>NC_136508.1:95468874-95493874 GCF_053919585.1 Euprymna scolopes | reverse complement strand
AAGGAATAAAATAAAAAATAAAATAAAATAAATAATTTGTTTTTGTTTTGCGATACTTAATTCAATTATATATACGAAAGTGCATTTTTACCTAAATGCAAGTTAGTTGCGACTACTTTTCCTTTTAACCAATTTTGGTACCCCCAAATGGAGAGCGGCATATAATTATATTATAAAAATAATATATATATATATATATATATATATATATATATATATATATATATATATATATATATATATATATATATACTAGACTACCCGTGACCCGTTGGGTCAGTATATTATATTAGCTATGGAATTCATTACTTGTGATGTAAAGAAAATAGGTTTTTTTGACATGTGATGTAAAGAAAATAGTTTTTTTTGACATAACAGAAATATTTCTATGAAAGTATATTAAAATGAAAAAAGAATATAGATAGATTTCTATGAGTCGTTCTGTTTATTATAATTTATTATTTTTGAAAAAAAAAAAAAAATTACAGTTACTGAATTATAAGTGGTTCGCCATACTTATAGGTAAATGTGCACTGAACAGAAACCATAATACTTATAATAGTTAAATTCACATTTTGATATATCTGTTTTTTTTTTTAATTTTTAGATCGTTCCTTTCTGCATTGCGTTTAAGTTATTTTAAACCCCACTCTTCCCTTGTTAAATAATAATTTCGAAATAATAACGTCAATATTTCAGTGCGGAGCTCATGCGCACATGCACGACCGGATGTCATAAACCGGAAAGTGGGTTACATACATTGCTACAAGGTCATTTTAGTTTTATAATTATATATATATATATATATATATATATATATATATATATATTTTAATTACATTTTCAACCCATATATACATATATATACAGGATTTAAGCAAGGACATCCAGACAGTCCACAGAGTTTTAATATATATACATACATACATACATATATATACATATATATATATATATATATATATATATATATATATATATATATATATATATATATACTAGCTGTACCCTGCCACGCGTTGCTGTGGCTCAAATTGGCGCAATGGAAAAAGAAAAGTTCCAAAATAAGAAGCAGCATGTTTCTTATAGGTTTAAATTTCCATTTTGCATGGGTACACAGTTTTTCTTGTTCCATTTTCTTAGCTGATATAGAGATTTCCCGGTTTGGTCACTCTTGAATACGTAACATAAATTATCCATGTGAAAAAACAGTCAGTGTGTAACTGTAAGGCCCACAATTGTAAAGATTGTTCACTGTGCTTTGTTGATGGTTATTGCAAATGACAATAAAATTGGAAAGTGCAATTTGCTAAAGTGTAATGATGTATCTGGTGGAATCATAGGAATGCATGGAATGAAGATATATTCATCTGTGAAAGGTCCTGTTAAGATTGTTGTTTCTATGATATTCTTTGTTAATTTTTTTTTTTTTTACTGCAAGCTATGTGCCATTGCAAAGCTTGGATTGGTTTATATTTCACAACATGATAATTAGTACACCAAATTTCAGTTGCAATACATGCGGTGGCATTCCTGGCAAATATAACTGTTGGATAATTAACCACTTTATCTGCTTTCACAACAGTGTCGATGGATTTGTATTTGACTACCTCACTTGGAATTTTACATTTAATTATAGCGTTAAGTTCATGGGCATCTTTGTATTGACCTGCAAGAATAGCTCATTCACTCAGTCAAATGGAATTCTTATAATTTCAATATTTGCAAAAACCTTTTAAACTAACTATTCTTTTGATGAAATAAAATTACAGAAATTACAGAAGTTAAAAGTCCAAGAATTTTGCCCTTAACTCTGATTAGCTGGCACTTTTTCGTACCCAATTTCCCACAAGTGATGCAAAAGTTTTTGTGCGGATCGAACAGTCTGCAACTGTACATGCATATTTCGAGTTAAGTTTAATGTCTTCACATGGAACAAAAAAGTAGAGTATTTGAGGCAAGCATTTATTTCATCTGCTGGTGTTGATTGAAGAATAACAGGTAACATTTGTCTGAAATCTTCTGCAAGCAATATTACTGCATTCCCAAATGGTCTGAAATTGCCACACAAATCTTGCAAGGATCGACCAAGAGCCTCAAGTGATTTTTTGCGTACCATTGTGCATTCATCCTAAACAATAAGTTTGCAATTTTGCAATAATTTTCCCCATATTGGATGTTTTGGAGATGTCGAACATGGGATTTTTGAAAAATTGAATGTTTTAAAGTAGAATAAATAATTCTTCTACTTGGCAGCAAGGTCGCAGGTATTCCTCATGCAGCAAGGGCTAAGGCTATGTCATTTTCTTACCAAATGGCTGCCAAAATCAATTTAATTAGAAAGGTTTTACCAGTTACTTCTGGTGCTGTTCAAGGTAGCAGTAATTTCCAAATAACTTCTATTCTCACAGTCAGTAAATTAGGTGACTAAAATAGGATTTATCCATGTTTTGACAATGCCTTATTCACTTTAATTAATTTAGGAGACTAAAATAGGATGAGGGATTAGAGATGAACAGATAGAGAGGAAGATATATAGATAGAAAAGAGACAGTGAGAGGAAAATAGAGAAAGAGAAGGAGATAGAGAGATAAAGGGATTGATAGATAAACAGAGAGAGGGGGAGAGTTAGAAACAGAAAGGGATGAAACAGAGGAAAGGAGAGAGATAGAGGGAGTTAGAGAGAGAAAGGGGCTCAAAGAGAGATGGAGAGGGTGATATAGAGAGAAAGATAGATTGAGAGAGGGAAAGGGAAAGATGGATAGAGAGAGATATTAAGAGAGGGGAAGAGAAACAGAAGGTGAACTACACTTCACAGTTTTTTTCCTCGTTCAGTAGAGAAGAAATCTTTCGAGACTGAAGCAATTTTAATGTTTTGTTATTATCCAGAGTACCCCTTTTTTTGGGGGGGGGGGGCTAGATTTTACTCACATTAGAAATCGACCGGGTTATCTGTACTTTCACTTAACAAATTAATAAAAGAAAAACATATTGTAAAATTTGAATTTAACAGGAAAATACTATTTAAAAAAAATAGTACGGTAACATAAGTGCATGAGTGCCACTTTAGGTACTCCTTGGGCGTTGAGTTCCATGGCGACCAGCATAATTATTTAATGGTCGCTCCCTTGGCCCCCCCCCCAGTCAAGGCTAATGCATGCGCACGTAACATTTTTTTTATTTACTGACGTTGGTTTAGTAACTAAACGATTTATTGATAATTTCGTAACCCTTAAACGCACGACGGAAGATTTAAATTGATTCATTATTGTTGTAATGAAAAAAAAAAAGTTTCATTCAACACAAAACCAAAAACACATATTAATGATAAATGATTTATTATTCTATTCATTGAAATTTACTAATTTTTAAATAAAAAAGTAAAAAAAAAAAAGTTAATAAAAAATAAATATTTATAATCGGTACAAGCAATTGAAAATTAACTTTTGAAAAATATTCAAAGAATCGATTTTGGAATCGGAAATTATACACAAATTTTTCCGATTCCGATGCTGATTCCGATTCCCCGAAAATTACCGATTTAACCGATTCCCGATTCCGATTCCGATTCATCGGCACAACACTAATACATATATGTATATATATATATATATATATATATATATATATATACATACATACATACATACATATATATATATATATATATATATATATATATATATATATATATATATATATATATATATATATATATATATATATATATATATATATATACACAGGATTCAAACAAGCAAGCCAGAACACCCAAATGGGCCACAGAGTTATATATACAGGGTGTTTCAAAAGTCTTGGGAACATAAGCTATTAGGAGTAGTTGTAATGTTCCCAAAACTTTTGAAACACCCTGTATATATATATATATATATATATATATATATATATATATATATATATATATATATATATATATATATATATTTTCCGAAACCCGAGAAAAATGCGACGGTGTCAGACAATGTGGCTCCAGGAAAATAAAATAAAACTCTATTCGTTTGAAATCTTTTCATATTAAACTCCTTGAGAAATTTGGCAAGTGGGTGTGAAAAAGTATTGTTGTCGAAACCAAATTACATATATATATATATCTATATGGTGTGCGGAAAACTCGTCCCGGGAAAACTCGTCCCGGCAAAACTCGTCTCCGGAAAACTCGTCTCCGGAAAACTCGTCCCCTTTCGCTAGGTAGGAAAACTGGTCCCTTATTGAATAAATATCGATTAAAAACACATTTTATGATCGTTCTTGAAGGAGAAATTGTTTTTTTAAAATAGACTATAGCCCCCCCCCATAATATTAAAAAAAAAATTTTTTTACTTGTTTGATGTTTTTTTTTTTTTTAAATAAAATCGATTTTCTAAGTGTCCGTTTTCTACCTAACTGGCTAAGTTCTTAGTGGTTTCACTTATTTTAAACCGTTTATTATGTTCATAAACGAGACCGCATATTTTTTTATATTAATATAAAAAGAATTTACTTATTTACTGTTGTTATAAAAGGGTAAAATCGATTTGGGTTTGTATTACTGTACACATAGATTTGAAAAAATTGTCAAAAAACAAATATATAACAAATAAATGTTATCAAAGGCAAGATAAGTTACTTTCCTACCAAACTGGATATATTTTTCGTGTTTTTATTCAATGTAACATGTTTATTCAGCTCGAAAAACATACAGTGTTTACCGATGTATTGGACAATTCAAAATAGCGGCCGGCGACTCTCTCTTAAACACAGTAAGTTCGGAAATAGGTGTTATAAATAATAAACTAGACAAAATACTATTTAAAAAAACACCGAATATATGTCAACCTATGTCACGGTAATATATATTGAGCGAATTTCTAACAGTATTTTGTCTAGTTTATTATTTTTCGAATCTATGTGTACAGTAATACAAACCAAAATTTTAATATTTTTTGAAATATAATTTAGAGGGGGGGGGTTATATCTCCCTCGGAAAAACAACCAACAAAAAATGAAATTAAAAAGATTCTTGATAAACGATAGCGGAGTTTTCAATAAAATTGATTAATAAATTTATTTAGTGATTACTTTTTCTCTGAATGATTGATTTTAGAATTTTGAAGTAAAAATTAAAAAAATTAAAAATGAGTTAACGAGAGATTCTTAGCACATGGCATCTCTCGCGCCAAAAAAATATTTCGCTTTTGATTTATTAGTTAATTTTTGCAAAATTTGACAAGACGACAATAAATGTTGATAATTGATAGAATTATAATTTTAAATAACGCATGAGTGCATTGCATTTGGTATGAGAGAAAACGAAAACATAACAACAAAAAACTCTCATAATTAAAAAACCCAAACAAAAAAGTAACGCTCCCAATTTTTAATTTTTTTTTGTTTTTTTTATTATTGTTTTTATGACTCCAAAAAACATCGTTAAAATAAGAACCAAAAATTTTTTTAATTAACTTTGTATGAACATAATAAACGCTTTAAAATAAGTGAAACCACTAAGAACTTAGCCAGTTAGGTAGAAAAAAAAATTAAACAAATAAAAATATTTTTTTAAAAACATTATGGGGGGGGGCTATAGTCTATTTTAAAAAGCAATATCTCCCGAGTTTTCCCAAGACGAGTTTTCCGGAGACGAGTTTTCCCGAAACGAGTTTTCCTAAATTCCTAATCGCGACCAGTACCCAGATTCCTTGTCAGCGACCCCGAAAACCCATGAAAAACAAATTTGGGTTTGTATTACTGTACACATAGATTCGAAAAAGTTGTCAAAAAACAAATATATAACAAATAAATGTTATCAAAGGCAAGATAAGTTACTTTTCTACCAAACTGGATATATTTTTTGTGTTTTTATTCAATGTAACATATTTATTCAGCTGGAAAAACATGCAGTGTTTACCGATGTATTGGACAATTCAAAATGGCGGCCAACTCTCTCTTAAACACGGTAGGTTCGAGAAAAGGTGTTATAAATAATAAACTAGACAAAATATTATTAGAAATTCGCTCAATATATATTACCGTGACATAGGTTGACATATATTCGGTGATAACATTTATTTGTTATATATTTGTTTTTTTGACAACTTTTTCGAATCTATGTGTAACAGTAATACAAACCCGCTGCGAAATATTCGCCGTAGAATTTCCGCGGATTCCTTTAGTTAAAACGAATTATTTTAAAGGGTCAGAGAAACAGACGTGCTGTTGGCGCCGTCGACAGCGGCGGTGGGGCGACATCCTTTACTGTTTCCATTGGTAGAAAAGTAATTTATCTTGCCTTTGATAATATTTATTTGTTATATATTTGTTTTTTGACAACTTTTTCGAATGTGTACAGTAATACAAACCCAAAATTTCTTTTAAATTATTAAAACTTTTAGAATTTAAAGTTTGCAAAATGTGCATAATAAAAAATATATTCATGAAAGTTTTATTTTTTAATTTTAAAAATAACTCTTGTATTTTTTTTAATTGTAAATTTGTTTATTAGTTTATTATAGAAAAAAAAAGCAAAGTAACAAAATGGAAGAAAAAAAAAAACAGCTCGATAAAATGATAAAATATTTTGCCGGGGAGAAATGTTTTGGTTTAAAGAAAGTAAAATAATTTAAATCCTAAAAGTTTATTATGCTGAAATAAATTTTAATAATTTAAAAGAATTTTTTTAGCCAGCCGTAGTTTAGCGTCATTGCAGTTGTTGGAAAATATTTGTAAACAAAGTGCGTAGGTTAACGATATGGCGTTAGTGAAATTTTGAAAATTTTCGTAACGGTTTCACATTTTAGGTAAACTCAAAACCAATGAAGGTAAGGTCATATAGGCTTCATATTTCGCACAAATAAGGTTTAATATCTATATTAACGAATATATATAGTTTCAAAACTATTACAACTTACCTTCAGGTCTAATAATGATGATTTAAATGACACAAAACTTCACTTCAAAAATTTTTACACTTCTACTGAACGTATGGAAATAGTTCAAATACCAGCATGTAGCGAAACATGTGTGCTACCTCATCGGTATCCCTGCGGTGTAGTAAACCCCCCGGATATAGGTGGTAGGGGCAAATTTATGACACATACCTCAGTGCACAGAATTACGGCTTACTCAAGTTACCAATGCCACTTAACCCTCGCAAAAGCCTTGGCATTTTCACATACCTACAGTAATACAAACCCACAAATTTTATTGGTCGGTGTTCAGTTGTAGTTAAAGTAAACATTTACCATTAAATCGAAATATTTCCAATTAAACAATTACGGATCTATGTTCTCTTTCACTTTCTTTATTTACTTTTTTTTCATAGTTCTATCCGCAAGTTTATTTATTTATTTATTTTTTTTTGTTATTTATTTCATGCTTCGGCCATAGTTTAATATAATGATTTCTCCCCTAAATTTGGACTGCAGGTGCGTGAAATAAAATGGCGTCTCCAATTTCGACAATAAAGTGTAGAACTTCTACACTGTAGAAGCACCATAAACTGTAGAAGCACTACTACTACTACTACTACTACTACTACTAATAATAATAATAATAATAACAACAACAACAATACTACTACTACTACTACTAATAATAATAATAATAATAACAACAACAATACTACTATTACTAATAATAATAATAATTCGTCTAAAAATGTGATAAATGTTGTCAGTTAAAATATCTGTTGGAAGATGTTTCGTCGGTGACACTAAAATAAATCATCTATCACCGTCTAGAAAACAAGGAAAGCAATGCCAGAATGAAATGTCTCGCGAAATATGCCGGAATTCCAAATAATATTTATTTAAGCAAACATACTTTTCGTGTAACTAAAAAAAAAAGAACGCTTAACCATGGCTGTTAACGGAATGAAACTAATAAAACTGTGAAGCGGAACAATTTTACATTAGTGAGCGATTTTCAACAGACACCGGTTTTGGTCGCCTATTCTATCATTATGTTACATATTATCGTGGTGTTTGAGCTTCGATCGAATCCAGATCACAGTGTAGTGGTTATCTTTCAGATGCAAGGTTCTTTGTTTACTTGCGATTGTAACGATGTAAGGTTCCGTTGTACGGAAGACCAAATCGGCCATAATTTAAATATTTAAATTTATTTACTGAATTTAAATATTTAAATTGATATACTGTTTAAATGATAATATACGTCTACGATGTTTTTATTGGCGCTTTTCTTCGTATTTTTTAATAACATTTTTTTGCACCATTTACAAGTTTTTTTTTACAAATATTTTTTTTAATACTGTAATAGTAAAATTATTTTAGTAAAATTCTATATTGGATACGTTGTTTTATGAAGTTTAAGTAAAAAAAGTTCACTTTTTTTATTATTAAAAATACATTTCATGAAAACACTCATTATAAAATGTTCACGTTGTTTAATTAAAAGTTCTTAATTATAATCTAATAGTTTTATAATTTTGTTATTTTGTTACAAATTTCTAATAAAGATTATTTTAATGTTAACGGTAATTTGGTTTTCATTATAAACTCCGTCATGTTAAAGGCTTGAAAATCACTTTAAATCAATTTTGATATTAAAAAAAAAAGAGAAATCAACAGGCAAAAAATCTCGTGTGAAAACATTACGAGATACTTATTCCGTATAATTAATAAATGTATCTTTATTTTACTATTACAGTATTAAAAAAATTATTTGTAAAAAGAACTTGTAAATGGTGCAAAAAAATGTTATTAAAAATACGAAGAAAAGCGCCAATAAAAACATCATAGACATTTTGGCCGATTTGGTCTTCCGTACAACGGAATCTTACATCGTTAAAACCGCAAGTAAACAATGAACCTTGCATCTGAAAGATAACCCAGTGTAGTATCTGCTCTGATGCTACACTTCGCCTTTCTATCCTCTGTCAGCGGAGGAGAAATCCTTAATGACTGGGACAATTTTAAGTTTTGTTCCTATCCAGAGTGCCCTTTTTGGGGAGGTGTATTTTCCTCCACAATAAAAACCGCTGGAGGCAAGTAAATAGGAAAGTTACCTCCTTTAATGTATTTATTTGCTTCCCCACCAAAGCAAATTAGGCACAAGGCCGTTTTTAATGTGGGGGTAAAAACCAGCTCCCCTAAAAGTAGGCACTGCCACTCTGATTACCAAAAATAATAATTGCCCCAGTATAGAGGGTTTCCCCTCCATTGACTGGTACAAATTATCTTAAGTGTAGCAAGCACCAGCAGCTGCAGAAAAGCTACTACACTTTGATCTCGGCCCGAAGGCCAAGAACACAGACAAAGTAGGCACCGCCAAAACTGGGGGGGGGGGCGCAGGTCAGTACTTTTTGACGGACCGTCTTTTTAAAAATCTACCAAAAATCAGGTAATTATCCGATCAATACGAAATTTTCAGCGATTAGTAAGAGAAGAATGAACTTTATAACAGTGTACTTATTTTTCATAAACGATATTTATATACATATATTTTTTTGCTTACAAACCCCCCTTGTTTTGAAGGGGTACAAATATGCTTAAAATAATCATCTGAAACTGAACAAAACATATTGTGTTGTTGTAAGAGACAGAATTATAGATTAAAAAAAAAAAATTGTTTGCATACCTTATTTTGACGTCTGAATATCAAAACTTCGATTGTGTTTAATTATCCCGCTTTTGAGTTTTGAAGTGTGAAATTCGGTGAATATGTTAAGTAAAATAATTAATTTAAGTTAAGCAAAACAAAAAAATTTTTTTTTTAATATTCATACGAAAAAAGCCATTTTAAAATCTTTGAAAAATAAATTAACAATTTTTTTTAGCGAGCCGAATAATGCATGAACAGGGCATGCTTTGAAGAATCGATACAAAAAAAATATTCGATAAATATTGTGCCCTTTGTGTTAAAAATAGCATCATTTTTTTCGATCCCGTTTGAAAACGTTTGCCGCCTTTCGACTACGGTGGACCAAACGCGCTGAAATAATTTTTTTTTTATTCTGCTTTAAATTGCCCCCCCCCCATTTTGGGGAGCCTGGTCCCCACATACATACACATTAAAAACCAAACTCATACAAATGGTCACCCATCTGGTACTGGCCAGCCTCAGCTTAATAATACATTGAAATTTTCGTCACTGAAAAATAAGTTGTTTTTTTTGGCCTGTTTGGTCTTCCATAGTTTGCTTTTTATCAAATGCAAACGTAAACAGTGTCGATCTAGACTCTAGATCGACGCGAAGTAACTGGTTGCCTATATGAATAAGTGGAATTATTTGAAATCCAGGTACTTATATTATAATATTTTTGCATATTCTCTTAGAAAATCATCCTAAATCTTAGTTAGACAATAAATAAATAAATTAATTATTTCAAAAACCTTTTTTCTTTTTTTTTCTTTTTAATATTTATGTACGTTTTTTGTGCAAGACAAAAAATGTCAATTGTTAACTTTTTGGGAAAATTTAACATTTAAAATTTAATTAAAGATAGTAGAAAAAGGTTTACATTATTCTGGGTTTTTTTTTATATGATAAAATTCAGGGTTTTATTTGTTTCAGGGGGAAAAAAGTTACTCAGAAATAATGGATTTTAATAAATGTAATTTCGTGTAAAAAAACAACAACTTGATTTTTCGCGGTGCCTAGACAAAAGGCATGTACGTGTTTTTGTTTTTTTTATTTTACATTACAAATATTTTGTAGATAATTAATAGCTATTCTTTAATTATTTCTAATTATTTTAATTTCGGGCGCCGTTCTATAAGTGAGCTCTACAGCTGCCACAGTTTTCAAAAAAAAAAAAACACCTTCCCGGAATCTCTTGATGAAAATTCCGCTCAGAAGTGCAAAGCAACGACTTTTTCTTTGCATATTTGTATACAAAAATCAACAATAAGTACCTATAATTATTAAAGTTATTTTCTTCTTATAATCGACATTTTATGTATTATTTTACAAATTACATCAGTGTAAGTAATTCGTTTCGTTTTGCTAATTATTCAATTATATTCGACAATAATGGATTTTTTGGATTAAATCAAGGGAAGTAATTCGTCTTTTGCTTAAAACAAGGGTACACATACATTCTGTAATTCTTGTACACACACACACACACACACACACACACACACACACACACACACACACACACACACACACACACACACACATTAAAATAAATTAGAAGGAAAGATTTTTTAATTATGTATGGGTATTAAAAACCAAAAGGAGTTGAAGTTATGGATAAAGAGGGGAGAGAGAGAGATAGAAAAAGTATTGGAGGGGGGGGGGAGTATATTAATATAAATTTCGTTAAAATAAAAAAAAAACGTGAAAGAAAGGAACAGGATGATTAAAGATGGCCAGAAGAGATTGTTTCTTTAAAAGGAATAAAATAAAAATAAAATAAAATAAATAATTTGTTTTGTTTTGCGATACTTAATTCAATTATATATACGAAAGTGCATTTTTACCTAAATGCAAGTTAGTTGGGAATACTTTTCCTTTTAACCAATTTTGGTACCCCCAAATGGAGAGCGGCATATAATTATATTATAAAAATAATATATATATATATATATATATATATATATATATATATATATATATATATATATATATACTAGACTACCCATGACCCGTTGGGTCAGTATATTATATTAGCTATGGAATTCATCACTTGTGATGTAAAGAAAATAGTTTTTTTTTTTACATAACAGAAACATTTCTATGAAAGTATATTAAAATGAAAAAAGAATATAGATAGATTTCTATGAGTCGTTCTGTTTATTATAATTGATTATTTTTGAAAAAAAATATTTTTACAGTTACTGAATTATAAGTGGTTCGCCATACTTATAGGTAAATGTGCACTGAACAGATACCATAATACTTATATAATTAAATTTTGATATATCTGTTTTTTTTTTTTTTGTTTTTTTTAGATCGTTCCTTTCTGTATTACGTTTAAGTTATTTTAAATCCATTCTTCCCATGTTAAATAATAATTTCGAAATAATAACGTCAATATTTCAGTGCGGAGGTCATGTGCGCATGCGCTACCGGATGTCGTAAACCGGAAAGTGGGTTACATACATTGTTACAAGGTCATTTGAGTTTTATAATTATATATATATATATATATATATATATATATATATATATATATATATATATATATATATATATATATTGTTTTTTTTTAAATTACATTTTCACCCCAAACAAGGCACATTGCCACTTTGGTGTAGGGGGCTACTATCAGGGGCAACAACTACTAGGGTACTATGTAGGGATTTGAGCAGCAAGATGTCGTTCACGTTACATTTGAACTTCTGCACGTCAGTACAGTTGGGGAAGCAGGGACCTGGAATGGAATTCCAAAGTCTAGCGGTTCTGGGGAAGAAACTACTGGAGTAGAAAGATCTTTTACATCTAGGGATCTCTACTGTGTGGGGGTGAGATTTAGCTGCCTGTCGAGTTTGTCGATGGTGTTTACGTCGTGGGGGCACAAGTGGTTGCAGTTCGTCAGAGCATTCACCATTAAAATACTTGTAGAACAGGCAGAGGGATGCAACATTTCATCGATGGGACAGAGGCTGAAGCTTAGATTTTTATATATATATATTAATTATGTCAGCCCCTCAGATGTCAGAACTCGTTTCTTGTTGTTGAGCACTCTAAGTTGAAATTTTAGTCGGTCTCTTAATCTCACATGTGCAGATCTTGATATTATACTCATAAGCTCACTTTTGCCCTCTAGACATTTATATAAGTGCTAATTTCGACGGTTAACATTGGTCGTGTGGTTTGTTCCTTGCTTATGGAGTCAGAGATGGCTTCGTGGCCTGGTTTGAATTGTAACTCCCTGCATTGATGATCCCCGAAAGAATGAAACACTAGTGTCTATAGATATTAAAAAATAATTATTGTAATAATTATGTCAGCCACTTTGAGAACTCGGTTCTTATTGTTGAGCATGCTAAGTTGAAATTTAAGTCAGTTAAGCTTGCATTTACAGATAATGATGTTATAATCATAAGATCTCTCTAGCTGTGTAGACATTAATATAAATTTTAATTTCAACTGTATTTCTCGTGGTTAACATTGGCCGTGTGGTTTGTTCCTTGCTAATGGAGTCAGAGATGGTTTCGTTGCCTGATTCAAATCTCCTGACAGGCTGTAATTGTAATTCCCTGCACTCATGATTCCTGAAAGGATGAAACACTTATAGAACTGAGACAACACAATGCTGTTTTATTCTATACTAGCGGGGGTACCCGGCGTTGCCCGAGTGTTTGTTTCCGGGACGGGGGGGGGGGAGTTTTAAAAAATGTTATGGTAGGTAAGTAGGAAGGATCAAACCCGGAGTCATGAGTAAAAGTAGGAAAATAAAGTGTGAAAAGAAACAAAAAAAACAAAAACATCTGCAACGTTAACAGTTCGGCCACCAAGAAAAGTCCATTCCAGTTGTTTAGGAAAAAAAAAAAAAAAAAAAACGACTACGGTAGATCGGCGCGAACGTGAAAATATAATGTGAATTGTCCAGCACGCTAACCACTACGCCACAGAGCACTGCAGCTTAGCTTAGTGATTTTAAATAACTTCACATGAAAGAACTACGAAGCCAAACCGGTGTTCTCTTCTCAACTGTTCCTTGTGAACGATCCCCAAACGGTGTTAAGTGGTGGCAGGGGGAGGAGGAATTTATTAGAGAGAAAATATTTTACCACTTTCATTGATCTTAACCGATTTTGGCCGTGACTTCTCAGCAGAAAAAGTATAGAAATCTAAGATTATCGAGGAATTTGAGAAATAATAAGCCTATAACACACCTCAGATATTGTTCTGCCGTTTGTGCATATTATATTTGCATGAAATATCTTGATTTTTAATCCTATTAATGTCAAAATCAGACGGGAAAAAATGAGTTCATTTTATTTATATAGAAGAGATTACTAAACAAACTTTATTTGGGTTTGTATTACTGTACACATAGATTCGAAAAAGTTGTCAAAAAACAAATATATAACAAATAAATGTTATCAAAGGCAAGATAAGTTACTTTTCTGCCAAACTGGATATATTTTTTGTGTTTTTATTCAATGTAACATATTTATTCAGCTCGAAAAACATACAGTGTTTACCGATGTATTCGAAAATTCAAGATGGCGTCTCACACCCTCTTTAACACTGTAAGTTTGGAAAAAGGTGTTATGAATAAAAAACTATACAAAATACTATTAAAAACCCACGGAATATATGTCAACCTATGTCACGGTAACATATATTGAGCGAGTTTTTAACAGTATTTTATCCGGTTTTTTATTTATAACATCTTTTCCCACACTTACCGTGTTAAAGAGAGAATAAGACGCCATCTTGAACGTTCCAATACATCGCTAAACACTGTATGGTTTTCGAGCTGAATAAACATGTTACATTGAATAAAAACGCGAGAAATATATCCAGTTTGGTAGAAAAGTAACTTCTCTTGCCTTTGATAACATTTATTTGTTATATATTTGTTTTTTGACAACTTTTTCGAATCTATGTGTACAGTAATACAAACCCCTTTATTTGTTATCTTCGTTAGTAGAGTGTACAAGAGAGAGACTGGTTACAGGTTGAAGTCTTCTTGTGTAAAGATAGATTTAATATAATACCGGCTGGTCGAAGGAGAGAATAGTTCAGTTCCATTTACATGTGTTTACGGCTAGTAGTCGTTGAGACGGAGGAAGCCGATTAGAGGAGAAAGTAAAGGTCACGTGTTGTTGTGGGTGCATGTGTGTGTGTCGGTGTATGTTCTTTAGCATGTTAAAGGAGGTTCATTTGGGTACTGCACGTGGAAACAAATGGGAGCTTGTGGTACTCACGCATAAACTCCAGCTGCTGCCAGTTGAAGCCAGGAGGAAAGAGGAAGAAAGGTTTGTGATTTCGCCTTTTATGTACTCGGTCACATGATTGAGAGCTGGCTTGTGATTGGACAAGCCAGGAGGAAATGGATTTCAAATCTCGAATCGTGAGAATTAGCTCCTGCCTGTGATATAGCAAGTGTCGGCTGCTACACACTATTGTCTGTTGGTATTAAAAAATAATTATTATTGTAATAATTATATGTATATGTGTGTGTGTGTATGTGTGTGTGTGTGTGTGTGTGTGTGTGTGTGTGTGTGTGTGTGTGTATACTGTAAGCCGTGGTGAAGGCAACCCTTCTAGAAGAAGCAAATCTCTGATTAAAAAAAAAAACATTAAGCTGGTCTGCAGTTTAACTTGTTGCTGGCTATCTTGCTTTTGCTGGTTGCTGGATTCCAACATTTTGAACCGAGAGAGAGAATTAGCTGTTGCACAAAGCTAAAACTCTGTAATAACATCTTTGTACAGACACTCCCTCAGACGTTTGTCTAAAAAAAAACAAAAAAAAAACAAAGTCCTGTGGCGATGGAAAAGTTGTGACACATGTAGGTCTGACAGGCTGGAAGCATGTAGTAACTGATCTGCATGCAGGCTACAAAAGGTCTATCCTAACATCGCTTTTCGCAACAGTTGTGTGCTCGGTGGGGCCTTTTGTGACTGAGCAGCCCTTTCAGGATAGCACTGCTTACCCAAGAATTTGGGAGAGAACAAGAAAATGTGTTCTAAACAAAGCTGCCTTTGACCTGCTGGTTAGCAACCTGCAACTGATGGCTGTCCATATTAGCAAGAACAGAAGATATTATGCTAAACGACACTCACTCTGTTGCTGGAATGTGAGAACACTTATTGACAATGGTAAAAGACTAGAACGGAAGACGGCAATTTTGACTAAGGAATTGCAAAAATACAATGTAGACATTGCTGCACTCTCTGAGACGCATTTTGCAGGTGAGGATCCACTGGTTGAGCGCGAGTCGGGCTACACGATCTTCTGGTCTGGTAGAGCTGAAAAGGAGAGGCGTGAGGCTGGTGTTGGTTTTGCAGTTAAGAACTCCTTAATTGACAAGATCGAACAGCCAGTAGGCATAAATGACCGTGCAATGAGATTGAGAATACCCCTTGCTGCTGAATGTTCTTTCTGTCTATGTGCCGACTCTTACTTCGTCTGAAGACGATATTACTTCCTTATTACTTCGATATGCTTAGATCTGTTATCACTGGTTTGCCAAGTGCTGAGAATTTGGTAGTTCTTGGTGACTTCAATGCATGGCTTGAATCAGACAATGAGACTTTGTCTCCGTTGGGTCCATATGGCATTGGTAGACTCAATTCAAATGGTATGCTGCTCCTCCATCTTTGCAGTGAACTAAATCTTGTTACCACCAACACTTTTTCTCACCAGAAAAACAAGGAGACCTGGTTCACTCTCCAGTCTAAACATGGTCATTAGCTTGATTACATATTGTGTGGATGTAATGATCTTGGAAATGTTTTGTAAAGTTAGAGTAATGTGTTGTGCCGATTGTGGTACTGATCATTTAATGGTCAGAGCTAAACTGAAAATTACATTTTGCAAAAAGCCGTTTCAATTGAGTCAAAGTGCCTAAGTGTATTGATGTCCCCAAATTCAAGGATCCAATTGGATTTCTCAGATTGTGATTGGGAGACAATAAGAGATACAATATACCAAAAAGGCGTTGAAGCTCTTGGATCAAAGGTCTCCAGATATCGAGATTGGTTTGCTGATAATTCCAATCTAATTAACCTTCAAATTGATAGAAAGCTTATTTGGAACTTCTCAAGTCTTCACCTCTGAACTGGCCAGCTTTTGCTGCACACTTCTCTTTTGTGTAGAGTGAGGTTCAGTGTTGTGTGTGCTAAAAAAAACAAAAAACAAATGGTGATCTGACCTCTCCAGGAAGATAAAGACTGCCTACGATCATAGAGATAGCAAGACATTTTACACTTTGCTTCGTCAGGCTTATGGTCCGAAGGATGGGAAACCTTGTTGAAAACCTCAGATGAAATTATGCATTGATAGCATGAACACTTTTGTGGTCTTTTTCACAACTTAATGTTGATGTTGCTGAAATAGAAAGTATTGATTAGGCGTTCCTTTTGTCTGGAATTTGATACTGAACCGACTCCCATGGAAACAGTTGACTTCATTAAACAGATAAACAAACAAAGCCGATTGAAGAAGTATATATGTCTTGATTTCCTTCCAGAGTCCCAGCCTGGTTTTAGAGGTGGATAAGGAACCGTGGATATGGTGTTTTCTGCTATTGTAAAAATGTATTGATATGGTGTTTTCTGCTATTGTAAAAATGTATTGATATGGTGTTTTCTGCTATTGTAAAAATGTATTGATATGGTGTTTTCTGCTATTGTAAAAATGTATTGATATGGTGTTTTCTGCTATTGTAAAAATGTATTGATATGGTGTTTTCTGCTATTGTAAAAATGTATTGATATGGTGTTTTCTGCTATTGTAAAAATGTATTGATATGGTGTTTTCTGCTATTGTAAAAATGTATTGATATGGTGTTTTCTGCTATTGTAAAAATGTATTGATATGGTGTTTTCTGCTAGACAGCTATTGTAAAAATGTATTGATATGGTGTTTTCTGCTAGACAGCTATTGTAAAAATGTATTGATATGGTGTTTTCTGCTAGACAGCTATTGTAAAAATGTATTGATATGGTGTTTTCTGCTAGACAGCTATTGTAAAAATGTATTGATATGGTGTTTTCTGCTATTGTAAAAATGTATTGATATGGTGTTTTCTGCTATTGTAAAAATGTATTGATATGGTGTTTTCTGCTATTGTAAAAATGTATTGATATGGTGTTTTCTGCTATTGTAAAAATGTATTGATATGGTGTTTTCTGCTATTGTAAAAATGTATTGATATGGTGTTTTCTGCTATTGTAAAAATGTATTGATATGGTGTTTTCTGCTATTGTAAAAATGTATTGATATGGTGTTTTCTGCTATTGTAAAAATGTATTGATATGGTGTTTTCTGCTAGACAGCTATTGTAAAAATGTATTGATATGGTGTTTTCTGCTAGACAGCTATTGTAAAAATGTATTGATATGGTGTTTTCTGCTAGACAGCTATTGTAAAAATGTATTGATATGGTGTTTTCTGCTAGACAGCTATTGTAAAAATGTATTGATATGGTGTTTTCTGCTAGACAGCTATTGTAAAAATGTATTGATATGGTGTTTTCTGCTAGACAGCTATTGTAAAAATGTATTGATATGGTGTTTTCTGCTAGACAGCTATTGTAAAAATGTATTGATATGGTGTTTTCTGCTAGACAGCTATTGTAAAAATGTATTGATATGGTGTTTTCTGCTAGACAGCTATTGTAAAAATGTATTGATATGGTGTTTTCTGCTAGACAGCTATTGTAAAAATGTATTGATATGGTGTTTTCTGCTAGACAGCTATTGTAAAAATGTATTGATATGGTGTTTTCTGCTAGACAGCTATTGTAAAAATGTATTGATATGGTGTTTTCTGCTAGACAGCTATTGTAAAAATGTATTGATATGGTGTTTTCTGCTAGACAGCTATTGTAAAAATGTATTGATATGGTGTTTTCTGCTAGACAGCTATTGTAAAAATGTATTGATATGGTGTTTTCTGCTAGACAGCTATTGTAAAAATGTATTGATATGGTGTTTTCTGCTAGACAGCTATTGTAAAAATGTATTGATATGGTGTTTTCTGCTAGACAGCTATTGTAAAAATGTATTGATATGGTGTTTTCTGCTAGACAGCTATTGTAAAAATGTATTGATATGGTGTTTTCTGCTAGACAGCTATTGTAAAAATGTATTGATATGGTGTTTTCTGCTAGACAGCTATTGTAAAAATGTATTGATATGGTGTTTTCTGCTAGACAGCTATTGTAAAAATGTATTGATATGGTGTTTTCTGCTAGACAGCTATTGTAAAAATGTATTGATATGGTGTTTTCTGCTAGACAGCTATTGTAAAAATGTATTGATATGGTGTTTTCTGCTAGACAGCTATTGTAAAAATGTATTGATATGGTGTTTTCTGCTAGACAGCTATTGTAAAAATGTATTGATATGGTGTTTTCTGCTAGACAGCTATTGTAAAAATGTATTGATATGGTGTTTTCTGCTAGACAGCTATTGTAAAAATGTATTGATATGGTGTTTTCTGCTAGACAGCTATTGTAAAAATGTATTGATATGGTGTTTTCTGCTAGACAGCTATTGTAAAAATGTATTGATATGGTGTTTTCTGCTAGACAGCTATTGTAAAAATGTATTGATATGGTGTTTTCTGCTAGACAGCTATTGTAAAAATGTATTGATATGGTGTTTTCTGCTAGACAGCTATTGTAAAAATGTATTGATATGGTGTTTTCTGCTAGACAGCTATTGTAAAAATGTATTGATATGGTGTTTTCTGCTAGACAGCTATTGTAAAAATGTATTGATATGGTGTTTTCTGCTAGACAGCTATTGTAAAAATGTATTGATATGGTGTTTTCTGCTAGACAGCTATTGTAAAAATGTATTGATATGGTGTTTTCTGCTAGACAGCTATTGTAAAAATGTATTGATATGGTGTTTTCTGCTAGACAGCTATTGTAAAAATGTATTGATATGGTGTTTTCTGCTAGACAGCTATTGTAAAAATGTATTGATATGGTGTTTTCTGCTAGACAGCTATTGTAAAAATGTATTGATATGGTGTTTTCTGCTAGACAGCTATTGTAAAAATGTATTGATATGGTGTTTTCTGCTAGACAGCTATTGTAAAAATGTATTGATATGGTGTTTTCTGCTAGACAGCTATTGTAAAAATGTATTGATATGGTGTTTTCTGCTAGACAGCTATTGTAAAAATGTATTGATATGGTGTTTTCTGCTAGACAGCTATTGTAAAAATGTATTGATATGGTGTTTTCTGCTAGACAGCTATTGTAAAAATGTATTGATATGGTGTTTTCTGCTAGACAGCTATTGTAAAAATGTATTGATATGGTGTTTTCTGCTAGACAGCTATTGTAAAAATGTATTGATATGGTGTTTTCTGCTAGACAGCTATTGTAAAAATGTATTGATATGGTGTTTTCTGCTAGACAGCTATTGTAAAAATGTATTGATATGGTGTTTTCTGCTAGACAGCTATTGTAAAAATGTATTGATATGGTGTTTTCTGCTAGACAGCTATTGTAAAAATGTATTGATATGGTGTTTTCTGCTAGACAGCTATTGTAAAAATGTATTGATATGGTGTTTTCTGCTAGACAGCTATTGTAAAAATGTATTGATATGGTGTTTTCTGCTAGACAGCTATTGTAAAAATGTATTGATATGGTGTTTTCTGCTAGACAGCTATTGTAAAAATGTATTGATATGGTGTTTTCTGCTAGACAGCTATTGTAAAAATGTATTGATATGGTGTTTTCTGCTAGACAGCTATTGTAAAAATGTATTGATATGGTGTTTTCTGCTAGACAGCTATTGTAAAAATGTATTGATATGGTGTTTTCTGCTAGACAGCTATTGTAAAAATGTATTGATATGGTGTTTTCTGCTAGACAGCTATTGTAAAAATGTATTGATATGGTGTTTTCTGCTAGACAGCTATTGTAAAAATGTATTGATATGGTGTTTTCTGCTAGACAGCTATTGTAAAAATGTATTGATATGGTGTTTTCTGCTAGACAGCTATTGTAAAAATGTATTGAGCAGCATATGCTTCTTTGCCAGGTGTTTGCCGACTGAACAAAAGCAACTTCATCATAGTATGAAAGGTTGCGTCAACTTCAATGGTCGGCTATGTATGTTGATGATGCTGACACACTCCCCAGCAGATATGCAACTAGTGATGGCTCCCTTCACGAATGCTTGTACCTGCTTCAGAAAACTAAAGTCATGTACATTGCCACTCCTAACGATCTGTATGTGGAATCTGATATCTTCGTCTTTGGAAAACACCTTGAAGTCGTAAAAAATGTTGTCTACCTTGGTAGTACCTTATCAAATGATGGCACCCTTGATGTAGAAATAAGACAGAGAATCAGCAAGGCATCAGACTCATTTGGAAAGTTACAAGATAGAGTCTGATCTGACGATCTTAAACAACTAAAATGTCAGTATATCAAACGTGTGTAGTGCCATCCCTACTCTATGTCTCTGAAACCTTGACCTTGTACCGGTCATATATAAAGTGCTTGAGAGGTTTCATCAGCGCTGCCTTAGACACATTCTTGGTTTAAAGTGGGATAGCTTTGTCCCTGATACATATGTCTTAAATAAGGCCAAAACAACCAGCATTGCTACCATTGTTATTAAGAACCAGATGCGTTAGGCGGGTCATCCTGTCCGGCTTGATGACTATCGACTTCCAAAACAGTTGTTCTATGGTGAGTTCCTTCTTGATAAAACACCCCAGCATAAGCCCAAAAAACGTTTTTGTGATAGCATCAAGGAGAGTCTGGTGAGCGTTCATGTTCCTGTTGACAGTTCGGAGTCCCTAGTATATGATCACAAAGAGTGGAAGGCACTGATATACAGGGGTGCAGAGCAATTTGAAGCTGCCAAGATAGATCAAATGAAACCCAAGAGGGCATGTAGGAAATGCCAAACCTTGCCACCCAATCATGGAGATCTTTGGATCTATGAGGTGTGTGACCGGACTCTGTTGTCCAAGGCAGGTCTTGTTAATCACATGAAAACGCACGATGATACAGGTTCCGTTAGTTTCATCCAAACCAATGAATGTTTTCAGTGTCATGTCTGCTTAAGGGTGTGCAAGTCGCTGGCAGGACTGAAAAGTCATCTTCGGGCAGATGGACTTTCAGTGTCTGAGGGAAGGGCACTCGTCTGACTAGACGTCGCAATTTCAATGTTATTTAACACGGTTAACAGTAGCTGAATGGATACTGTCTTTGCTAATGAAGCCAGACATGACTTCTGTTGCTGGGTTCGAATCTATTGACTGGTGTTTATCGTGACACCCTGCACTGAAGATTCCTGAAAAGATGAAACACTAGTGTTGGTAGGTATTTAATAATTATAGTAAATAATTATGTCAGCCCTTTAAGAAACTCATGTCTTATCGTTGAGTACTTTCAGTTGAATTAAGTCGGTCAATTTAGCTCTTATGCATATATCATCATATAATGATTAGATCACTATGACTGATGTAAAAACACATTTAAAAATAAAATGTTTTAAATTTCAACGTTATTTCATGCAGTTAACAATTACCGAATAAATACAGTCTTTGCCAATGAAGCCAGACATGGCTTCTGTCGTTGGGTTTGAATCTATCGACTGGCATTAATCATGACACCCTGCACTGATGATTTCCGAAAGGATGAAACACTAGTGTCTGTAGGTATTTAATAATTATTATAGTAAATAATTATGTATATATATATATATATATATATATATATATATATATGAGCAAACAGTTAATAAAATATGTTAAAAAACACTTTGAAATGAGTTAAAAAACATATTTAATCTGAAAAGGAAACACTAGATAAATTGATAGTCCTTAATCCGCGGAGTTTCAAAGAAATACTTTCCTTCTCATCAGAGGGTAGGAATTAGCAAAATGAGGGATCGGATTTTGCATGCAGAAGTATTAGATGAAACAACAAGTAAGTCAAAAATCTTACTTGAAAACAAAAAAAGTGAAGCAGAGGGAATATGGTGAAGAAAAGGGTGATGACACATGAATGGATAGTCTGGTAGAAGATATAAAAAATCCAGTGATGGTAAAATCCAAATATAATTAGTTTTTTGTAAAAAAAGAAATCCAACAGAGTGCTCAATTATAAGGAAAATCCGAAAATAAGAGCATATTTATATTTTATATTTTCTATCAGAAAGTTTTTAGATGAGACAAGTCATTGGTACCGTCGGTTTCAAACGAGAGCTTGATATAGGTATCTAAAACGGTCCTAATCGACTAGTTTCATCTAAAAACTTTCTGTAACCAAATTAGAATATATATATATACTAGCAAAAGTAGCCGTCGTTGACTGGGTTCAAAAACAGCCTACAGAAAATGGACTCTGATTTATGAAAGTATGATAGGTTATGAAAAGGAAGGCTTGTAAAGAGATAGTTTCCAATTTGGAGGTATCAAAACCAAAGCAAAATATGATGAAAGTAAAAATAAAATAGATAAACCCCATAATTTATTATACCATGCCTGTTCACACTGAAACACTTATCACAATATTCTGTGGATCTATATTAAAAAAACCTTGTTAAACTTTGTGGCATATTTCCATTCTATGGAGGTCAAGCGCGAACGAACACCTCATAATTTTATTATACCATATTTCTTCAAACTGAAGCATAATCATCAAAATATACTTACGCAGATAGATATGAAAAGTCTATATTAAAGTTTGTGCATATTTCCATTCTATGGATGGCAGGCGCGAACGCAGACCCCACAATTTTATTATACCATCCCTATTTAAGTTAAAACATACTTATCAAAATATCATTATGCACATCTATATCAAAATACTTGTAAACGTTTTTTTTTAATTTTTTAATTTCTTATTTCCATGCTTTGTGGACCAGACGCATACGCAGACCCCACAATTTTAATGAATCATCATTATGCCAGATCAAACATACCCATTCCTGTGTCTCGATACATCTTCTATCATTATATGTGATCAGTTTTCTATAATAGTCAACCATATAGGAGCCTATTTGTGATCAGACACACACACAGACATTCAAATTTATATTATATTATATTATATTATATTATATTATATTATATTATATACTAGCATTTCAGCCCGGCGTTGCCCGGGTGTTTGGAGGTGTATGCTGAGCAAAAAAAAAAAAAAGAGTAAATTTTTTTTTTAATTTGACCCCTATTATGACCCCTTAAAATTTATAGTTTCGGGCTCAAATCACTTTATTAAGTTAGATCCAGGTTCAAGGAACCTATATCTAAAATTTCAAGTGTCTAGACCCAAAATTGTCGGAGGAGTTTCGTAGAGTTCTTAAAGGTCAAATCGTTGAAATTTGACCCCTTAACAGCCAAATTTCTGGCTGACACCCGTCACATCGATTTTCCCAAATCTCAGTACCCGGTATTTCAAATTTCGAGTCTATAGACTAAAAATTGACAGAGTTATTGCGTAGGGAAATGTACACAGACAGACAGACAGACACGTTCACTTTTATATATATATATATATATATATATATATATATATATATATATATATATATATATATATATATGTATGTATATAACATCCTGAAATTTACTAAAGTACAGGAGTGAAATAGCAAACGTGTAAATGCACAAAATAAATTTCACGCTACGATACCAACGAATAAAAACGTAAATGTATAATGATAATAAAATACAAAAAAATCAATAAAATGAAATGGAAAGATCAAAACTAGATCACTTTTTTTTTTTTTTACACAGTGATCACCACTTATCAAGGACCGGAAGCCACTCAGGGATAAGGGTTATTGCAAGTACATTAGGTTAGTGTGGAGATTTGATGAAGTGTTTACTTAAGGGGGCGGTTCATTAGGAATTTGTTAACATTGGACTTGAAGACATCCAAGTTGTAGTCCGGTGAGAAGCAGGCAGACGGAACAGAGTTCCACAGGCGTGCAGTTCTAAGAAAGAAGCTTTGTTCATGGAATCCACGTTTTGATTTAGGCACAGATAAAGAGTGGGGGAAATTTTTCACAGTGGATTCGGCTAGACGGGTGTTTTTCGTGAAAGATTGGCGAGGGGGGTCCAGAGATTGGAGTTCAGAGGAGCACCTGCCATGGAAATAACGATAAAACAAGGATAGGCTCGCAACGTCTCTTCTGTGGGAGAGAGGTTGCAGGGTAGAGAAAAGGGCATCCCCCACTAAGCCACGAAGTCTATTTTGTACTCTGTCAAGGCAGGATAGGCTGTTTTTGCAACTCCTCACTTCCCAATACAAAGAAAAAAAAATCGAACAATAAAAGATGTGGTTTAGATGTCGAATGAATCTGTTTCATAAACGCGTCCCGATTTGTGTGTGAATAACAAAGAATCTGACTGGATGACTAG
>NC_136508.1:95441374-95466374 GCF_053919585.1 Euprymna scolopes | reverse complement strand
ATATATATATATATATATATATATATATATATATATGCAGGGTGTCCACAAAGTCTGACTACATTATGTAGCCAGACTTTGTGGGCAACGTGTAGATTATGTAGCCAGACTTCATGGGCACTCTGTATATATATATATATATATATATATATATATATATATATATATATATATATATATATTAAATTATTACTATGATAACTTTTTTAATACCTATGGGCATTAATGTTTCATCCTTTCAGGAATCTATCAATGCAGGGAGTTATGATTACAGCTGGTTGGGAGATTCGAACCTAGCCATAAAACCATCTCACTCTATTAGCAAGGAACAAGTATGGCTACATAATCTACACGGTGCCCACAAAGTCTAGCTACATAATGTAGTCAGATTTTGTGGACACCCTATATATATATATATATATATATATATATATATATATGTGCTATGGAATAGTGAGCATACAAAAATGTACAAAAATTGAATGCATTCATACACGAAAACAAGCATGGCGACCAGTGAAAACAATATGGAATAAATTGGATAATAAAGGTCTTAATATCATTGGCCTTAGATTAAATGAAAAATTCTTTATATAATAGGGGTGTAATCCATTGAAAAAAATTGATAAAAAAAAATACAAGAAGGGAGTGTACATTGTACGGGTTCATCCTATTTTTGTTGTGTGTGTGTGTGTTAACAGCCTTAAAAATATCAAGAAATAATAATAATTATCTAACGGTGAGACCTTTTCAAAGCAAATCTTTAAAAAAAAGTGAAAAGTCTCCCCCCCCCCACGCACACACATTTTGAAATGTTTCTACGTATTTTTAAAATGTTCGGAACTTAGACCCTCAACCCCATCCCATTCCCTCTTTCTGTCCACATCTCTGCCACCAAACGGTTACATGTCTTGATACGTCGGCAAGAAATGGGGTCTCATTTTACTTTATATAGGAGAGTGATCCCCCATGTTAAAATGTTAAATTTTAATTATATTATCTTTAGAGCCCCCCCCCCCAAAAAAAAAAGTAGATTTTTATTTGTTTAGGAGCTAAACCACACTGGGTTAAGTCATAAAAAAGCAAATATTTTTTTTTTAAATATGTAAATTGATTAAATAGTTTTTTTATATTAGAAAAACATATTTTTTTTATTTTTTGTTTGAAAAACAAGTCCAACTTGCAATGAAAAATACAAATAAAATAATCATAAATACATAATTTCGAACATGAAAGACGTATATTTTTTAATCAAGTTCTAGTTTTAATCACGCAAAATTTGGGTAACGAATATATTTTTTAAAAATATGTAGGTGCACCTGAACATTCGGGACTCCTTACAATTTTTTTTCCTTTTCGTCTTTTTTCAACTACCTCTGTGGATTAATGGACACTAAGCTACCAGATTATAAAAAAATTGAAAAAAATATCAATATTTAAAAATTTGGAAGGAAGTTCAGTTTCACATACAACATCGCCCATTTTCAGAACCGATTTACAGACACAATTTAACATTATTATTATGTTTTCATTTTTTGTGACTTTTCTACTTTGATTAAATTCAAGTTTTACGATATGTTCTTTCAGTAAATTGTTAGGTGAAAGTACTGTGAGAAGTTCCATATACAACCGCCATCTTTCTTGTAGGCCGGCCACACAGTTCTAGTAGCCGGTCTGTGATTGGTTTGAATTTGAATATGTCAGGTGATTTGACTTGCCGCACTTTTTGTATCATGCTATTTATTTTTCAGTGTAGCAGAAACACCGCATCGGGAGAGACTTCACTCAGTGGCTCTCACTGAAGGGAGCCAAGACAATTCCTTCACGGACACCAAACAGTCGGTGAAAGAATGAATCTACAAGCAGAGACAACTTATATTGCTGAATATATCCAAATCAAGAATGACATTCAAGAACTGTTCTGCATGTTTATTTTCCAAATATTGGATCTTATCTCATTTCATCTTGAGTCCCAAGGGGCTCATATCTTGCCTGATTATAGGCGCCATCATTCCCACCGTGTTCACCATGAACATCATGGATTATTCCAAAGGAACAACGAACTAACATTCCAACAATAGGAATTCGAACTAAAGACTCCATGTGTATGGAAGCAAATCGGGCCACCGTTTTGCAAAAAGATGATACCAGAACCAAAGAACTTTTATTGCTGTTACTTGTGAATAAATTTTGAGTTTAAAGGTATGGCTTTTGTTTGTGGAATTCATTTGCTTCTGCAGGGAGGAAATTGAGTGTGTGAGAAAGAAATTTCTTACAGCACAGAATAATTACAGAAACACCCTACACTCCTCATATTAAATAATAGGTTTCTAAATAATGTTATTATTTCAGCGTGGGCCATTAAATGCAAAAGTATATTTTTCGTCTTATCGTTATTTGTTGTTAATTAATAAACATCACCTATATCGTCTCTATTTATCAAGTGTTTGCGCACAACCGGAAATCCTAAACCGGACTCTTAATGCATGACCAGAATGGACGTTTAAACACTAACGCAACGCGGAATATTCAGTGTAGCTTAATTGCCATCTATATTTCATAACTTACTAACTAGCTCTACCTAAGTATTGGGCACTGTTGAAGTAAATACTTAAAATTTATACATAAATTTATACTTTCGTATATTAATTTTATGTGACTAAATTAAGTAGTTATATATATATATATATATATATGCATATATGTGTATATATATGTATGTATATATATATCTATATATATCTATATATATATATATATATCTATATATATATATATATATATATATATATACATAAATATATATATATGTATATGAATACACACACACACACACATATATATATATATATATGTATATTAGTGTTGGGACGATTAATCAGAATTGGAAAAATCGGAGCTTTTTGGGGTATTGGAATCGGGAAAATTTGAGCCTATTTTCAGATGCCAAAACCGATTCCTTTAATTGTCTATTTTATTTGATTTTGTTTTGTACAAATCATCTTCCACTACTTGTAGTAATAATAAAATAAATATTTATTGATTTAAACTTCCAGTAAGACTAAAATCTCTAGAATACTCTGTCACAAGTGTTTTTACGTTTGAGAAAATGTAGGCACATTTAAGATGTGTTTTTACAGTAATTGGAACAAAAATAACAATTTTATAGTAAAATATTTAGAGATTTATAAAGAATAAGAATTGGTAATTGTATCCAAATCAGGAAAAATATTGGAATCGTCCCATCACTAATATATATATATATATATATATATATATATATATATATATATATATATATATATATATATATATATGTATTTCGGACGATGTCAAAACATCGTTAAACTCACTACTTGTTCAAGCAGCCGCCAATAGCATAATGGTTAGGAGCCTTGACTGCCGTACAAACGGTCGGGTTTCAATCCTGGCTTGAGGTAGTTGCCTGTCTAGCCGCACTGATGAGCTGTGAAACAGCGAAACAGTACTGTATGTGGATGACTATAATGCTCCTCACCTTGAGTTGAGCATATTGAGAAGTGAAACACGAATTACCATTAGCATATAAGCGACGCTCTTTGTGTAAACAAATCGAGCGGAGGTATTTCGGACGATGTCAAAACATCGTTAAACTCACTACTCGTTCAAGCAGCCGCCAATAGCGTAATGGTTAGGAGCCTTGACTGCCGTACAAACGGTCGGGTTTCAATCCTGGCTTGAGGTAGTTGCCTGTCTAGCCGCACTGATGAGCTGTGAAACAGCGAAACAGTACTGTATGTGGATGACTATAATGCTCCTCACCTTGAGTTGAGCATATTGAGAAGTGAAACACGAATTACCATTAGCATATAAGCGACGCTCTTTGTGTAAACAAATCGAGCGGAGGTATTTCGGACGATGTCAAAACATCGTTAAACTCACTACTCGTTCAAGCAGCCGCCAATAGCGTAATGGTTAGGAGCCTTGACTGCCGTACAAACAGTCGGGTTTCAATCCTGGCTTGAGGTAGTTGCCTGTCTAGCCGCACTGATGTGCTGTGAAACAGCGAAACAGTAGAGTATGCGGATGACTATATATATATATATATATTTATTATTTTTAAAAACAGTAATCTATGGACACACGTGTTTCAGAGCCCTACTCCTCATCAGCATAGCTTGACTGTTGGTAGGATTTGAACCTTAGACCTTATGTATTTCAGTCCAGCAACCTAATCCACTCCACTATGTTGCCATAGGCACTTTACTGCTTCATTTTCATCGTTCATCTGTTTAAGTGGTTTTGTTTTGAGTTTTTTAAACGATAGTAATGTTTATGTCTCCGCCTCGAAGAACCGGTGTTGTTCTTAGAAAGTCGCCCATTTTTTATTTGGACGTATTTTTTATTTATTTATTATTTTTAAAAACAGTATATATATATATATATATATATATATATATATATATATATATATATATATATATATATATATATATATTATTGCATTTTCACCCCAAACAAGGCATAGTGCCACTTTGACATAGGGGCTACTATCTGGGACAAAATTGCAGGGATTCTATCTAGGGAGTTGAGCAGCAAGATGTCTGCTAACATTACACTTGAACATCTGCATGTCAGTACAATTGGGGAAGCAGGAAATCGGAAGAGAATTCCAAAGTCTAGCAGTTCTGGGGAAGGAACTATTGGAGTAGAAGGCTTTCTGGCATCTGGGAATCTCTACTGTGAATGGGGTGGGATTTTGCTGCTTGTCGGGTTTGTCAGGGGTATTTATGTCGAGGGGGTACAAGGGTATACATATATATATAGAGAGAGACACACACAGAAATAAAAAAGGAACAAACCGAGTTATGTATTCATCAACGTTTCATCTTTATTGCAAGACTTCCTCTAGATGAATGAAATTAAGAAAACAAAACACCAGTACAAATATTTGGAAATATATTTGCGATGAAGTGTATGATCCTGTTCCAGTTCAGAAACGGAAAAAGTTGTTGGAAATTCAAAATGGGGAGGGGGCATAGCGTTCTAAATATGAATAATAAATGATATGAAAACGATTGCCTATGACCTATTAATTATTATTCGCCATTTTCCATGTTTGTAATTGATTCAATTTTTCATAGATATCACTCTGACAATCAATACCAGACGATCGACTTCGTAAACCAAGAACGGTAGAAGAGCGGCATATCAATAAATCAGATCTTTCCGGCGACGAGAGTTTCCAGCCGAACGGTGACCTTTTGTGAGTAAAAGAACACGTTATCAATGATCGAACGACCAACCTCAGAGACATAATGGAGAATGAAAATACTGGTCCGGTATCGCCGAAACCCCGTTGGTGTGAAGGGTGTGTTCTCAATCGACTTAGTGACCTGCGCGTTTTGTGTACCTCGAAGAAAAAAAAAAAAAAAAAAAAAAACACTGACGTTATATGCGTGGTCACAGTGACCAGTGTATATCTGAATATGGTTGTGGGGTTCGAGACTAGACGACGTTACATTTGTGATCCCGTTGTTAGGGATTGCATTCTTCTTGTAGGCACCGTAAGACTGTGGACAACAGTCCGTGGACGCAATACTGTTATAGCTCTGCTTGTTATATAAAACTTTTACGGAAATACAATAAGGTAAGATATTTAGGATTGTTTACATTTGTTAAATAGAACTTATGTTTACATTTGTTATATAGTTATATATATATATATATGGATGGCGTTCGTGTTGGGGAGGCTCCATGTTTTGACAGGCTTCTGGGCTGGACCTTTACTCCTGATCTGAAATGGAACACGTACATCAAATCTGTTGCCAAGGTCACTGGAAAAATGGTGGGATCCTTCTACCGCTCCAGTAGATATCTCATTGCTGATGCAATTTTCTACCTGTATAAAAGGATGGAGTACTGTTGCCACATCTGGGCAGGAGCTGCTAGAAGCAGCTTATCCTGCATTGGCAGAGTTCAGAATAGACTTCGTAGCATAGTGGAGGATGCCCTTTTCTCTTCCCTGCAACCTCTTTCCAACAAAAGAGTCATTGCGAGCCTGTCTTTGCTTTATCGTAATTTTCATGGCAAGTGCTAGTCTGAGCTCCAATCTCTGATCCCCCCATGCCACTCTTCTACGAGAAACGCCCGTCTAGCTGAAACCACTGTCAATAATTTTCCCCACTTTTTATCTGTGCCTAAATCAAAACATAGATTCCACGAACAAAGCTTCTTTCTTAGAACTGCACACCTATGGAACTCTCTTCCATTTGCCTGCTTCTCAGCTGACTACAACTTGGTTGTCTTCAAGTCCAACATAAACAAATTCTTGATGAGCTGCCCTCTTAAGTAATCCGATTTACCAAATTTCCATTACTAACGATTACTACAATATTATCCCATTGACTATTGCATACTCTATTACCCTTATCCTCGAGTGTCCTCCCGGCCTTGATAAATGGTGACTCATATGTAAAAAAAAAAAGTACTTTCACAAAAATACTGTAAAAGTAAGATATTTAGAAGCGTTTATATTTGTGAACGATAGTGCAAAGTTAATAGCTTCGTGACACATAACCATAAAAGTAACGTCATGCATGACGATTTGAAAAACACTGCAGTACCCGTTGAGAAGAGAGGGAAAGGGCACAATATTCCTAACGTCTGCTAGTCTAATCATCCGCTTACCGACATGAACGCGGCATTGTCGATTTCATGGGACGCAACAATATCCATTAACCCAAACCAACCACTTATCCCCCATCGCCTCTAAAATAAATAAATAAATAATAAAGAAGCGCACGACGAACCGATGTATTGCTAATGAGAAGCACGTGATTTGCGTTTGCGCAATTTAGGATTTTTCAGGCAGACATTTTGGCGACAAGTTTGACTCGGAGAATGGAAATTGGCATGAAAAGAAATGGGGCTTGGCTTGTGCTGCCTCTGGGGTTGAGAAAGAGAGGAAGGGTATACTCAATAAGCAACTTCCACGGCTTCGATAATAAATACTTTTGCCATAGCAGTGTAAATTCCAGGGTCATTTTAAGTCGAGACGCAATTGGTATTTTGATTACGGACATACGATAGGGGGCGCACATTAAAAGACGCATGGTAAGGGACACGCAGTAGGAAGTGCACAGTAGGGTAAAAATGGTAAGGGGCCAGCAGTATAAAAGAAAAACAAAAATATAGGAACAGATATTTTAAAGATGGGACCATTTAATCTACGCGTTTAATAATGAAAAAACTATTTTAAAAAGAAACTTGAAAGACCAAATAAAATGTTATTTCAAACATAAACGCGACAGACTAAATAAAAAAAAAATTAAACTGAAGCTTGACAAACCAACAAAAATATTATTTCAAAACTTAAGCTTAGGTTTTGAAATAACATTTTCCTTGGTTTGCCAAGCTATAGTTTTGAAATAATATTTTTGTTGGTTTGTCAAGCTTAATTTTGGAAATAGCATTTTCCTTGGTTTGCCAAGCTTAAGTTTTGAAATAATATTTTTGTTGGTTTGTCAAGCTTAAGTTTTGAAATAACGAAAATGTTATTCCAAACTTAAGCTTACTAAACGAATGAAAATGCTATTTCAAAGTTTAAGCTTGACAAACTAGGGAAAATGTTGTTTCAAACTTATGCTTGAAAATCAACAAAAATAATATTTCAAAACTTAAGCTTGACAAAGCAACAAAATGCTATTTCACAACTTAAGCTTGGCAAACCCAGGAAAATGTTATTTCAAACTTAAGCTTGACAAATCCACAAAATCTTATTTCGCTGGACAAACAAAGGAAAATGTTATTTCCAAACTTAAACTTAAAAAACAAAGGAAAATATTATTTCAAAACTTAAGCTTGGCAAACCAACAAAATATTATTTCACATTATTAGGTCTTTTTCTTTTCTGATCGAAGATTACAAGTCTGGACGATGTCTCATCATTTCTTTTCTCATCAATGTTGGTGTTTATCAGGCCCCTATTCTATGCCCAACGTTGTTCCATTTACCTCCCAGAGAATATTATTCAGAGAACTGACGTAAATCCTAAGAATAACACTTTCCAATCTGGTTTTGCTTCTCGCCCATCTCCCTCGAATCCGTTTAAATATGCGACTAATCTAGAAGTTTAGGGTACGAAATGGCCTAGTTCATTAAAGACTGTTAAGACTGAGCTCGTCTCTTTCAATCGTAGATTTGATTTATCTGCTGTTATTATTTGTTTGTGGTGTGTCTAATTTGACTTCTTTTTTGACGCTACGAATTCGTAGCCTAGTGCAGGATGCCCTTTTCTCTTCCCCCCCAACCTCTTTCCCACAGAGCTTCTCTCTGCTTTATTGTTATTTTTATGGCAAGTGCTCGTCTAAGCTCCAATCTATGGACCCCCCCGATCTGACTTTCACGAAAAACACTCGTCTAACTGAAGCCACTATCAAAAATATCCCCCACACTTTATCTGTGTCCAAACCTAAACATAGATTCCATGTACAAAGCTTCTTTCTTAGAACTGCACGTCTGTGGAACTCTGTTTTCCTGTTTTCCAACTGACTACAATATGGTTGTCTTCAAGTCCAACAAGAACAAATTCTTGATGAGCCACCCGCTTAAGTAATCTCGACTGCTAATGATTACTATGATATGTTCCCTTTGACCACTGTACACTTATTAAACCTTATCCTCGAGTGGCCTTCGGACCTTGATAAATGGGGACTCCTTTATAAAAAAAAAAATACAGGTTTTGAAAAAAAGTAAAAAAACAGCATTGCTGACGCAGAAATACGTAAACAACCGGAAAAGCCCGAATCAAAACGAACTGGCGTCAAAATAAAAACGAATAGTTTTTTTTGTTTGTTTTTTTTTGTGTTTTTTTTTTCGGAAAGATAATGTGTAGACTTGACTTTAATGTTTTATTTTACTTCAGCTGAAGTTTTACTAAAATCAAGGGTCCCACTACCTGGGGCTAAGGGTTGAACTCTATATGAGATACGTAGATATTATCTCTCAAACACTGAGTTAATAAAGAAATTGAGAACATAATTTACCTCTCCCCAATTAACCATTTTCATACGTTGTAGTATATCTTTCATGTTGGTCTCTTGGTCTTACTGGATTCCAGGACAAGAATTCATCTAGTCTGGTTGAGTATCCAACTTCGTGTTATTGAGGTAACATCACCTGGAGAAAGTTCACCATTCCTTGTAAAAGCTAATGTGGGTTAGCCATAGTGAGGAGATCTGATTTGGGCAGCGAATACTATGTGATTTTGAATATTTGGTCAGGATTTATTTCTAGGGAAAAAGTATCCTCATGCCAGGTTGTTCTGACAAACCCGTGTACAGAAAGACCTTAGACACTCGAGGATAGTGTCTGGTACGCATTCAAGTTCTCTCCAGTAGGCATTCATGTTCTCTTTAAGAGTAAGGGCCACAGAGGTACACATAAAACAAACGATCTTTAAGAACTCATACGTTCAAAAACAATCCTAAATCTTAATATCATCAAAACAGAGAAGAGTTTTTCCTTCTTTTTTTTATTTTCTTATTATTTTGTTTTTGCTGGGGACGGGGCATTCTACCGGATGCTAGACATTCATCCATTATTTCAGTCACTCCAACCGAGAGATCTTTTTTAAGATTCTAACCGTTCATTTGAGTGTAATTGTTTGTATTTCTATTGCACTTGGTTAACCTAGTATATTCACCTGGTAATTTTTGAAATTCTTTATCATGAAACCGGTTGCTCCTGTAATTACTGGAATGGTGGAAATCTTCCTACGATTCCAGTTTCTTTTTTTTATATCGTACATAAGAATTGTGTATTTCGTTATCTTTTCCCCCTCAGCCTTGTTAAGGCCAGCATCAGTAGAAACACTTACTTCAACTAGGGTTGCTACTTTCCCCCTCTTTTCCAATATCATTATATTAAGCTTAACAGTTCCGTTTTCTAAAAAGGTAGGAATTTCATAGTCATAATCGATTGTGTATGATTTATTTCCAACTGTTCTTTCCGTTAAAAGTTCCTAAGAATTGCTGCTACGCTGAATATTCAGTTTTTTCATCAAGAATACGTCACAATGTGCATTAGCAATGAAATTGCTAAAAGACAGATTCTTCTATTGGTCGATATTGGTAACGCTCTGCTGATGCATAAGCGAATTGGTTAAGTTTAACTTATCGTATAATCTTTGCGAATGACGTCAAGGGTTAATTCGATGATAACCTCATTCCTCATCTTTAATTGAAAAAAAGGGTTACATCCGGGATTCTTATTCACCGGTGGGCTTGTAGGATGACTGAAGGCAAGACCCATACTTGATCTTTACTGCCGTCAATAGACGTCATAGATAAGTGTGTGTGTGTGTGTGTGTGTGTGTGTGTGTGTGTGTGTGTGTGTGTGTGTGTGTGTGTGTGCGTGTGTGTGTGTGTTGGGGGGGGCGGAGATTTCAGATCGGAATTCAGTTCTGGTCACTCCCTTCCGATACATATCGGACTATATAGAGATGCGATTCGAACTAACGTAAAACTTCACTAGCTTAAGTTTGAAATATCATTTTCGTTGGTTTGTCATTCTTAAGTTTGAAATAACGTTTTCATTGGTCTGTCATGCTTAAGATTGATATAACATTTTCGTCAGTCTGTCATACTTAAGTTTGAAATAAAAATTTCGCTGGTCTGTCATTCTTAAGTTTGAAATAACGTTTTCGTTGGTTTGTCATGCTTAAGTGTGAAATACCATTTTCGTTGGTCTGTCATTCTTAAGTTTGATATAACATTTTCGTTGGTTTGTCATGCTTAAGTTTGAAATAAAACTTTCGCTGGTCTGTCATGCTTAAGTTTGAAATAACATATCAGTTGGTCTGTCATGCTTAAATTTGAAATAAAACTTTTGTTGGTCTGTCATGCTTAAGTTTGAAATAAAATCCATTGGTCTGCCATGCTTAAGTGTGAAATAACATTTTCGTTGGTCTGTCATTCTAAAGTTTGAAATAACATTTTCGTTGGTCTGTCATGCTTAAGTTTGAAATAACATTTTGGTTGGTCTGTCATGTTTAAGTTTGAAATAAAACTTTCGCTGGTCTGTCATGCTTAAGTTTGAAATAACATATCAGTTGGTCTGTCATGCATAAGTATGAAATAACATTTTCGTTGGTCTGTCATGCTTAAGTTTGAAATAACACATGCTTAAGTGTGAAATGGAATTTTCTTTTGTTTGTCATAGTTAATTTTGAAATGCATTTTTTGTTGGTTTGTCATGCTTACCTTTCATTAGTCTGTCACATTAATATTGGAATAGAATTTTCGTTGCGCTGTCATGTATAATTCTGAAATAAAATTTACGTTGATCTGTCACACTTATGTTTGAAAATAATTGTAGTTTGTCTGTCACGTTTATGTGTTAAATGGAACTTCTGTTGATTCTTTTTTAAGCGTGGAAAATAATTTTCGTTGGTCTGTTACACTTTAGTTTTAAATATGTTTCGTTGGCCTGTCACGCTTAAGTTTCAAATATTTTTTGTTAGTTTTTCACACGTTGGTCTGTCACATAAAAACTGAAATAGAATTTTTTTGGTCTATAGCATTTAAGTTTGCAATGACATTTTCGTTTGTGCGTCACACTTTTGAGATAAAATTCGCATGCTTAAACATACTGATTGAATAGACGTATCTTAAGAATATCACCTTGTTCATTATTCCTGTCAAAGGCGAGAGCTAGAAGCGTGTTTTTATACTCATGTGTCATCATCTACCAAGGCCCAAAGCCACTGGAGGGTAAGGATTGATAATATTATTAGTTAGCTGATTAGAGGTTTTAAACCGATGGAAAAAATATGCCGAATTTTTTTTAATGGACGTCTCGACAAGTATTTGTTTATATGGACTTAAAGATGACATGTTGTGGGCGTAAGAGAAGCAGTTCCATATTGCATGGATTGGGAAATTCTTGGAAAGAAACTCTGTTAATGGAAGACCCGTTTGATTTTTTTTTTTTCAAAGCAAAATGTTTGTACTCGATGTTGCCCGAGGGAGTATTTTATTTATTTATTTTATTATTTTTTTTAATCACGTTCACCCCTAACAAGGTATATCGCCACTTGGACGTAAGGGCCTACTATTTGTGACCATGTCTAGGAAAGATTAACAAAATGTTGGTTTACATTACATTTAAACTTCTGTATGTCAGTACAGTCAGGGAAGCAGGTAACAGGAAGGAAATTCCAAAGTCTGGCTATTCGATAGAAAAACAAAGCAGAAAACGTTTTGGCATTTAGGGACTCCAACAGTGAAGGGGTGTGATTTTGTTGCTTAACGAGTTTGTCAAGGATATGTACGTCGAGGGGGTACAAGTGCAATGAGTTCATCAGAGCACATCCCATCAAAATATTTGTAAAACAGGCACACTGATGCAACATTGCGGCGATGGGACAGGGGCTGGAGCTTCGTTGACAAAACAGGATCTATTAGATTGGAAACTCTTTTTTTTTTTTTTGCCCTATCTAAGAGGGAGAGACTAGTGGTAGATGCGACAATAATACTCCATGCATGGGTGAATGGCGGCTTTGTAGAGAGACAGGATACTTTCAGGTGTGAGTAGTCTTTTAGCACGATAGAGGGAACTCACCTTTTTTGCGGCAGTCTTCGCAATGTCTTCAATGTATTTGTTCCAGTTCATATTTCGTTTTGCTTAGCGTTTTTTTCTTTGTCTTTATTTCTTACTAGCATTTCAGCCCGGCGTTGCCCGGGTGTTTGGAGGTGTATGTTGAGCAAAATAAAAAAAATAAAGAAAGAAAAAACGGTCAATTTTTTTTAACTTTGACCCCTATTATGACCCCTTGACATTTATTGTTTCAGACTCAAATCAAGTTATTAAGTTAGACCCATGACTAAGGAACCTATATCTAAAATTTCAAGTGTTTAGACACAAGATTGGCGGCGGAGGAGTTTGGTAGAGTTCTCAAAGGTCAAGTCGTTGAACTTTGACCCCTTAACAGCCAAATTTCTGGCCGAAAACCAATCACAAAGATTTTCCCAAATTTCAGTACTCTGTATATTAAATTTCGAGTCTGTAGACTGAAAATTGACAGAGTTATTGTGTAGGGAAATGTACACAGACAGACAGACACACACACACACAACAGATATATCTTCACTTTTATAGATCGATATATAGATAGATTAATTTTTTTTAAATATGAGTTTTTAAATTAATTTTATTTTGCAGTATAGTTATTAAAATATTTTTATGAAACGAAATTATTATACAACTATAACTTAAGGTGACGTTGTTTTAATCTTTATCTATGAAAATTATTGCATGTAAATAGCTTCCAAATCGTTTAATCTTTCGACGTAAATTTCCCAGACCAAATAGCAGCACAATTACACCTCTTCACTATAGAGATCTCCGGATACCGGAAATCTTTCTACTTTAATACTTTCTTTCTCGAGGTTGTCTGCCATTGGAACTCCCCCTCCGTTCCCTGTTTCTCTGATTGTACCAAGCAAGCAGAAATGTAATACGAACAAACATCTTGTCGCACAACTCCCCTCTTAGAATGCCATCTTATAAATCTGACTCTTAATCTAACATCTCGGTGGGAATGAGGCCTTGTTTTGGGGCGAATGCAAGTTCTGTTAAGAAATTTGAAGCCAGTTTCTATTCGGCAGCTTAAACGCTTCCAAATTCCTTTCAAATTCAGAAGGATCACGAAATGATTAATTCCTTCTTTTTTTTTTTTTTAAATTGCTGAAAAAGAATAAAATAATTTTATGAAAATCACTCCAGACAGGGCGTGAAGCCACTTCGTTAACAAGCATGAAATATGATTATGACAAAGACAGGAGATACATTTTGAAATTAGTCTTGAATATCTCCATACTTCTGGAGACATCCCTAACGGAGAGAGAGAGAGAGAGAGAGAGAGAGAGAGAGAGAGAGAGAGAGAGAGAGAGAGAATATGTACCCCTAACCTTACCAGACAAAAAACGGAGTAGACAAAAACATTTGTCATAAAATATTTTTTTTTTTTTTGTAATTCTTCAAAACCTCGTTAAAACATTAACATTTCTTACGAAAACAAAACAAAAAATGCCCGTTCTCCTCCTCTTCCTCCTCCCCCTCCCCTCCTCCTCTTCCCCCTCCCCTCCTCCTCTTCCTCCTCCTCCCCCCAAAAGGGTTTCATTTGTTACTTTACATTATTTTACAAAAATGAATATTTATTAATGATTTTCTTTTCAGAGTTTTAATATTTGATCAGTTTTAATATTTGACCAGTTTTAATATTTGATCAGTTTTAATATTTGATCAGTTTTAATATTTGACCAGTTTTAATATTTGACCAGTTTTAATATTTGATCAGTTTTAATATTTGATCAGTTTTAATATTTGATCAGTTTTAATATTTGACCAGTTTTAATATTTGATCAGTTTTAATATTTGATCAGTTTTAATATTTGACCAGTTTTAATATTTGACCAGTTTTAATATTTGACCAGTTTTAATATTTGATCAGTTTTAATATTTGATCAGTTTTAATATTTGACCAGTTTTAATATTTGACCAGTTTTAATATTTGACCAGTTTTAATATTTGACCAGTTTTAATATTTGACCAGTTTTAATATTTGATCAGTTTTAATATTTGACCAGTTTTAATATTTGACCAGTTTTAATATTTGACCAGTTTTAATATTTGATCAGTTTTAATATTTGATCAGTTTTAATATTTGACCAGTTTTAATATTTGACCAGTTTTAATATTTGACCAGTTTTAATATTTGATCAGTTTTAATATTTGACCAGTTTTAATATTTGACCAGCGGTTTACGTAAGCTGACGGAATATGCCGGCGCGACGCCCACGAAAATACGGGTCATTATCTACATAAGTACGTTTTCTTGATATGTTTGACTATTTTTTTTTTTAATATCCTCCCTCCCCCGAGTCTGAAAAAGTAAATACGTAAATAAAAAAGAAACTTGCTGGGCTTTTTGTTTTTACAAATTCTTTTACCGGGGAGGGGGGGGGGATCACCAACATCATGCCAGTCCACCTGAATTAAAATCGGTTGCTGCATGTTGTTCTTCACATAAGAATCCTAGGTTGCTCGAATGTATTGTCTAAAATCACCCGAATAGACGATCAACAAGAACCATTTGTCGTGCCTCGTCGTGCCTAGTCGTGCCTGAATTTACTGTTCCCTCAAATTCCATTTTATCATGCTTAACAGCACGTTTCAACAACTCACAAGGAAAACTGGCGAACTAGAATCAAATATTGACTTAGGAAGAAAGTTATCGATAACAACGAAACGATAACTAGTCTGGTTTTAATTTATACAGCAAATAAAATTGAGTTACATACGCGTGGTATTTTATACATACAGCGTAGGTCTCGATTCGATGTTCAGCAAAAAGTGTGCCGCCATTAGTAAAAAGCAGATTTAAAATATCATACTACATCCGGAGGGCGCAGGAAGTAGCTGCTGATATATTTTGTCTGTTCGGAAAAAGGAAATTGACATTTATAATAAACAAGATACTTTTTATGGAAAAATATAACACAATCAACATGAACGGATCTATTCGTAAGATGCATCCGTACGACTTGCGCGATTAGTGATCAAAATGTTATTTCAAACTTAATCGTGACGAATCGACAGATGTGCCAAGATTTTTATGCTATTACGAATTTTAAAATGCTATTTCAAACGGAAACGTGAGAGACCGACAAAAATTTCAGACTGGAATGTGACAAACCAATGAAAATGTCATACAATTTAACGAATTAGATGAACCAATGAAAAGGTTATAAAATTTAACGAATTAGATGAACCAGTGAAAATATAATAAAATTTAATGAATTAGATGAACCAATGAAAATATTATAAAATTTGACGAATTAGATGAACCAATGAAAATATAATAAAATTTAATGAATTAGATGAACCAATAAAAATATTATAAAATTTGACGAATTAGATGAACAATAAAATTTAACGAATTAGATGAACCAATGAAAATATTATAAAATTTGACGAATTTGTTGAAACAATGAAAATGCGATTTCAAACTTCAGCCTGACAGACTGACGAAAATGATATTTCGAATTCATGCGTGACAGATCAGCAGATGAGTGGAGACTTGTGCTCCACTAGTTTTATTTTACTTAAGTCGAAGTTCTCAGAAATGAATGGGGCACCTTTTCTAGGGTGAATATTTGATTTCTGTACGAAATACACAGATATTCGAAGATTCCATTAAAATTCTTTTTTACCTCTCAAAAACTATAACACGGAGTTAAGTTGGGAGTATAATTTTCCTTTCCCTGATTAACCATTTAAATATGTTATGCAATGTAACCCGGATATAAGAGACCGTTGGGGGTTTTACCATAAACTCTCTTATATCCGGGTTACACTTATATCCGGGTTCCTTATATCCGGGTTACACTGTACATTAACATAGGCTCTAATTTGGGACCAGAGAAAATCTCTCATATCCGTTTTATAAGGGTTAATGAATGTAAGATGGTAGTGTAGTAATCGTTAATTGTGTAAATTGGGTAGAATTTATGGGGGACGGCTCAACAAGAACTTGTTTACATTAGATTTGAAGGCTACCATGTTGTATTTAACTGAGAAGCAGGACAGCGGAACAGTGTTCCATAGGCGGGCAGTTCTAGGAAAGAAGCTGTTTCATGGAATCTGCATTTAGATTTAGACACAGATAGCGAGTGAGGGAAATCCTTTATAGTGGTTGTAGTTAGTAGAGTGTTTTTATGAAAGTTTGGCAAGGGGAGACCATAGATTGGAGCTCAGTCGAGCACTTGTCATGAAAATAAGGATAGAGCAGAGAAAGGCTCGCAATGCCTCTTCTGTGAGAAAAAGGATGCAGGGAAGAGAAAAAGGCATCATCTACTGGGTTTCGAAGCTGGTTTTAAATTCTATCAAGGCTAGATGAAGCTTCTGCCCAGATGTGGCAACAGTACTCAATTTTAGGGCATTCCTGACTCTCATACAGATAGAGAATTGCATCGGCAGTGAGATAGCTGCTGGAGTGATAGAGTAATCCAACCACTGACGGTTATATCCCACAGGATTAGTGAATCTCTTGACAAAGGCTTCCTTTCTAGGGCAATTGCTCTTGACATATCAAAGGCCTTCGACAAGGTATGGCATAAGGGTCTACTTCACAAGATTTCCAGCTACGGTATAACTGGAAATGTTTTCTCAATCATTAAATCATTTCTCTCCGATAGGCTCATAAGAGTAGTGGTAGATGGACAAAAATCGGAGGCCTCCAATATAAATGCTGGAGTCCCTCAGGGGTTAATCCTGGGCCCAACTCTCTTCCTGATCTACATCAATGACCTCCCTAATCGCATACTTAAATCATTCGTTGACATCTATGCTGATGACACGACCATCTACGGCAACACATCAAAGACTGTAAATGACAAAGTTCTCTCTGATTCTCTCTCCTCTGATCTCGAGCGCGTGGTTCAGTGGGGGAAGAGGTGGCTGGTTACCTTTAATGCATCCAAAACCAAACTCCTATCCTTACATCATCAACGCTCTGATCCCCATCTGGCATCAATTGTGATGGACGGCTCTCGTCTGGGTGAGGCCCTGTGTTTTGACAAGCTTCTGGGCTTGACCCTTACTCCTGGTCTGAAATGGAACATGTACATCAAGTCTGTTGCCAAGGTCGCTGGAAAGATGGTGGATCCTTCTACCGCTCCAGAAGATATCTCACTACTGATGCAATTCTCTATCTATATAAAAGCCAAGTACGTCCAAGGATGGAATACTGTTGCCATATCTGGGCAGGAGCTGCTAAAAACAGCCTATCCTGCCTTGACAGAGTACAATATAGACTTTGTGGCTTAGTGGGGGGTGCCCTTTTCTCTACCCTGCAACCTCTCTCTCACAGAAGAGACGTTGCGAGCCTATCCTTGTTTTATCGTTATTTCCATGGCAGGTGCTCGTCTGAACTTCAATCTCTGGTCCCCCCCCTCGCCAATCTTTCACGAAAAACTGTGAAAAATTTCCCCCACTCTATATCTGTGCCTAAATCAAAACGCGGATTCCATGAACAAAGTTTTTTTCTTAGAACTGCACGCCTGTGGAACTCTGTTCCGTCTGCCTGCTTCCCACCAGACTACAACTTGGATGTCTTCAAGTCCAACGTTAACAAATTCCTAATGAACCGCCCCCTTAAGTAAAGACTTCATCAAATGTCCACACTAACGTAATGTACTTGCAATAACCCTTATCCCTGAGTGGCTTCCGGGCCTTGATAAGTGGTGATCACTGTGTAAAAAAAAAACATTTTTCCAGTGATATTGGCAACAGATATGATGTAAGTGTTCTATTTCAGTCATAGAAGCTTGTCAAGATATGGAGCTTCCCAAGACAAGAGCAATTCATTTCAACTGGGGCGTGACGGGGGTCAAAGGATTCCAAGACAAGAATTCATGTAGTTCGGTGGAGTATCCATTTTGCCTTGTAAAATCAATGTAGGTTGGCCATATCGAGGAAATCTTATTTGAAGACTGTGCTTATTTAAGTCATTTATTTAGTCGGAGTTTATTTGTAGTGAAAAAATATCCTCATGCTAGGTTGTCTTGAAAAAAAAAAAATGGAGAGAGAGAGAGAGACCTTAGATACTCGAGCATAGTGTCTGGTATGCACATAAGTTCTCTCAACTAGGCATTCATTCAAACTGGAATGTTACAGACTGACAAAAAAATGCAAACTGGCGTGTGACAGACTGATGAAAATGTTATTTCAAATTTATGAAACGAAAATACGATTTCAAATTGAAGAAGGGCAAACATATACAAGTGCTATTTTTTTTTTTTTTACATGGAGGTCACCACTTATCAAGGCCCGGAAGCCACTCAGGGATAAGGGTTATTGCATGTACAGTAATCAATGAGATAGTATTGTAGTAATCATTAGTATTGGAGATTTGATAGAGTGTCTTACTTAAGGGTGCGGTTTGTCAGGAGTTTGTTTATGTTGGATTTGAAGACATCCAAGTTGTAGTCAGGTGGGAAACAGGCAAACGGCAGAGAGTTCCACAGTCGTGCACTTCTGAGAAAGAAGCTCTGCTCATGGAATCTATGTTTGGATTTAGGCACAGATAAAGAGTGGGAAAAATTATTGACAGTAATTTCAGTCAGACGGGTGTTTCTCGTGAAAGATTGGCGAGGGGGACGAGAGATTGGAGCTCAGACGAGCACTTGCCATGGAAATAACGATAAAACCAAGACAGGCTCGCAATGTCTCTTCTGTGGGAGAGAGGTTGCAGGGTAGAGAAAAGGGCATCCCCCACTAAGCTACAAAAACTATTTTGTACTCTGTCAAGGCAGGATAGGTTGTTTTTAGCAGCTCCTGCCCAGATGTGGCAGCAGTACTCCATCCTTAGACATACTTGGCTTTTATACAGATAGAGAATTGCATCAGTAGTGAAATATCTCCTGGAGCGGTACAAGGATCCCACTATTTTCCCAGTGTCCTTGGCAACAGACTTGATGTACGTGTTCCATTTCAGATCAGGAGTAAAGGTCAAACCCAAAAGCTTGTCAAAACATGGAGCCTCCCCAAGACAAGAGCCATCCATTTCAATTGATGCCAGATGGGGATCAGAGCGTTGATGATGTAAAGATAGAAGCTTGGTTTTGGATGCATTAAAAATGCCCAGCCACCTCTTCCCCCACTGTACCACGCGCTCAAGATCAGAGGAGAGAGAATTAGAGAGAACTTTGTCATTTACGGCCTTTGATGTGTTGCCATAGATGGTCGTGTCATCAGCATAGATGTCAACGAATGATTTAAGTATGTGTTTTGGGAGATCATTGATGTAGATCAGGAAGAGAGTTGGGCTCAAGATGGACCCCTGAGAGACTCTAGCATTAATACTGTGGGCCTCTGATTTCTGCCTATCAACCACTGCTCTTATGAACCTATCGGAGAGAAATGATTTAATGATTGAGAAAAAATTTCCAGTGATACCGTAGCTGGAAATCTTGTGAAGTAGGCTCTTATGCCATATCTTATTGAAGACCTTCGATATGTCAAGAGCAATTGCCCTGGAAAGGAAGCCTTTGTCAAGAGATTCACTAATCCTATGAGATATAACCGTTAGCACATCTGCTGTAGATCTTGTGGAGCGGAAACCATATTGCATGTCACTATTTCAAGTTGAAGGGTGACAGACCAACAAAAGCGTTCATTTAAATTTAAGCCTTATATATTTCTAGGGATATGACAACAGCATATTCTTTTCATTGTTTTGAGTAAATATTCGAAACAGTTAGACACAGTTAATCCATCGAGGATCACATCACTCTACATGAAAACATAAGATATCAATGGATATATACCAGAGAATCAAAACAAGGAAATAATATGCTGTTGTCATAGCCCTATATATTACTAATAAAAATGCCATTTTGAATTTAACGAACGAATGAAAATCCTATTTCAAATAAAAGCATGAATCGTGATAAAATTGCTTCTCCAACTAAAGATCCTCGCCCCCCACAAAAAAAAGACAAAAAACCCCCCCAAAGATTATACCATTCCTGTAACAATCTGGTCCCTGTTGATTGCGGCGTAGTGCTGGTTCTGTGCAGTTGTAAGAGGTCAACCCTCATAGGCTTTGCCTTCTTTATTTGAGAAAGATTTAGGTTATTGCTAATCGCCTGAGGCGCCCTTACCGGGGTTGACCAGGAACTTTATGCAGGGGGCGCTGGCTTCTCGATCTCACTTTTTGACCCTGGTATCACAATTCTTGCAGTGAAAGAGAAATAAATACCCTGAAGAGAAGACCGATGAAAACGTTATTCTAAATTTAAGCGTGACAGACCGATAAAAAAAGTCTATTGTAAATGAAAGCCTGCCCGATAAAACAACTAACAAACAGAGCTCTCCGTTGTCGTACGGAGACGCGTGTAAAATTTCGTAATATCAACAAATGAAGAAACAAAACTGTCCCGAAATGTCGGAAGTTAATCGGGGCGTGGACTCAAATCATGGAATTAGGTGAGAATCGCAAAAAAAGAAGGGTAATTTCTTCCGCGTAAAGAAGTTTTCTTGTGGAGTAAGCAATTAATTGTCGGCCGATCCCAGTTATTCCTTGGGGAGAGTTTGGAATAAATACACATCCCACCCACGCAAAATTCCATCTAAGTAAACAATCCACTGCCAGGAATATGTTGCTCTCTTCACAAATGCGATACGCACAGAACCAGCGAATTTATCATTTTTTTTTCTCAACCACGTTAAGAAGATTATCTTCCCGAGCATGGAGCGAACCAGCCTCGGACACTCTTTAGCAATGTTTTCGCACCACCTACACCAGTACTCCGAAATCTTTCCCAGCCTTTAATACGTTTAGCATTTGTTTTCGACTCCATTTCCTAACCATCACAACTTCTCAAACTCTAAAACAACAACGATCACATGAGCTTATTCATTCCCCCTTCATAGTTATCTAGAGCCTACACCGACAAAATGTGTGTGTTTTTTATATTATTACATTTAGAGCCGTCATGTATTTATTCTTTATTACTAAAATTAATAAAAATTATATTAAAAAAAAAATGAAAGAAAAATAAATAATATATTATTAAGCAATAGCTATCTGTAATTTTCTATATATTGTGGAAAAAACTAGAAATTACTGGTTGCTCAGGAGAGAGGGGGGTAGGTGCACTTACCTTGTTACTAACCAAAAGAATTGTTGTTTCCTAGAAGCGTTATAAAGCTTTACCTTGGTCATGTGATGGTGATCACATGACCTTTTCAGACCTATAAAGGGAGGTAATCAACCTCCTTGTAGGGATTCAATTTCAGTTGTATTTAGAAATTGCTGCTGATGATTACCTGGATTACTTATTTTGTTAACTGACTGTCACGTCGCGGAAGGGCAATTCTTTCGCAACTCTAAAGGTGAGTGTATCTTGCTTCCTTCTCGACTGAGCAGTCTTATTACTTTTAGGAAATTAATTTTTCCACAATATATTCAAGTAGGCCCGGCCACAGCGGCTGCAGTCAAAAGTCACGTCAGGTGTGGCTGCTGAGGTAGCAGTGTTAGAAATCGTCAGTAAAAATTAGCGGTAAACACTGGAATATTTAGACTTACTGTCTTTCGAAGTTTATAACTTCTTGAAAAATGTAATTCAAACCCTATTTTTTTTAATTAAAGGAGCAAAGACCAAAATAAAAAAATAACAGGTTTAATAGCTAATTATGCAATATTTGTTTTTAAAAAATCAGTTTTCCTTAAAAAATATTTAAAAAAAAAAACAACGAAATTTTACTTCCTTCGATTATAAAAAATATATATAAATTCCAAAAAAATTACTTACCTATAAAAACTAGTATTCGATGAGTAGTTCAATTGTTCATTGTTAAGAATTTATCCATATTTATACTTATATTCCATGTCCTTTTTAAATAAAATACTTTTTTAAACAAGGATTAAAAACAAACGCGAACTCACATTTTTTTTCACTGTTCAAATAAAGGGAGACAAGTCTGATTTTATTCTCCTTTATATTCCAGCGCATTGACGGTACATAATTTATATGTCTTTTTAATGCGTGCTGTAAACCAAATTTAGTATGCCTACCATCTCTTCAGAGGAGAAAATATTCGAAACCCTATAGGATAAGGAGATAAAAATTTCTAAAGTATTCTTTGTCTTACTTGGAATAATAAAAAAATCCTTGATTTGAATAAAGTTTTTATTTATTTCATTGAATCACTATAATTTGATTTATTTGCTCTATCCTATATATTGAGCAATTTCTATTTAGATGGGATAATACGTAGAATATTACGACCAGCAATATTTTGTAAATCTTATAATCAGTTTTCCATACTAGCTGATTGTTGGATAAATCTATTCGAGAGTATATATATATATATATATATATATATATATATATATATATATATATATATATATATATATATATACAGGGTGGCCGAAAAGTCCCAGGACACTGGCCGAAAAGTCCCAGGACACTCTATTTTTAATATTTTAATGCTGTTAAATATGATTGATTTTAATATTCTAATGTTGTTGAAACAATTTATTTCATTTATTTTTTCAGGTTATGACTGACATCAGTCAGTGTATTTACTGTTGAGGAGCGCTTAATTATATATGTTTTCTGTGTGTTTCATTAAAAAATACTGTGTTTTATTAAAAATACATGTACAGTGTCCTGGGACTTTTCGGCCACCCTGTATATATATATATATATATATATATATATATATATATATATATATATATATATATATATATATATATATATATATATTCTCTTATGACCCACCATGTATATCTGCCGCCTACGAACTAATCATCATCTCGTATTAAGTGCCTTAAATTAAGAGTCGCAATTCCTCACATCAACCCTTACCCCAAAATCTTTTTGAAGTGAAATAACAAGAAAGGCCCGTTCAGTTCCTCTTCATATCTTTGTATCAGTCGCCGCCAGTTTTCACGCACTTGTTTAATGATGAGAAGGCGTCACTTTTTCAAGTGCAGTTAATTTGTTCTCGCAATACAGTATGAGAAAATGTGAATCTCGAATAATATCACACCAGAAATGACCACAGTTTGTCGTCGTAATCATTACGTATGTCCAATGTTCATTTCTGTAATGTTTTCAAAATTTTTTTTTTTATGGAAGAATCTCCAACCTAATGGGTCCTGCTTTGTCAACTAAGCTCCAACCTCTGTCCTATCGTCGCAATGTTGCATCCCTGTGCCTTTTTTATAAGTATTTTAATGGAATGATGCTCTGATGAACCCCTTGTGCCTCATCGATATACATATCCCCGATAAACCTGCTTAGCAGCAAAATCAACCCACTTGACTGCTGAGGTCCCTAAATGCCAGAAAGCCTTTTATTCTAATAGTTACTTCCCTCGAACAGCTAGACTTTGAAATTCCCTTCCTAGTACCTGTTTCCCAGACTGTATTGATATGCAGAATTTAAATGTAACGTAAACCAATATCTTGTTCATCTTCCCTAAGCATAGTACCAGAAAGTAGCCCCTTACGTCCAAGTGGCGATATACCTTGTTTGGCTTGAATGTGAGTAAAAAAAAAAAAAAAAAAAAAGAATGAGAGGTGACATAGTCGTTAATTTTCTTCAACTGTTTCGTTACACTATAGCACTCGGACCCAACACGTTGTGTCTGAGGCAGTCGCAAAGAAACAAAAAAAAAGAGAGAGAATAAATTCGACAGCTTTTTCAGTTGAAATGAAATGCGATTATTCCAAAATAACGCATTGCCTCTTGCTTTAAAAGTCTTTTAGTTTATCTCGTCTTCCATTTAGTTTACAAAACCCTACCGTCTGGATACATCTTAAAAGTTTCCCGCCACCACCACAGAATCACACGTCAATCTCACCCTGGTAACGTTTTCCTTTTCTCATTCTCGCTACGTAGTGCATTTTTCTCTATTCGTTTTTTTTTCTTTTTTTTTCTCTTCCGCCGCTGTAACGTCACTTCGAGCACTGGCTTGGTCATTTGCATACGTGCCATGCGGCTGCTGCTGCGGATACTAGCGCCTCAGTGGCTCCGTTACAGCACAATGACAGTAGATGCCTATTGGACTGAACTTTGAAAAGACTGAGATTATTGGTAGGAGGAAAACAGTCAGCAAGAGGAGAGTTCGTCTTGAAAATAAGCTATTGGAATAGGAAGACGTATCATAATCACTGAACGATAATACTTAACCTTTATTTACAATAAGCGTGCAAGCAGAAATAAGTTCAGTAACAAAAAAAATCCAATGGAAAGTACAAATAGTTCATATCGTAGTTTTTCATTATTTTGTTTTATTTATTTATTTATTTATTTTGGAAGTCACTCCAGACAACGTATGAAGCCATTTCATGTAAGGAGCTAAAAAAATGAACGAAAGATGATAAACGCAACGACAAGAGATGAATGTTTAAAAGATTAAGACAATAGTAAAAGGA
>NC_136508.1:95393874-95436374 GCF_053919585.1 Euprymna scolopes | reverse complement strand
AGGAGATTCAGAGTTCCTATCCCGTCGCGGTTACCACCTGATGAAGGCCAGAGGAATAGTTGGCTGAAACGTCATGAAGCAACAACTAAACGATGGGGATAATAGTCCGAAATAAATAAATGAATAAATAATACTCATCGAAATAAACATTAAAATTAATTTAACAATATATACCATTCAGTACAGACTCGACAATGGAAGATCAGATAATAAATAAATGTGGATTTATAGAAAATCCAACCTTAATGGCCAAAAAACGTTGCGAGACGGCAACAACTATGGAAGGCAGTAATTGCTAAGAATGCAGTTAGGAGAGTCAGAGTTCCTATCCCGTCGCGGTTACCACCTGATGAAGGCCAGAGAAATAGTTGGACAAAACGTTGTTAAAGATGAGGATAACAGTTCGCAATCAAATAAATTGTTATGGATGTTGTTGTTTAACATTATTTATTGATTTTTATGAGTCAGATGATTATGTTGGCATTAATTTCCTTGATATCTTTCTAGTTAGAATTATTTTCTTTTTATATTTCTGGAAAGACATCTGCTATTTATTAGTGGGACGAAACGTCGTAAAACAACAACTAAGAAAGATGAGGATAATAGTCCGAAATAAATAAACGATTAAATAATACTCATCTCAACATTGAATTCCAATTACTTAAATAATATATATACTTTTCATTTTTACTGTTTTTCAAAATATTCGACGATAAGAAAAATATCATAATATTTATGGTAGAAAATAATTAGCCATTTTCTATATTACCACGTGACCTCATACCTCTTAAACTGGAAGGGGGGAGGAGAGGAGGCCGCTTCAAAACCAACACCGTCTTTCTCTTTTCTCTCTCTCTCTCTCTCTCTCTCTCACCCACTTACTCTTCCCTCTCTCTCACCCTCTTTCTCTTATTTTTCTTTACTTTTTAGGATTATTTCCTTCGTCGAGTATTATTACGTTCGTGTGTGGGTGTGGGTGTGGGTGTGTGTGTGGGTGTGTGTGGGTGTGGGTGTGTGTGTGGGTGTGTGTGTGTGTGTGTGTGTGGGTGTGTGGGTGTGTGTGTGGGTGTGTGGGTGTGTGTGTGGGTGTGTGTGTGTGTGTGTGTGTGGGTGTGGGTGTGTGTGTGTGTGTGTGGGTGTAGGTATAGGTGTGGGTGTGGGTGTGGGTGTGTGTGTGGGTGTGGGTATGGGTGTGTGTGTGTGTGTGTGTGTGTGTGTGTGTGTGTGTGTGTGTGGGTGTGTGTGTGTGTGTGTGTGTGTGTGTGTGGGTGTGCCACTGTTGAAAGAATGTTAAATAAATACGGATCCATGGAGGAAGCGATCGCTTTGAGATCCGATCAGTACGGAACGGCGCTCCTACAAGGAAAGACCAATCGCATCATTATCGTCATTATCCTTAACGTAATTTAAACACCAAGGATTAATGGCGGGGTGATAGTATTACGAACGCACCTGTTAGAATAAAAGTGGCTTTTTAGTAATTGAGCTGTTGGCGATATTTTAAATTTAAATCTAAGATGGAGAGGCGTAAGCATAGTACGAGCAACCTATATTGTTTTCCATTTATTTATTTTTTTATTTTTTTTACAGAAATATGATCAGGATATTTCTTTATCTCCATCGCTATATCTCTATATAATAAAGTTAAGTATGTGTACCTGTTAATGTATATTTGGACGTACGGGGTTCTCTTCTAAACTAATGAACCGATTATTATGACTTCTGGGGCAAAGATTCTAGGCGTAAGTGTGGGCAATGTGAAATATATTTTGTTTGATTTCGTTTTATGACATTTTAATAATGCACTACAGAACCAATTAGTAAGTTTCTATGGAATATTTTAACAGGGGGGTAGTAGGCATAATAAGGGGGAGAAAGATAGGAACAGAATCCGTTTCTATTTATTTGCCTCCCCGCGAGGACAAAGTTAGACATGAGATCAGTTTTTAATATAAAGGAAATTCGGCTCCCTAAAAAAAGGAAATTCTGAATTGGAACAAAAATAGAAACATTGCTGCAATTTAGGACTTCTTCGTTGACCGAAGACAGAATAGGCGAAGTGTAGCATCAGAACAGATACTACACTTCTGTTCGTGAAAATTCAGATACCTCTGAGGTTTTGTGATATTTTAATAATACACTGCAGACACCAATTAGTAAAGCTTCTCAAAATTTCATTTTCTATGGAATATATTCAAAGAGAGTAGTAGCGATAATAGGAGACTTGAATATTTTAAAATGAGTGGTAGTAGACATAGTGGGGGCATGACTTCTATAATATAAATCTCATCTGTCTGTTTAAATGTATGTATGTATGTTTGTTTGTATGTCTCACAAAAACTTTCGACAAAGGCGACGGATTTTCACAAGATCGGTATCATTTTGTAGCTCGACCCTTCGGACGACAAATAGAAAAAAAAATTAGCTAAAAACATTAATTCCTTCACCCTCAACTGAGCACTTTTCTACAGGGAGGGGTCGCTTTTTTCGCTGATATTTTCAAAAGTTATCGCCTCTTTTTTATTGTCTAGCCTTAATTTGAACCTACGTCGCTTCCGGTCTGACGATGGGCGCAGCAGTTAACGTGTCAAGTTTTTTCTGTTTGTTTTTCACTTTCTTTTTTCCTCCTTCGCGCTACGGGTTCGAGCCTGCCTACTTACTATCACTTTTTTTTGCGCTCGCAATTTTCCTTCTTTTCCTTTTTCTCAACCAACACCCTTACACACACCTCCACTTTCTTTTCCGCCTTCGCATCACGGGTTCGAGCCTGCCTGCCTACTACAATTTTTTTTCTCAATACTCACCTACAAACACCTGGGCAACGCCAAGCACCCAGGCTAGTCCTATATAAAAATTCAAATATTTCTGATTTATATGAAGCTCGATTCCATAATCATTAAACAAGATTCCCTGAATTTTTATTTCTTCTTTAGACACCTTTAGCTTAAGCCTTAACTTTGAGAAATATTCTATTACTCAAAATATATATAATTGATTTCTATCAGAATTGGAAGATGTTTTCTCAAACATACGCAGCATTATATCTTGATTTTAATCTGCCAATAAAAGTGGTGCAAAGCTGTTTCTGTTTTACAGAATCTTAAGATTAGATCTTCCTAGCCACGCTGATATAGTGAGACAGTATTGTATCGATTAGTTATCCCTGGCAATCGAAGTGATGATTCCGATCTGTCTCAAGAGACAATGGATATCCCCTGGAAAACGTTGCTGAGAGTTGAATTGTGAGGCAAAGGCTGAGCATTTACAACCACACCTTTCCTGCATCAGTCCAGTGGCAAGAAGTGCTAGACGATTGAAAACACTGCCGAGATAAGCGGAGAGCACATACAGCACCTGGAATGCTCAAATGGTCACTCATTTTAATATTGATCAGACTCAACGTTGCTTAACTTTGGAAATCTGACGGGATCCGGTGTGTCAACGTGAATTATGCCGTACATCTTGGCAATACTGTGTTCATTAGTCCTTCCTGGCAATTCTTTTGAATTTCACTCAGATTTTCAAACACACATGACTGGCAATTTCCAATAATATATATATATATATATATATATATATATATATATATATATATATATATATATATATATATATATATATATATATATAAGCCTGACGAATCCTATAGTGGATGAAACGCAGAATATTCAGTGTAGCTTAATCGCCATATATATTTTATAAATTACTATATATATATATATATATATATATATATATATATATATATATATATATATATAAGTTAGAATGAGAACCTATATATTTAATGATTTTTTATCTAGACTTGAAAATTTGTATATAGGATATTCAAACATGTGGAATACTTTTTAATCGGCTTCCATCCGAAAAAAGGGCTTCTAAGGGGTCACAACTGAAAAAATTTGGAACTCATCAGAGTTTTATGTTTGTCAACTGTTTTACGACTGTGCATGCGCGAATCGTTCAGATTATGTTAAGCGCTGTTAGTAGGTAATGTAACTTTTGTTGGGTAGGTCACCATTTCGGTTGGTCCCCCTCTTGGGAAGTCGTCGAAATTAATAAGAAGACAGGAGTGTCGGAACGATGTAGAAACAGACCCGGGGATAATAATAATAATAACAACAAGAAACAGACCTGGGGATAATAATAATAATAATAATAACAACAAGAAACAAGGCATTTAAAAAACGAAACGGTTTTTATATATGTTTTAGCATCCACGGATACAATAAGCGTGTAAGTTGTATCGGATCATAGAAAGTTCGAGATTTTTCATTTTGTGTAATGACTCTGGAACAACTCGTCTCTCCGTCTTGGTTATCAGCCGTCTTCCGCCTCGACTATCTTTTTGTATCTTCTTTTTCCCCATTCAGAACAGTTCTGTGTCCTGATTGGCTAAAACCTCTGGTCGCATAGAGAGAAAAGAAGGAAGGAAAGAAGGAAGGAAAGAAGGAAAAGAGAAGGATAGAGAGAAAGAGAAATGGCGAGAGTATACTGTAATGGTAGTAGTAGTAGTAGTAGCAGTAGTAGCAGTAGTAGTAGTAGTAGTTTTGGCTTCACTACAGTAGGTTTGAAAACACTTTTTATAGATAGTTGCAAGCTGGCTTAATGTTATATAACTTGATTCACTGTCTTTAGGTGTTTTGGTCTCGATCTCAGTTCAAGTATATTTTAAAAAAATTTTTACTTCCAAAAAGTGAACTCTGTAGAAAAATATAATACTCTCATGCACATGTCTTAGTTTCTTTCTTTCTTTTTTTTGTTTTTTTACTTCATTTCTAAAAGGAATTTACCGTTACGTTTAATACTGGACAACGCATGGTACATCTTCTAGTGTTCAATAAAGTTACGCACTCCCCACTCCCCACTCCCCACTCCTGACAGCTCGCATACTTTGACTCGTTTAGTTACATCGTTTATCAATAACGGGAGTTTTGTTTTAACCAAATTCGGGGCAAGGAATTTAGTTTCAATCCAATATACAAACAACTGCTCCTAATTTTTTTTTATGGTAATTTTATAACCTGGTATATTTCAGAATTACTACCTCTAATAGAGAATTAGTTAAATGAAAATGATATCAGATAAAACAAAGATTGAACCCTGTAGATAAGTTTTAAAGAACAATAGGTTTAAATGAAATGCCCAGTTAAATTGTTAAACTGTTAAATATTTAATAAATACAATTTGGATGGAAAATATTTAATAAATACAATTTGGATGGGAAAACTATTCACAATTCTTAGAAAGAATGCATGATAAAACATCGGTTACAGAATTAAACAAGTAGGTTAAATTCCTTTGTAAAACAACAAAGAGAATGGGAAATTTCCTGGTCGTCAGAAATGGTTTAAAAACGTGCAAATCGCGCATGTTGGAAACACGTGAGTTGTGGTCACGTTGACCAGACATACGTGTGACGTCAGGGCAGAAATGATTTCTCAATATAGGAGGGTTCGAAGTTAGTTAGGGGGAGAGGAGAGAAGAGAATCAGATCAGTCAGATCAGAGAAGCAAAGGAGATCAGACCGATTCTCCGTCAGAGTCAAGGCACCCTCTAGAAAGCAAGAGGTTTTAGAGATAACCATGTAAACAACTTTGAATCCCTCAAATGCAGAATCATGTCAGACCGGTCGAAGAAGAAATAAACGTATCATCATGTGTTTTTATAACTACCGTCTTGTGCTGTGTCATTCTACCAAAACAAATGTAAAGTGAAATTGTATTAATATGAACTTTGTGTTTATAAGAATGTACAACTGTCAAAACGTAAATGTCAAACGCACTATCGGTCTATCTATCAAGATATTAAAAAATCTCTTCTAGTTGAATTATAGGCTTGGTGCTCCTGTAGAAATCTGTACCCTGTCTGTCACGTTATATATAAGAACTGTCTCACTTTTTATATGTACCCTGTCTCTATATCTCACCAATGTCTCCATCTCTCAACAATATGAACACTCACAATGAATATATATAATATGAGCATCTCACATGATCACACACATGAACACACTAAGACTAATATGAAGAGTCAACACCAAAGAATAATACATGCGTCATCTTAATACCACCAATTACATAACACAATTTATCATGTTCAGAGAAAGTAACTCAGGTCAAACGCCCAAAATACTGCTATAAATTCACTGGTGATCTTAAAAAATATGAGAAATAAACTCGCATAATCCAGTTATGACAAGAGTGCATATGAAAATATCAGCAGCAGCCCAAGGTTGATGGCAAGCGATTGTATTAGCAACAGGAGCAGCGTTTGAATGCGTGCGTACGTTAAGAAATGTGCGCGAGCTGGCGCGAAAAGAAAAGGAAGGGAAAAAAGGACACCACGTGGCTAAGGAGAAAAAAAGTCGACGCTAAAGGAGATGGACGTGTAAAGTCGAAAACGAAAAATGGATGTCTACAGCCGGCGTGTAGTGGAGCAGAAAGAAAAATGCAAGTCAGGGGAGATGGACATGCGGCCCCGCAGAGGCAGAAAGAAACTCTTTAGCTGGTGTTGAGACGGGGAGAAATAAAAACGGTAACAAACGACTTAAAAGAGGGAAACATGCCGACCAGGATTTCCTTCTTATTTCTTTTGTTTGTTTGTATCTGCGACGTCACGTTACACCAGGGCTCATAAAACTACGGCCCGCAGGCCGAATGCAGCCCACGATGTCAGTTCATTCGGCCCGCCAACGGTACTTGAATTTGCTTGATATAGAACACAAAACTTTGTGATAAAATTTCAATTTGAATATTATGTTTAGAATTTTCATGCTTGCGGAGATCTCCTGATTGCTTTGTTCTTTAAATTAGGCATTTCATTTCTCCCAGTTTTCACCTATCTTTAGTGAGACGTAGCTTCACCAGTGACCCCCCCCCTATATTGTCTGTTTTTCTCGTGTTTTAACAGGATTTGGATTACGGTTCTAATTCAATGACTTTTTTTCATTTTTACATTCCGTCTTTTTTTCACCCTTCATTATGGGTTACTAAAAAAAGTTTCACAAATCTCAGTAACCTTTTTTGCTGCTTATTTTGTAAGATTCAGATATATGCATATTATGTCTAATGTAACTATCTTTTTGCCCGTTTTTTTTTTTTTGATAAGTTTTTTTAGTAAATAAACATGTTGGTTGCTTTTGTTCATTGCACGCGCACCACCCATGAGTAACATTTAATTTAGTTTTTCGTTTTTTTTTTCTCCCCAAAGCTTCCATTCTGGCTTACAAGTATCGAATAGAAAGATTATGCAACCTGCGTTCATCATTCTTTCAGTTATTCGGCCCGCAGTAAAAAAAAAAAGTTTGGTGACCGCTGGTGTAGAGGGTCGATGGTGTCACACACACACACACACACACACACACGCGCGCACACTAAGAGTGCAGCTGAGAATTGTAGAATATGTCGGAGTTTGTATTTTTTGTGTGTTTTGTTTTAATTTATTTCTTTCATACTTGTGAACCCACGCACCTCCCACCCACACATGCACCCGGCAGCCGCCATTGTGAGAGATGACGACATAGCTAGCCAGAAGAAACAACGACGCAGAAAATAGCATGGAAACACCTATACAGAAGGTAACGGTCGAATTTTCCTCATTTACAATAAAAATGAATAAAAATGCAACATTCAAGAACGACAACAACAAATAGCAATCGACTCGGACACAACGTTTATATATAAAAATAATAACTTTATTTACTCAATAGTATTTCTTAGAAATGCAAAATGGCGATTTCGTTATTTTTCTATATCAATCCATCAAAAGGAAAAAGTGAAAGTGTATATATATATATATATATATATATATATATATATATATATATATATATATATATATATATATATATTACCTTATAATATGTTTTCATTACGCCATGGGGTAATGGAAACAAATTATAAGGTATTTACAGCTTCTCTTCCAATTTTCGGATTTTAATCATGTCAAGTAACACTTTATCGTCCTTTGACGCGTTGATTATTGCTGTTTCTTCTGATCAGTTAAGGGCAAAATAGATTCACTAATTGATATAATGAATGTGACTGATTTTGTGCTACGAAACGGATACTGTTAAGAATTGTAAATGTCAACTGCATTAAAGGAATAAAATTGTAAGATGGTCAACATCATGAATTTTGGAATATAGACTTTTGTCACTCACTCATTATATTGCTCTGTAATTACATTGAGCTTCTTAAATAAGGATTGGTATATATTATAAGGAAACAAAGTAGATTTCCACAGATATATATATATATATATATATATATATATATCTTCTTTCTATATATACATATATTTATATATATATATACATGTATATATATATATTCTTTCTATATATATACATATATATATACATCTTCATATATATATATATATATATATATATATATATATATATATATCTTCTTTCTTTCTCTCTCTATCTATATATATATGTATATATATGTATATATACATGGGTATAGTATATGTATAGTATATATATATATATATATATATATATATATATACTATACTATACATATACTATACCCATATATATATATACATATATATATACATATATATATATATATATATATATATATATATATATATATATATATATATAACTACTTCATTTAATCACATAAATTAATATAGGAAAGCATAAATTTATGCGTAAACTTAAAGTATTTACTCCAACAGTGCTCAATACGTACGTAGAAGCTAGAAAGCTGATTGGCTAACTAAAAACTCAATAGAATGTGCATATATAAAAACACGAGACTACCACAACTCCTCGCATAAGACTGATGAATCCTAGCATGGATGAAACGCGGAATATTCTGCGTAGCTTAATTGCCATATATATTTTATAACTTATTACTACTATATATATATATATATATATATATATATATGTGTGTGTGTGTGTGTGTGTGTGTGTGTGTGTGTGTGTATGCACATATATTTTATTTATTTTTTTTTTATTACATTTTCACCCCAAACAAGGCACATTGCCACTTTGGTGTAGGGGGCTACTATCAGGGTCAGCAACTACTGGGGCACTATGTAGGGATTTGGGCAGCAAGATGTCGGTTCAAGTTGCACTTGAACTTCTGCATGTCAGTACAGTTAGGGAAGCAGGATCTTGGAATGGAATTCCACAGTCTAGCGGTTCTGGGCAAGAAACTACTGGAGTAGAAAGATCTTTTGCATCTAGGGATCTCTACTGTGTGGGGGTGGGCTTTAGCTGCCTGTCGGGTTTGTCGAGGGTGTCTGCGTCATGGGGGCACAAGTGTCTGCAGTTCGTCAGAGCATTCACCATTAAAATACTTGTAGAACAAGCAGAGGGATGCAACGTTTCGTCGATGGGACAGAGGCTGAAGCTTAGATGCCAGTTCAGGGCCTATAAGATTGGCGACTCTTTTTTGAACCTTGTCTAGGAGCGAGAGACTATTAGTAGACGCACCACCCCGATGTGACAACAATACTCCATACATGGGCGAATGGTGGCCTTATAGAGATACAGGATACTTTCAGGTGTCAGTAGTTTTCTAGCACGGTAGAGAGAGCCTACCTTTTTTTGCAGCGGCCCTGGCAATGTTTTCAATATAATTGTTCCAGCTCATGTTTCCTGTGAACGTTAGGCCAAGCAGTTTGAAAGATGTACTCTCAGACAGGGAGTCACTGGCCATTGCTATTGGTAGTAGAGAAGGTTTCTTGTAGCTATTGAAGGAAACCAGTTTAGTCTTGGTAGCATTGAATGTGACCATCCATTTATGTCCCCATTCCACTACAGATTGGAGGTCATCCTCTAGTGTTTTTGCCATTTCTTTAGATATGTGTTCATTTGTTTTCCTGTCATGCCTGTTATAGAGTGTAGTGTCATCAGCATATATACCCATCTCAGAGGCAGTTCTGTCGGGGAGGTCATTAATAAATATCAGGAACAATAGAGGTTCAAGAATAGACCCCTGAGGCACTCCCGCATTTATATCACACTGTTTAGATGTTCGACCGTCGAGGACAAACTGGATTTTTCTCTTATCTGAGAAGGATTTAATTATGCTAAGTATTCTACCAGTGATATCGTATGATTTAATTTTCCTGAAGAGACCCTTGTGCCATACCCTGTCAAAAGCCTTAGATATATCTAGAGCTACCGCTCTGCCCTCCCCTGCTTTGTCCAGTGAATGGTATATACGTTCAGAGATTACAGTAAGGATGTCAGCTGTGGAACGGGCTTGCCTAAATCCATATTGTTTGTCAGTCAGAAGTTTAGCATCTGTAAGGTGCCGAACTAGAGCATGGTTAATTATGGTCTCAAATATTTTGGCGAAAAGTGGGAGGAGGGTAATGGGGCGATAATTTGATGGGTCAGTTCTTTCGCCAGAATTCTTGAATACTGATACCACAGAAGCAGTTTTCCAACAGCCCGGAAAGCATGATTCATTAAGGCATTTGTTGTAGAGTTTGGAGAGAACTGGACCTACTTCGGCTGAGCACTTTTTTAATAGCACAGCTGGGATGAGATCAGGTCCACATGCTTTTGAAGTGTCAAGATTTTTATGATAGCATGTACCTGAGTAGGGGTGATTTTTAGATCGTCTAGCGTGGCGTCTGTCCGCAAAGGAAAGTCAGGCAGGGGGAGGGTGGAAGGATCCAGTGTGGAGTTCGAGGCAAACCGGCTGGCAAGCATATTAGCTTTGTCGGTTGCTGAGCAAACAACCTCGTGATTGTTGGTTAGTGGGGGAATTGTTGATTGACCATTATTTACTACACTGTTGTAGATTTTCCAGAAGTCACAATTTCCTAATTTCTGTGCTTCGATGCGTTTTTTAGTGGTTTCAGTAAATTCTCTCTTGGCTGTCGCTATTTCTTTCTTAACATTATTTCTAGCTTCTATGTACTTCTGTTTGTTTGAACTGGACTTATGTCGGTTAAATCTGCGGTGTGCATGCTGCCTTTGAGCAATGGCAGTTGCGCAAGTCGAAGTAAACCATTGGGGAGAGTGGGGCTTGCTATAAAATTTCCGCATGGGAACATGTGCTTCCATTGCTGTTTTGAACCATTCAGTGGTCTCATTTGCGCACTGTTCAGCAGAAAGAGAAAAAATATTTCCCCATGGGGCATCTCTGATAAGATCTCTGATGGCTTCCCAGTCAGCCTTTTTATAATATCTCGTTGTTTTGAGCACTGGCTCTTCAGTTTTGGGTCTAGAGTTTAGGGCAATTCCAACCATTATCACTGCATGATCAGCGTTCCCGAGTGGTATGTCAGCATTTGTTGTACAATCCTCGGGAACTGTAGTCAGAAACAGATCTAGAAGTGATGCTTGTTGTTCTTGCTGGTCAGGGAAACGGGTTGGAAACATAACCATGTGTGATAGGGAGTGAGATATAGCAAAACTATGTGTTGTGCTGCCCGCTGCATCTGTGTAAGTAGAGAATCCAAGCCAGTTTTTGTGGTGAACATTAAGGTCACCAAATACATTGACTTGGGCGCTAGTGTCGAGGGAGAGTGCTGTGTCTATGCTGTCAGAGACTTTGTTTATTATGGTGCAGTCCTGGGTCGATGGAGAGCGGTAGAGAAAATAAAAGTAGCTAATGTTGTATTGTATGTTTAGTCTAAAGCACATAAAGGCTTGATCGTCCGTTTCTAGGTTTGTTTCTCTAGTCAGGGGGAGGGTGTTACGAATGTAGACTCCAAGTATGTGCATATATATATATATATATATATATATATATATATATATATATATATATATATATATATATACAGAAATGAACGATGTAAAAAAAAATAGACAGTATTAACAATTGTTTATTTGGATAATTTAAACGCTAAAAACAACAATTGGGACGCTGAAATATTAACGTTATTATTTCGAAATTATTATTTAACATGGGAAAAGTGGGGTTTTAAATAACTTAAACGTAATACAGAAATGAACGATGTAAAAAAAAAAGCAGATATATGAAAATTTGAATTTAACTATAATAAGTATTATGGTATCTGTTCAGTGCACATCACATGTACCTATAAATGTGGCCAACCACTTATAATTCAATGGCTGTAAGTTTTTTTTTATTTTTTCAAAAATAATAAATTATAATAAACAGAACGACTCATAGAAATCTATCTATATTCTTTTTTCATTTTTTCATTTTAATATACTTTCATAGATATGTTTCTGTTATGTAAAAAAAAAAAAACTTATTTTCTTTACGTAACACGTGTCACGCTCAGACATGAATTACATAGCTAATATAACATACTGACCCAACAGATCACGGGTAGTCTAGTATAAATATATATATATATATATATATATATATATATATATATATATATATATATATATATATATATATATATATATATATAGTGTTGTATGAAAAACGTGCGTTCTGACACACTAGTCACTTTTGGCGTGACAAGTCATTCATTTTATTCTATAATTAAAAAAATATGGACAAGTACTTATTGTTTCTTATTTACACCAATTCTCTCTCTTTCCCCCTCTATCTCTGTGCCCCTTTCTCCCTCTCTCTCTCTCTCTCTCTCTCTCTCTCAAACTGTGCTCTCTTTCTGTTCATGACATCATCCACTCCATAATTACAACCAGCTTCTTTCTCATTAGTAATTATGTTTCATTTTACACGTCACCCTCTCATTGCGAGATTTTTTATTCACACACACGCACACACACACACACACACACACACACACACACACACACACACACACACACACACACACACTCCCACTCTCTCTCTCTCTCTCTCTCTCTCTCTCTCTCTCTCTCTCTCTCTCTCTACAACGTATATAGTTCCCTATGCGCTTTCTCTTTTTCTCTTTCTCTTTCTATCTTTATCTATTTACTCTTTTAAATAAATCTCTTTCGTCATCTTCTCTGTTACCCCTCTTTCTTTACCACTGCCCTCTTATATATCGAACTTCTTTCTACCAAACAAAATATTATATATATATATATATATATATATATATATATATATATATATATATATGAATGACTACTTCATTTAATCACATAGATTAATATACGAAAGTATAAATTTATGCGTAAACTTTAAGTATTTACTTATACGGTGCTCAATACGTAGGTAGAGGTTGCTAAGTAGTAAGTTATAAAATATATATAGTGATTAAGCTACATCGAATATTCCGCGTTTCATTCACGCTAGGATTCATAAGTCTGATGAATCCTAGCGTGGATGAAACGCAGAATATTCTGTATAGCTTAACCGCCATATATATTTTATAACCTGCTATATATATATATATATATATATATATATATATATATATATATATATATATATATATATATATATATATACAGGGTGTCCATAAAGTCCGTGTGCGCTTTAAAATATTTATAATTTTATTTGTGATTGCAATAGAAATAACATGTAAAAAGGATTTGATTTTGGAACAATTCATTTTAAAATTGCACACGGACTTTATGGACACGCTGTGTATATATATGTATATATATATATATATATATATATATGTGTGTGTGTGTGTGTGTGTGTGTGTGTGTGTGTGTGTGTGTGTGTGTGTGTGTGTGTGATAGGAAGATCCTAACATTTTACCTGATTCCGATACAACTACCGATTCCGTACTAAATTCCCGATTCCGATACAATTACCGATTTCGATTCTTTATACATCTCTAAATATTTTACTACATAGCTGTATTTTTCTCCGATTACCGTAAAACACACACACATACTAAATATGAAAATATTGTCTTAAACGTAAAAATATATTTGTGTGGAAAGATCTATCGATTTTAGCTCCAATCAATCAATATTCATTATTTTATCATTATTACCAGCAATGGAAGATTTTGCTTGAAACAAAATCAAATAAAAAGACAATTAAAAGAATCGTTTTGGCATCGGAAAATCCGTACGAACTTTTCCGATTCCGAATACTCGTCCCAACACTAATATATATATATATATATATATATATATATATATATATATATATATATATATATATATATATATATATATATATATATATATATATGCTAGCAAATATACCCGCACTTCGCACGGAGCTTTTTACTATACGCTCGGGTAATGCTGATAGTTGACTTTTTTTTTTTTTTTTATTTATCTACAAGAGAGTTTGGGAATTGGTTATTAACTAAAACCTGTTTTATATTTTTTAATTCGTTAAAGAATATTTTTTTGTTTGAGGAAATCACCTTTGCACGATGTGTAAATTTTTTTTATTATTATAGCGGTTTAATAACGGAACAGACATTCGTTGTTTTTAAATTTTAATATGCAGGAATTAACGGATGTAGCTTTTTGAATATATATATATATATATATATATATATATATATATATATATATATATATATATATATATATATATATATATATATATATATACGTAGTTTTGTTGCTAATTTTTGAAAACGATATTAAAGTTAAAGTCTCCACCTTGGAGAACCGGTGTTTTCTTAGAAAGTCGCCCATTTTTTATTTGGACGTATTTTTATTTTATTTATTTATTATTTAAAAAAACAGTAATCTACGTACACGCTAGAGAGGAGTAAGACCCCGAAACACGTGTACGTAGATTACTTTTTAAAAAATAATATATAAATATATATATATATATATATATATATATATATATATATATATATATTTATATATATATATATATATATATATATATGTGTGTGTGTGTGTGTATATATATATATATATATATATATATATATGTGTGTGTGTATATATATATATATGTGTATATATATATATATATATATATATATATATATATATATATATAAATATCATGTATGTATGCCTAAAATTTTCGACAGAGGCGATAGATTTTCACGAGATTGGTATCGTTTTACAGCCCGACATCTCGGACGACAAATATCGAAAAATTGGCCAAAACAACATTCATTGCTTCACCCTCAACTGGGCAGTTTTCTGCAAGGAGGGGTCGATTTTTTGCGAGCCATTTTTGCAAGTCATCGTATCGGATAGATTTTCTTTCACTTTCTTTTCCGTCTTCGAGCCTGCCTTCCTACCCCCCCTTTTTTTTTTTTTGCTCAACACACACCTCCAAACACCCAGGCAACGCCGGGCACCCACGCTAGTTAAATATAAAAGAATAAAAAGTAAATATAAAGAAATAAGTATAAAAAAGTATAAAAAGGTCAAGTAAAAAAAAAGAAAAAAATGAAATAAAATGAAATGAAAATACGACCAGTAGGAAAAAGTTCTTAAGAGTTAAGTGAGTATAGAAGTAATCTAAAGTTTTTAAGTCGTTGTTGAGTGCAAAGAAGTGTTGATATATATTTTTTTTATTAATAAATAAACAGAAGCTTCGCAAAGCCAGATCTAGCAACCCATATTTACTTTGTAGCTCGATATAAAGCATTAGTCTTTTTAATGAGAGTAAAGAGTAGTATCTGTTCTGATGCTATATTTTCTGTCATCGGTCAGTGGAAGAGAAAGCCTTCTAAACTAAGTTTATTTGACCATTTGTAAATACCAGGTGCTGTATGTCGAAAGACGTTAACATCTCCTTGCAAGAACTAAAAAAAAAAAAAGAGATCGTCATTTCCCCAGACCGGGATATGCATGCGACGTAGTTGTGAATTTAATATTCCCGAGAAACTTTCTCTTTCGGAGAAAGCCGGCTCAACCTGCCTAGGGCGAATGCCATTTTGAAGAAGAAGAAGAAGAAGAAGAAGAAGAAGAAGAAGAAGAAGAAGAAGAAGAAGAAGAAGAAGAAGAAGAACAACAACAACAACAACAACAACAACAACTTTTTAGTTTTGTGTCAATCCACAGTATTCCGTTTGGGGGAGCAGGGATACTCCTTACATTAAGAAGCGGTCTTGTGTCTAACTCTGTCCCCGTCGGGAGGCAAGTAAATAAAGACATAATTAGTAACATGTTTGCTAGTATATATATCTAGGTTAACGCACCAGTTCTCGTTGAATAACAGAAGTTAAGCAACATCGAAACTGGTCAGTACCAAATGGGTGACTAGTTGGGAATATTAGGCATCTATGTAAAACATCTCAACACCTTCCTGCAAGAACTACAAAAACCTAATGTCGTGATCTGCGGGATACATATGCAACTGAGGATCGCTCCTTTTTTTTTATATAAAAGAGTCACCACTTGTCAGGGCCCGGAAGCCACTCAAGGATAAGGGTTAATGAATGTACAGTTGTCAAGGAGAACATGTAGTAATTGTTAATTAGTAGAAATTTGGTAAAAGGGAATAGCTCATCAAGAATTTGTTCACGTTGGGGGCGAAGACAACCATATTGTAGTCAGTTGGAAAGCAGGGTAATGGAACAGAGTTCCACAGTCGTGCCGTTCTAAGAAAGAAGCTTTGTTCATGGAATCTACGTTTATGGTTAGGCGCAGATAAAGAGTGTCGGGAATTATTGATAGTGGTTTCGGCTTGTGAATTTGATATTCTCTAGAAACTTCTTTTTTTCTTCTTTTTCTTTTTTCTTTTTTTTTTTTTTTTCTAGGATGAATGCCGACTTTTTTTCATATGTAAACTAATAAAATGTGTTTCATGCAAAACAGGTTTCATTTCATTCGGATTAAGTTTCATGAAAAAACATTTTTATCCTTTTCAGATCTGTAAACGTGAAGAAGCATATTTCTTGGTTGTAAATTTGAAAAAAAAAAAAAAAAAAAAAAAAAAAAAAAAAACATGATACTTTTGTAAGAAATAAATACGATTTTTTTAAATCTTTTATTATTGTTTTTAATAGAAAACATGTTATTTTGAGAACGAGTCAATTTCGAAATAAGTGTTTTGTTTACTTTTCGACAAGCGTATCGGTCGAATGACGTCACATCCGGTGTTTTTAGCTCGTGCTGCTCTTTTACCAGATCTCACCAAAAGCGTTCCCATGGTCCTAGAGAAGTTACTTCACACACACACACACACACACACACACACACACACACACACACACACACATACGCACACACAGCCTCACGCACACACACACACACAACGCACACACGTGTACATACACACATATACCTGGTGCTACCAGATCAGAATGTCTGAAGATGCTGGCTTCCTGAAATGCACTATACATGGGTGTTATTGCATTTTTTTTTATCCACCTTGTAAAACTCAATCATGTTCTCCAACGTCAAAAACAAAAACTAAAAATGAATATTCAAAGATATAAAGAACTTGAGACACAAGAACTCTTTTTCCCCAAAATGACTGAATTCGGGATTAAATGGCCTGAAAACGGTAGATATACCGCAAAACAAAACAACCAAACCAAACCAAACCAAACACCATGAATAAATAATTGAAGATGTAACGAACTTGAAGCATAAAAACTTTTTTGTCCAAAATTACTGGATTCGACTTAAAATGACCCCACAAAAAATTTATATGCCTTTGATACGCCGTAAAATAATACAATAAATCACACACACACACACACACACACACACACGCACACACACACACACACACACACACACACACACACACACATATATACATATACATATATATATACACATATATACACATATACATATGCACACATGCACATACATATGATGATTGCAACGTCTTGTCAGACGAGTGCCACTCCCTCAGACATTTAAAATCCATGAGCCCAAATGCCTGAGGGAGTATCTATACAAAGATGATGTTACAGAGTCTTAGCTTTGTACGACAGCTAATTCTCTCTCTCGATTCAAAATGTTGAGATCCAGCAACAAGCAAGAGCAAGATAGCCAACAACAAATTAAACTGCAGACCAGCTTAATGCGGGTACTGATCTCCCGCTTTGTTTTTTAAATCAGAGATTTGCTTCTCCTAGAAAGGTTGCCTTCACCACGGCTTACGGGAGCCCTCTCCGCCCCAATACACACACATACACACACACACACACACACACACACACACACACACACACACACTAATATACACTGTGTTAGTTGGCCGTTGACCCAGAAAAAGAGTTCATTCGCCCTTTGCACATACATATATACACACATATACACGTACATAAATGCACACACGCACACATATACATATTAGGAGGCATATTTGGTAAAAAAAAAAAAAACGGAGAAAAAAGTGCTCAATACGTGAGTTGAGCTAAATATGTTTTTATTTTTCAAACTCGGGGATTTTTACTTAAATCATTACAAGTTGTTTTGATAGACAAGACAATAAAACATCATGTTCATCTCATCAGACAATTCAAGCTAAAGAAAGAAAAAAAAAATTTAATTCTAAGGAAAAGATTCTTTTAAAATTATGTATGGATATCAAAAACAAGGGTTGAAATACTGGACAGAGATGGGGAGGGAGGAGTAAGAAGTTCTTCCTCGTCTTATTCCTCCCTCCCCATCTCTGTCCAATACTCTAACCCTTGTTTTTAATATCCATACGTAATTTTAAAAGAATCTGTTTCTTTCGAATTTGTTTTTTAAGCTTGAATTATCTGATGAGATGGGCAGAATTTTTTATTGCCCTGTCTATCGAAACAAGTTCTAATGATTTAAGTAAAAATCCCCGAGTTGAAAAATAAAAACATATCTATAATATAAAGCTGAACGTGTGTGTGTGTGTGTGTGTGTGTGTGTGTGTGTGTGTGTGTGTGTGTGTGTGTCTGGTCACGAATAGGCTCCTATATGGTTGACTATTATAGAAAACTGATCACATATAATGATAGAAGATGTATGGAGACACAGGAATGGGTATGCTGGCACAATGATGATTCATTAAAATTGTGGGGTCTGCGTATGCGCCTGGTCCACAAAGTATGGAAATAAAAAGATTAAAAAATTAAAAAATTTAAAAAAAAAAGTTTAATAACTAATGAAGACAACGAGGTTGTTAGATAGTGCTCAATAAAAAGAGCAAAATGTTATTTTTTTATTATTTGGGGTAAACAGTAACATATGGTCACTACAAATAGCCATCTGTTTCAGTCAAAGAGACTTCCTCGCCAAAAAGAAAAACCTTACCTTTTTTTACACTAGTTTACCCTTAAATAATAATAATAATAATAATAATAATAATAATAATAATAATAATAATAATAATACACACACACACATGCACACATGCACACGCAAGATTTTTTTCTGTAGAACAATCCCGTCACTTTTTTGTTAATCCTCTTCAGTCATGCGTCAGATTAGCGTTAAATTTGTGGTAGAGTTAAGCTGTGGAAAACATAGAACAAACGCCACTGTGGAACGCATTGAGGAATAGTGAACAGTTTGGTAGAATATAAGTAAAAAAAAAAAAAAAATCAGTCAGCGTTTGTTATTTATAAAATCTTGTATTCTATGTATGAAGTAAAAAAAACAAAACAATCTTAATACCTGATTTTATGAGGCTATACGTCATGCTAAGGCACCATTGTGGATACGATGTGAGTTATTTGGTAATCTATTCAAGTTTTCTGAATTGTGGTTAAATCATCTATAACAGACGGCGCTGTTGAAAAGAAATTATACCGTTCCTCCTCGATTAAATTCAGGACGCAGGGTAGGATGTAGATAATGATCAATAAGCATTTGTTATCTAATATACAAAAGGCTTTCTCTCTGTCTGTGCCCATATTTTCAAACTCTATCTCCTCCGAAACTAAAAGTCGCAGAGCGACACTAGGAGCCTCAAATAGTTGGATTTTTACGGATCGTTCATTTATGGGTCTTTAACCAGTTAACATAATCTTAAGGGGTCAAAAAGGGTCAAAATTGAAAAAATCGTCATATATCTTGCACATTTATCTAAGTTTACTTTTAATTTTTAAACAGTTCATATGCGTGTCACGTTGGTACAGTGGTAACGTCACCAACTTTGAATACTACAGTTTCGGTTTCAATTCAAACTGATGACACTCAAATACTTTTTTTTTTACATGTGCAATCATGACTCTATAATAACACATACGAAATCTGGACAAATTAAAATATCATATTTAAGCGTATTTTACGCCCGCTAGTTTATTTATAAAATCTAGTGTAGTATGTAGGAAATAGTATGAGCTTAAAAAATAATAATAAACAGTATCTTTATAGTAATGAAAGAAAATAATCCAGTGTATGTGAGTGACGTGGTAGGACTTTATTGTAGGAGAGTAAAATTGTTTGCTATATTCTCTTTCATTCCTTCATTCATTAACCCTTGTCCTCGAGTGGCCTTCGATTATTTGAGTGAAACAAGTAGTCCGTATTAAAGAATTTATAGAAAGTGTTCGGTTATTTTGCTATTGTGACTGTAATTACACATAAAATCGAGTTTTCCGTATTATATTAAACTAGCCTGGGTGCCCGGCGTTGCCCGGGTGTTTGGAGGTATGTGTTGAGCAAAAAAAAAGTGGTAGTAGGCAGGCAGGCTCGAACCAGTACCGTAAAGGAGGAAAAGAACGTGAAAAAAACCCCAAAAAGTGACGTCTTTGCTGTTGCGTCCATCGACAAACCGGAAGTGACGTAGGTTTAAAATAAGGCAAGGCAATCGAAAAGAGGGGATGACTTTCGAAAATATCGGCGAAGAAAAGCGACCCCTCCCTGTAGAAAAGTGTCCAGTTGAGGGTGAAGAAATTAAGGAACAAACAAACAAAAATAAATAATTCTTCCAAAACAAAAAGTATTTCATTATTTTTCAAAACTCTCTTTGCATACACATGTGCTTTTCTTTAAAAAGTCTCTATCGCCGTCACCCCACGCCGGCGCCAGCCAGCACTTTCTCGTCCTAAACTTTCACACGTCCGCATTGCCCGGTCGCACTTTGCTTCACTCGACCATGTGCTGCTCTTTTTCTTGTGGCGCTAACACGCACACACCTGCTAATTTGCACACGTGTTTAACGGCTGCTGCTTCACTAGCCAGCTATTCTTCGCCTGCTGCTGATACTTTCTCACACGCTCCCATACGCGCTCTGTTACAGCTTGCTTTCCCGTTGACTACAATATGGTCGTCTTCAAGTGCAATGTGAACAATTCCTGTTGACCCCCCTTAAATAATCAAGTTATACCTAACAAATCCCCTCTCTCTCTCTCTAGGCTGTCAATTGATTTGTTTCTCCACTGATAATGGGTTATATACCCGAAAGGACCTTTAGAAGAAATACCATCCACAGTTTTAAAAAAATTTCAGGTAAATAAATATAAAAAAATAAAATAAAATATAATTGAATTATTTATTATTCATCTATTTATTTACTAGTGGTGGGTAATCGGCGTGTGTTTGTAGGTGTGTGTGTTAAAAAAAGAACGTTAAAAGAAAAAAATGAAAGTTTTAGCAGGAAGATCGGATTGAACCCCGAAGCCTTGACGTGAAGGTGGAAACGAAAGGGGAAAAATAGGCAACCAACTAGGAATTGAGAAGCGTGTTAAATTAAGGGTTAAAAAGTCCCAGAGGTTTGATTGACAGTTGGCCGCTTAATGAGGTCATCGTGGGGTCGTTACGATGATATATCATTTTTTTTAATTACTGCGGGGCAGTCTTTTGGTGCTTGTTTATTTTGTCTCAATGCGGCTCAGTTTTGGCTTCCCAAAGATGATGGGGGTGGAAACCCGCTCCCCATTTAAAGGGGATATTCCAATCAGACGTTCACGGTGATCGTGCCGCGAACGATGCCTAGCTGTATTTAATCCCCCCCCCCCCGGGGCAAAAACTGTGATCCAAAACTGAAAGTGAATTCCCGTCAAGCACGGATCGGGTGAAACCGGCAGTCATGGGTGCCAGCCGAGCAGCGTCGTAACAGACGCAGAGTACTTGTAAAAAACAAAACAAAACAAACCGAAAAAAAATCCCAATGCAAATAAACCCCAAAAAGAAACTTTAAGAAACGTACCTTGTAAAATTCCAATATGTTTAATATATTTTAGTATGTAATTTTTCGGATGTTTTTTTGTTTTTTGTTTTTTCTTTTTTGTTGTTTTTGCCAAATATTTACCCGTAGTTTTTTGTTTGTATTTTTTGTGTTTATTTTCCAATTCGTTTCGTTTCGTAGATTATAAACATCGGTTACAGACAATATTTATTGCTGTCATAGTAGCTTTCCAGTTAAGAAAATAAATAATGAATAAGTAATTAATCTAATAAGAATTCACCCCTCCACCTTAGTATCACCTTAAAACTAACTGTGAACATAGCCGACGGAAAGAAATATAACTAAAATATGAAAACTATAAAGTCGAGTATCTCCTTAAAAATAATTGTAAACATAACGGAAGGGAAAAAGAAAATTAATAAAATAAGGAAACTATAAAGTGGAGTAATCGTATGAACATATGAAGAACGGTCGATGGTGACACCGATGATTGCCGGTGTCGCCCGATCCATGCCGTAAATCAGTCGCAGTTGGTAAAGAAAAAAAAAACTGATGAAACACAGAGAAAATAAAACTCCACGGTGGAAAAGAAATGAACGTTGCATAAATACAGCTGGACACACAAGTAGTAGTTGTCGACTGTAAGAGTTTGTTGTAAAACATGGAATCCATGGTTAGTTCGTTTCGTTTGATTTTTTTTAATTAACGCGATTTTCTCTGTGTAAACTGTAAACGATAATGAAAAAAAAAAGACAATAACATAAAAACCAAAAAACGGGGAAGATGGCGTAAGTACCCATTGGATTAGGTAATAAAAGAAAAAAGAACAATAAATAAATAAAAAAATGTAAAAAAAAGAAAAGAAAATGGAATAAGTAACCGTTAGAATAGCTGTATGCCAATCCCCCTTTTTTTAAGCAACTACGAACGCAAACCGGTGTTTTTCGTAATTTCCTACTGTGAACGGTCAAGTCCAGTGTAAATGGGTGGCGGTGGAAGGAGGAATCTAATAGAGAGAGAAGAGTTTACTACCTCCATTGACCCTAAGCGATATTTGTAGCGAACTGTCACCAGATGAAATATAGGAATCTACGATCAGCGACGTTATGGAAAGCTAATATGCCTATAACACACCTCAGATATTGCGCGGCAATTGCATGTAATGTCTCGATTTTTAATCCTATTAAGGTCAAACTCAGACGGGGAAAAATGAGTTCATTTTATTTATATAGATAGATAGATAGATAGAATAGAAGATAAAAGAAAGATAGAAGATAGAAGAAGATAGATAGATAGAAGAGAAGAGAATGGAAGAGATAGAGAAGGAGATAAGAGATTTGCTCATAACAACTGTACATTCCTGCATTATACACCTTCAAAATACTTTATATAAAAGTAACTTTGTGTGTGCGTGTGTGTGTGTGTGTGTGCGCGCGCGCGCAAGTTTTTTTTTTACATATTGGCCACCACTTATCAAGGCCCGGAAGCCACTCGGGGATAAGGATTATTGCGTATGCAGTAATCAATGGGATAGTATCGTAGTAATTGTTAGTATTGGATATTTGATAAAGTGTCTTACTTAAGGGGGCGGTTCATCAGGAATTTGTTTATATTCGACTTGAAGACATCCAAGTTGTAGTCAGGTGGGAAACAGGCAGACGGAAAAGAGTTCCACAGGCCTGCACGTCTAAGAAAGAAGCATTGTTCATGGAATCTACGTTTTGGTTTAGGCACAAATAATGATAAAGATACGTGTGTGTATGTGTGAGTTCTTTCCTTAAAGATTCCGAAACAACGAAGCCTATCTTTTGCAAATTTCACACAAAGATAATTTATATATCTGGCGGTGTTCTTAGATATGTTTTGTACAGAAATGCATCCGACAAGTATCGAACATCGAAAAAAAAAAAAATCTGATCCTAAAAATAGCCTGTCTTACTTATAGATAAAAATGAATTTTTAAAGGAGAATATTTTTGTTGCACCGGCAAGGGAAGTAATAAAATCTCAACAAATAATTTAATCTTAGAAAAAATAGAATTATTGAGGTCTGGAAATATAGCTCATTTTATTTATTTATTTTTTAATGAGTTCAATTTACGATAAAAGAAGAGATGCCATTTAAAATCAGTTCTTTATTTACATATTTTAAAAGTAAAAATTAATCAGAAGTGACTTTTCCATGACATTCATCGTTAAGCCCAAATATCAACTGACCTAATATTGTAAACAAACACAGACAGAATTTGATGAACGACATTATCATTATTATTTATTTTATTTTATTTATTCATTTATTTTTGCGAATTATTCTATTAGGCAAATTATTCCTCATAAGATATAATATTCAATAGAGGATTGATTTTATAATAATACATATGCAATCTGCATAAATTGAAATATCATGTTTAAGCGTATTGTATGACCGGGCAACGCCGGGCGTCTAGCTAGTTCAAAATAAAGTAAAAGAACGAAGAGTGTCTTTACAACGGATACATTATAGTAAATGACCTGTGGCGATTAAATCGCCAAGTGATTCCAACGAATACTAAAAACGAACGGCACATTCATGAACTGAAAACATTTTCAACCAATGAAAATTGGTACAAAACCCGAAAAGTAACACGTATTTGTGAAAAGCCGACGTGAAGTTAAAAACATAAAAAAAAACGCCCCAAATCCAGAGACACAGAAAATTCTCGAACCGGTCGCAGTATCGAAGAACTCTAGAATGTCTGCTTAACCCCCCCCCCTCCCCCGAGAGGCTAAAAGGGGCTCAATGACTCACACAGCAGCTTTATCCATCTTGCGCTCACGGGCTTACATACTAACAAGAGTCAGGCGAACAATGACGAATTGCTACTCACAGTTATACACACATTAACAAGAACAAGGTAAACCAACGAACAGACATATACAATACCACGCTGCCAAATACTCACATACATATACTCTTTCTACATGCATATTCACACTATAAACATTTTGACTTGTAACTATTAACTCAATTTGTAATTTGATTATTTTTATGATTGAAAATAACTTTTACATTATCTCTTGTATGAAAATGTTTTGTAAAAAAAAAATTTCGTTTTTTTTTTCTCAAATTTTTATTTCATTTATTTTTTTTTACAAAGGAGTCACCATTTATCAAGACCCGGAGGTCACTCTAGGATAAGGGTTAATGGGTGTACAGTGGTCAAAAGGAACATGTTGTAGTAATCGTTAATAGTGGAAATTTGGTAAATTGGATTACTTAAGGGGATGGCTCATCAAGTATTTGTTCACATTGGACTTGAAGACGATCATATTGTAGTCAGTTAGAAAGCAAAAAAAAAAAAAAAAAAAAAAAAAAAACAGAACAGAGTTCCACATGCGTGCAGTTCTAAGATAGAAGCTTTGTTCGTGGAATCTACGTTTAGGTTTAGGCACAGATAAAGAGTAGGGGAAATTATTGATAGTTGTTTCAGCTAGACGAGTGTTTTTCGTCTTATTTATAAGACAAAAAACTTTATATGCCCATATTCATATTTATTTATAAAATTCTGTTTATGTTTTTAGTAAGCACTTGCTACCTGGTGACCCTTCGATGGGAAACGAAACGGCACTCTCTTTAAACATTGTCATACGTAACCATGCCATATGGCCAAAAAAAATCTGGTTTAGAATATAAATGTATTAATTTGCACATGACTGGATCAGGTGCGACAAGAAGAACGAATCCCTGAGTAGCCTCCGGGCCTTGATAAGTAGTGACCTCCATGTAAAAAAAAAGAGGGAGTCGAGCGTTTTGCAGCAAAAAGAACTCGAAGAATTGAAGAAGTTTGAATGTCGCTAAGAGTTCTGTCAATTATTTATTTATTTATTTTTTAGATTACAAAAGCCTTTGATGTTAAATATGACCCAGAAAAAGTTAATTCGGGAACGTTACAATTTAAAACCATCAATTTTGTCTGTTTTTTTTTTTTTTTTTTTTTTTTTAATTTTTGTTTGTTTGCTTTTTTGTTTTTGTTTTTGATTTTTTTTTGTTTTTTTTTTTAAATAGCATTTCCGTTTCGCAGTTACATGTGTGGGAGGAAGAAATAAGTCTGAGCGTCTGTAAAATAAAACGTTTTTCAAATTGAGGGCATTTACAGCCATTTTCCAGAGAAATTCTTTATAAAAGTTCGATAAAGTGATTATCTATGAAACTCTCCGAAAAGAAAAAAAAAAAAAACTGTTTTGACAATCTAAAATGTAGAAGAACCGAAATTGCTCCAGACAAGGTATGAAGCCATATGATGTAAGGAGCTAAAAAATTTTCACTTCAAGGTTAAAAAAAAAACTTGTCAACGTTAAGTGTTAGATGGAATAGATTCTGACCCAGAAAACAGCAATTTTCCCTCTTTGTCAGAAACATCACTCATGGAATATAGGGACTCAAGGACGTAACAAGGGAAGTAAAGGTTATGAGGCTACCGAAAATTAAAAAAAAGATCCACTTTCTATTCTCTATAAATTATAACGTGGGGTCGAGGTAGCAAGAAACCCAAGATGTCAAGATTAGTACAGGGTCTGTGGAAACTATCATTCATGACCATTTACATATGCATAAGGTGTCTGCCAGATGGATTCCCAGGTTGCTCACACTATTCCAGAAGCGAGAACGCGTCCAGTGCTCGAGGGTGAATTTGGAGATGTGCCAAGAAGATGAGTCAAAGTTTTTCAAAAGACTGATTACACAGGATGACCCAGAAACCAAAGCCCAGTCAATGCAGTAGAAGCACTTGGACTCACTACCTCCAAAGATGGCAAGGGTGCAGCCCTCCGCTGGCAAGGTCATACTCACAGTCTTCTGGGACCAGGACGGAGTAGTGATGACAGATTTCCTGGCAAAGGGTACCACAATTACAGGAGCCTATTATGCTTCACTTTTGAGGAAATTAAGGGAAGCTATAAAAATCAAGAGGCGGGGCAAGATCAGCAAAGGTACCCTCCTCCTGCAGGACAACGCTCCGGTCCACAACTCGCATGTCGCCAGATCAGAAGCACGAGCGTGTGGTTATGAAAATCCTCCCCATCCTCCCTACTCTTCTGACCTTGCACCCTATGACTTTCACCTCTTCCCAGCCATGAAGTTGTTTTTGAAAGGAAAGCATTTCCCAGATGATGCAGCCTTGATTTCTGAAGTCACGTCGTGGTTGGAGGACTAACCTGGGGTGTTCTACAAAAACGGTCTCCAGAGCTGCATCAAACGATGGGAGAAATGCATAACTCTGGGTTGTTCCTATTTAGAGAAAGACTACTAACTGTGCCAAGTTTCGTTGCTCTACTGCTATGGGAAGTGGGTCAGGGGCATTACTTATTTCACGCCCCTCGTAACTTACAAGAATTTAAGTTTTCCAACTGAAAAACCGATGCGTTTCTCTAATCTATCCGTTTTGAAAATATAATATTGTTGTTGTTGATTTTATTTTTGCGTGTGTGTTTTTATTTGTTTGTCTGTTTTTTTAGTTATCCGCGGCATTTTCACAAAATGAAAAACATGTCCAACTTACAAGAATTTAACTTATTGTAATTGGATAAAAATACAATATATATATATATATATATATATATATATATATATATATATATATATATATATATATATATATATATATATATATATATATAAAAGAAATAGAATTAATATATTTAAAAAATAAAAAGAATCATTACGATCAATGGTAATAATCTAGTTATGATAAAATATGAACGAACTATTTATCTTTATTAGGTCACGGAGTTGAGGTGGGGAGGGGCCTATGAAAAGGGTAGGTTAAACACAAAGTATTATGTACAAATCCAGAGTTTGACCTAATTACACAAAAAATAACAAAAAGACAGATCAATCTTTATTATTATGATTATCAAAAAACAAAAATGTCATATTCCAAAAACTACGTAAATTAATGAAATATTTTTGTTATATATAAAAAAATCATTTTTTACAGATTTCTAGCGACTTTTATAATAAATCGTAGCTATTACAAGGTTGATTTTGATCTCAGTAGTTCGAATTAAGTTATCAAGACACAGCGTACTCGCGTCCTCATAAAATTTGATTTTCTTAACAAAATCTACTTGATCAATTTACGTGATTTTTGGAATTTCATATTTTCGTTCCGTGACGAGTATGTGCATCTTAAAGATCATCATCATCATCATCATCATCATCATCATTATTATTATTATTATTATTATTATTGTTATTATTATTATTATCATTATTATTATTACCATTATCATTATTATCATTATTATTATTATTGTTATTATTATTATTGTTATTATTGTTATTATTATTATTGTTATTATTATTATTATTATTATTATTATTATTATTATTATTATTATTATTATTGTTGTTGTTATTATTATTATTATTATTGTTATTAGGTTGAACTCTGAACTTGCACCGAATCTTTACACATTATTAACTTATTGCATCCCGGACAACGCCGAGTAGGTGAATAAATAAATATAAAAACGCGGCCTTTGCGCTCGTCGGCGCGTGTTTACTTTTCTGCGATCTCTATAATTATTCAGCCTGGCTCGTTTTTTTTTTGGGGGGGGGGGGCGATGTGTGTCAATCTTTGCCTTTCGTGGTAGGTCTCAGGAGATATCAATACCAGATCCACCCTTGTGAGACTTGCTCTTCCCAAATAATATAAAAGGGCGTTTCCGGTAGGGTTGACCTTACTTTGGGAGAGGGGAGGGTATTTAGCGCCGCGAGATCTGCTGTAATATTTGCCGGTTCTTTGATATTTGATGGACGCATGCTATCAGTAATTTTTCTTCGGTTTAGAACTAAGCACAAATGAATTGTAAAACTTGACCTTTGTCGATTAACAGTAATTGAAGCCAGAAATTATATCAGAGTCGGGCAATAGTCGGCAGATTTCAATATTACTTTCTAATAAACAAATGCAATTTTACCCAATTTTCCGTAAAAATTACTTTTAACTATAAATAACGTTCCACTAGACATCTTTTGGATATATTACTATTTTCGTGTTATAGTTTCATTAAAAAAAAACTTTTACTTCTTGCTCATGTGATTACGTGATCTTCTTTATTCAAACACACCCTTTTTATTCTTGTATATATATATTTTTTTGCCTTCTTGCCTCAGTTAAATTAATTATGTACGATTCAGCTGAATAAAGGTCTTTTTTCTTCATGTTTTCACTAGCAGTTCAGCCCGGCTTTGCTCGGGCCCCATGTATTGTTTATACCTTTATGTGCATATATATATATATATATATATATATATATATATATATATATATATATATATATATATATATATATATATATATTAAAAGGTTTGACTCATGTCGAGGTAACCTGCATCTAAAATTAAAAGTGTTTAGGCCCAAAATTGGTGGAGGAGTTTAGCAGAGTCTGCAAAGGTCAACTTTGGACCTCTTGACGGCCAGATTTTCGCCCCAAAACTGATTAAAAAGCTTGCTGCATGTCTGAATACCCTTTATGTAAAATTTCAAATGTTTAGACCCAAGATTAGCTGAATAGTTTGCTAGAGACCGCAAAGGTAAAATCTTTTGAACTTTGACCCCTTGGCAGCCAGATTTTCGGCCAAAAACCGATTAAAAAGCTTGCCCCAAGTTTGAATACAATTTATGTAAAATTTCAAATGTTTAGACCACAAATTGGCTGAGTAATTTGGTAGAGCCTGCATGGGTCAAATCAAATTAAAAAGTTTGATCCATGTCCAAGTAACCTACATTTAAATTTTAAAGTGTTTAGACACAAAATTGGCGGAGGAATTTGGTAGAGTTCTCAAAGGTTAAATCGTTGAACTTTGACCCCTTGACAGACAAATTTCTGGCCAAAAACCAATTTAAAAGATTTTGCCAAATCTTATTACCCTTAATGTCAAATCTTGAGTCTGTAGACTGAAAATTGACAGAGTAGTTTGGTGAAGAGATACACACACGCACACACACACGCGCACACACACACACGCACACGCACACACACATAATTTCACTTTTATATATATACTAGCAGTTCCGCCCGGCTTTGCTCGGGCCCTATGTACTGTTCATAACTTTATGTGCATATATATGTATATATTAAAAAGTGTGAATATGTACGGTAATGCCTTTCTATATAATAAGCTTCCTTAACTACCATAGAGAAAAGTTAGTAGAGACCACAGACGTAAAAATTTTGTTAAACTTTAACCCCAATTTTGACCCCCTTAACATTTATTGTTTTGGGCTCAAATGCAATTAAAAAGTTTGACCAATGTCAAAGTAATTTACATCTAAAATTTTAAGTGTTTAGACCTAAAATTGAAAGAGGAGTTTGGTAGAGTCTGCAAAGGTCAACTCTGTATACTTTGATCTCTTGCCAGCAAAAATTTCGCCCTAAAACTAATTAAAATCTTGCTGCATGTCTGAATAACTTTTATGTAAAATTTCAAATATTTAGACCCAAATTGGCTGAATAGTTTGCTAGAGACCGCAAAGGTCAAATCTTTTGAACTTTGACCACTTGAACGCCAAATTTTTGGCAAAATAAAAAAAAAAACATTAAAAAGCTTGCCGTATGTCTTAATACACTTTATGTAAAATTTCAAATGTTTTGAGGAATGTTTTGATAAACATTATTTTTAGATAGCTTAACAGACAAAAATGTGGGAGGTTAATGTCCGGTGAGTGTGAAGTTTGGGATTATTACCTTTAACATAATTCCACATATAAAAATTTGGGAGTTAAAGGTCCGGTGAGTATGAAGCTCATTCAGCCTGAGGGTTGTTTTGATAGACATTATCTTTGAGATGCAAAAAGGATCGCAAATTTTATTAACGATTCCGTGAGTTGCATTGTTTTTGTTTTGTTTGGATTTTTTCTTGTTTTTTTTTTTTTTTTAGGTTGGAGGTCATCCCATATATCTGTGAATATCCGAAGCGTGAAATAAAACACCATGCAGGCCTAACATGCACTTGTAGAATTAACATTCTATAAAATTCATGTAGTTCTCAAGTGCTGTATGCTAGCAGGCTTACAAGCCGGCGTTGCCCGGTTGAAAGAAATGAGATGTAATAATGTTTTGCATCAAAGACTTTAAAAAAAATTAGTTAATAAAACCAAGAACTGGTCTTTTCTTAGAAGCATCTATTGAATCTGTGCATTTAATGATGAAAATAGTGTTTCAAACTTAAGCTTGACAGACCAAAGGAAATACAATTTGAAACGTAAGCATGGTAGACTAATATGCCGTTAAAAACTTTAACATGGAAGACCAATATGCTATTTCAATCTTAAATTTGACATATCAATACGTTTTTTCATTCTTAAGCATAGCAGATCAATATGCTATTTAAAACCTTATCATGACATTATTTAAAACTTTAATATGACAGACCAATATGCTATTTCAAAATCAAACTTTAAGGTGACAAACTAATATGATCTGTCAAACGTTTTTATGATAGATTAATATGTTACTTAAAATTTTAGCATGACAAACCAATGCCATTTCAGTGTTAAATGTGACAGATCACCATTCTATTTCACATTTAAGCGTGACAGACCAATGGAAACATTACTTTACAAAAAAGCCTGACAGACTAACAGAAATGTTATTTCAAATATAAGCATGCAGAACAACAGTTATGATATTTCACATTTAAACGTGGCAGACCAATATGTTATTTCAATCTTAAATCTGATAGACTAATATACTAATGTAACGTTGTCCGGGTATCAAACGCTGTATGCTCAGTCGCAAAGGAGACAAAAAAGAAAACAAAGAACTTCAACTAGCTTATTTTGTTTTTGTAACAACAACATTTATTTCCTCATTGTTACAGGCATGGACCCCCCCACCCCCCAACGTGATTGTCTTCTTGAGCGCCATTCATGCCTTTAACACGATCTCGAACATTCTCCACGTCTCTCATGTGATCGTTTTCTTTCTCTTTTTTATAGTCATTTTTTTTTGTTTACCGGTCACAGCATTTTACATGCATTTGCATATATGTGCGTTCCTGCTATGTTACACTAATAATAGTCTTAAGAATGCTATTTCATGCTATTATAAGCAATTTTTAGACCGAGAAAGACACGATTTAAAACTAAAGCTTAACAGTAGAACGAAAATTTAATTGCAAACTTAAGCGACTTGGAACAAAGATCAAGTTGAATAAACCTCCCCATGTCTTCCATTAATTTTGTCTTGACAATGTCGTTTGTGAGATTTGAATAAAAAATTTTGGTCTTAAGATGCCAAGTCTTCAGTCTGGAAGGATCACAGCGAGCGTGTAGAAAAAAAAAATTCACCTACCATGGTATGAATAAAATTTGCGAACTTTAATAACAGCGACTTGGTTTTCTCCATCTACGATACAACGTTGAAGCAGAACATTCATGTAAAGACGTACATCTTTTATATATTTTATGAATCTATTTTTTTAACACGGATTCTATTCCTGAGTGAAAGGAAACTTCGGATGGAGAGCTAAGCAGCAGAGAGAGTCCTCAGAGGAGAAAATCCCTTCAATCAAGTCTTTTGGCCCTTAACTCCTTACACTCTAGGGGGGGGCACATCCAGGTTATGACTCCTGGATGTCTCTTTGTTGCCATGTGTTATTTTTTTTTTTTCAGATGCTTCAGTGTCGTAGATGGATGTCTTAACCATCGTGAAATTAGAGAAATTAAGTTATACGTAGTTGATTTTTATTCCTCCTCGACCAGATCCAGCTGGAACTCTCGTCCGCTGCCTCACTCATTGCTTTGTTTCGACTCTTCCCTGAGATGGACAGCTGTTTCATGAGATTGTAGGCAGACGAGCCTATAAATCCCCTTTGCGCCCACTTCAACTGCAAATACGCTGGTGCTGAATCCAGTATCTCTCAGACCCCTGGCCAGCAGCATACTTTTCAGACTAGTAGACATGGGCCTCATCACTCCTGTTCTCATATGGCACTCCCGGAAGATTCTATATAGCTGAATTGTCATATATTTCCATAAATTAATATATATGTGTGTGTGTGTGTGTGTGTGCGTGTGCGTGTGTATGTGAATATTTATACATCGTTAGTTAGTTATCATTCTAAAACCAGAAGATTTATTTAATTGACACTCACTATATTTTATTAATGTTTTTATGAAGTAGGTCTTACACGTGTTTTGTTGAATAGTGGAAACCTACAAAACAACTCATCACAGACAAATGTATGTTCCTCAAAAAACAGTTGGAAAGATTTTTGTTATGTATATATAAGGCAAAATGTGTGTGTGCGTGTGTGTGCGTGTGTGTGTGCATGTGTGTGTGTGCGCGTGTATGTGTGCGTGTGTCTGTGTGTTAACTCCTTACTACACCACCTCTCCACACCTGGGCAACGCCAGGTACCCCAGCTAGTATATATATATAAAAGTTATTATTATAATAATTATGTCTGCCCTTTTTAAGAACTGGAATCTTATTGTCGATCATTTTATGATTAAATGGAGTAAGTCGATCACTTAAGTCCACGTGCGCAGATCCTAATGTTAATTAAAAATCAGATGATCACTCTCGGCCTTCTTGAATGGCATTTACAATTTATATAAATGTTTATTTCAATTGTATTTCTCGCCGTGGTTCATGTCGGCCAAGCAGTTTGTTCCTTGTTAATGGAGTCAGAGATCGCTTTGTAGTCGGGTCCAAATCTCCCGACCGACGGTATTCATGACTACCTACACTGATGATTCCAGAAAGGATGAAACACTTGTGTCTGTAGGTATTAACTAAACAATTATAGTAATAATCATATATATATATATATATATATATATATATATATATATATATATATATATAATTATATATATATATATATATATATAATTAAAGCTAGGATGGAATACTGTTGCCACATCTGGGCAGGAGCTGCTAAAAACAGCCTATCCTGCCTGGACAGAGTACAAAATAAACTTTGTGGCTTAGTGGGGGATGCCCTTTTCTCTACCCTGCAACCTCTCTCCCACAGAAGAGACGTTGCGAGCCTATCCATGTTTTATCGTTATTTCCATGGCAGGTGCTCGTCTGAACTCCAATCTCTCGTCCCCCCTCGCCAATCTTTCACGAAAAACACTCGTCTAGCTGAATCCACTGTGAAAAATTTCCCCCACTCTATATCTGTGCCAAAATCAAAACGTGGATTCCATGAACAAAGCTTTTTCTTAGAACTGCACGCCTGTGGAACTCTGTACCATCTGCCTGCTTCCCACCAGACTACAACTTGGATGTCTTCAAGTCCAACGTTAACAAATTCCTAATGAACCACCCCCTTAAGTAAACACTTCATCAAATCTCCATACTAACGTAATGTACTTGCAATAACTCTTATCCCTGAGTGGCTTCCGGGCCTTGATAAGTGGTGATCACTGTGTGAAAAAAAAAAAAAAAAAAAGCACCTCTCTTTGGGTTGAGCACTTTGTAAATATATTTTCATCCGACGTGTATTAAAGCTATTAAGCGAAGCCCACTATCAATTTGCTTGTTTAGTTTGGTTAGAGCACTGTCACGACGGGTGGGTGTGGATTTACTACACACTCGAGGAGAAATATTTACAGCACTTATTCGTGGTCCGATGGTGAGAGCTGCCGACTGTCAATGCGACGGTTGTAGGTTCGATTCGATTCACGGCCGGGGAAAGGTGTATGTCTAGCCACACTGATGAGCTGTGATACAAAGAAACAGTACTGCATGACTATATATATATATATATATGACGAGAGAGAGAGAGAGAATGAATAGAAGTGCACAAATAAATTGTTTTACATCATTTATTGATTAATATTGTTTGTACGATCGTTTCAGAGACTTTGTAAATAGGCAAGCAACTCAAGCACTGTAAAAACGAGTGTCTATTTAAATGGACATTTGATGAGATCTTTTGCGAGTACCGATCCCATGAGCAGAAGGTTAGAACTGCTGACTATCAATGCGATGGGTGTAGGTTCAATCCCTGGCTAGGGAAAGGTGCTGGCCTAACCTCACTGATGAGTTGTGATACAACGAAACAGTACTGTATGTGGATGACTATATATATATATATATATATATATATATATATATATATATATATATATATATATACAGGGTGACCCAAAAAAACGGGCCCCAACTCTAATTAGGCCCTGTTTCTTAGTGTTTTGTCCGAATGAAATGAAACTTTGGTCATAACTAGTTTATTATATTCAAAACATCACATCGAAACACTACGGTCTTTGGCCTTTTTTTTTCTCCGTTCTACAGCATATGTTCTAGATGGCCTCCATTTAGCTTTTGTTTTTTTTTGGTCACCCTGTATATATATATATATATATATATATATATATATATATATATATATATATATATAATAATTGTATTTTTGTTTCCGAGATGTAAATCCACTGAAACTCTGAGGTTTATCAAAAAGTGTTCAATGACAATAAAGTTTAATTATAGTATATTTATTTATACAAACATTATTGGCTACATATGTGCATACATGTTTCTGCCACAATTTCAAGCCCAGTAAATGCAGTGGAAACATTTGCATTCAACACCTTAAATGAAGGCAGGTGTGTAGCCCTCTGCTGGCAAGGTTATGCTCACAGTCCTCTGAAATCAGGACACAGTAGTGACAACAGATTTCCTGGCAAACAGTACTATTATGCTTCACTTTTGAGGAAATTAAGAGAAGCCATCACAATCAAGACGGGGGGGGGGTATGACCAGCAAAACTACTCTCCTACAAGACAACACTCCAGTCCTTAACACGCATGTCGCCAGATCAGAAGCACGGGCGTTTGATTGTGAAATAATTCCTCATCCCTCCTACTCTTCTGACCTTGCGCCCTCCGACTTTTACTTCTTCCCAATCATGAAGTTGTTTTGTAAAGGAAAATGTTTCCCAGATAATGCTGCTTTGACTTCTAAAGTATGATGTGTCGTCAATAAGTTTCCAGACTTTTTTGGTACAGGCATTTAAAATTATCGAAGACTCTTGAAAATTCAGTATGTTATTGCTATACATCTTATGAGATGACTGACTAATTTTTATTTCAAATGAACAGCTATAGCAAGAATTGGAATACATCCTACTTAAGGCTGATTGTCACAACTGGTGAATTTCAAAAACGCAATCTCAACATAAAGATGCTTTATAAGAACGATATGCAATAAAATTCTGTTTTAAACTTGGAAAAATGCCACAGAAACGTATGGAATGCTTCAGACTGCTTTTGGACCATCTTTTGAATCATTATTGCAGCATTAAGGATATAATGTTAAATTGCATTTTGAAAATAGTTGTTAATGCTACAATATTTTAAGTTTATTATATTTTTTACTAGAATATCTTGTCTTTTTATTTTAACAACACGTCCTTTTACTTTTCTAAGTTTAATCTTAACCATATTAAATAAAATTTAAATGAAGAATTTTGAAAAACCTTTAAGTGTCGTATATAATAATAAAATAATTTTTATTTATTTTTGCCGATATTTTGCTAAAAATAACCTCATCAGGGTAGGCAGTCCGGTCGGATATTTTATTTATTTTTTATTTTTTCATTTTGGTGTTATGATGACGATAATTCATCAGGGTAGGATGGAATAGCAAAGTTCGTCTTACTCGGTAGAACCAAGTATTTTGCACTCCGGTTGTTGAGCGTGAGTTTAAATGAACAGATGATTGCACACTTTTTAAGACATTTGTTTTTTTAAATAAGATTTTAATGAAAAATTTTGAAAAAAACTTTAAGTGTCGAATATAACGATCAAATCATTTTTATTCATTTTTTTCGTCGATATTTCGCTAAAAATAGCCTCATCAGTTGTTGAGCGGAAGTTTAAATGAGAAGCTGGTCACACACTAAGTGTCTTCAAAAAGTATGTAACCATCTTCTCATTTATTACTTTTCATGCTCGCATTTTTCTATGTAATCCATGATTTTTTCAGCCTTTGCTTTGTAATAATATTTTCTTTTTTGTGTTCAAAATCATCTTTTACCGACAGGAATTGTTACCTTACACTGATGATTGCGAAAGCAGGAAATACGAGTATACCTAGGTTTAAATTAATCATCTATATATCTATAAAAGTGAACGTGTCTGTGTGTCTATCTGTGTGTGTATCTGTGTGTCTGTGTACATTTTCCTTCGCAATGACTCTGTTAATTTTCAGTCTAAAGGCTCGTAATTTGATATAGAGGGTACTGAGATTTGGGAAAATCTATGTGACCGGTTTTCGGCCAGAAATTTGACTGTTAAGGAGTCAAAGTTCAACGATTTGACTTTTGAGAACTCTACCAAACTCCTCCGACAATTTTGTGTCTAAACACTTGAAATTTTAGATATAGATTCCTTGGACATAGACCTAACTTAATAACTCGATTTGAGCCCAAAACAATAAAGTGTAAAGGGGTCATAATATAGATCAAAGTTTAAAAAAATTGACCATTTTTTTCTTTTTGCTCAGCATACACCTTCGAACATCCGGGAAACGCTGGACACCCATGATAGTTATATATATATATATATATATATATATATATATATATAATTCAGTAAAAAACGTCTACATATATTTATTACTGGCAAGAATGTTACCCATCACTGATGATTGTGTAAACACGAAACACTAGTGTATGTAGGTCTAAATTATTAATTATTATATATAGATGTACGTATAATTACATGTAAAGCGTATATATATATATATATATATGTATATATATATATATATATATATATATATATATATATACATGGGAGTCACACCTTATCAAGGCCCGGAAGCCACTCGGGGATAAGAGTTATTGTGTGTACAGTAATCAGTCGACACCCGGTACTCGTATTGGGCTGGTCACTGAAGTGTGGTGTCTGTACAGATGCTGCACTCAAATTAATTGTCCTCAGTCAATGGAGGGGGAAACTTTCTATACTGAGGCAATTCTATTTTTTCAGAATCCCCTTTTGAGGGGAGCTGGTTATCTCCCACATTAAACCGACTAGTGTCACATTTTGTTTCGTGGGAAACAAATAAATAACCAGTAATCAGTCGGACAATATCGTAGTAATCATTAGTAATGGAGATTTGATAAAGTGTCTTACTGAAAAGGGGCGGTTTATCAGGAATTTGTTTGGTATAAAAATTTAATACCTTACTTTGTAAAATGTATAAAAGTGCACTTTGAAGATAAATAAATTTCAAATTGAATCTTGTACCTTTATTTTTAAAGCCTATAGTAAATACATTTTGTTTAACAATTTTCATGCCTTGAATGAAATGCTTTTCTAACTTGTATCTTTTTAAGATTATATTTTATTGAATTGATTAATTTGGATTTAATTTTAAAAAAAAAATGAATGTGGTTTTTCATGTATTTATAAAAACTCTCCTACTCTCTATTTCAGTTTATATTTCTCCTCACACCACAACTCATTTTTGCAACCCCCCTCTTTGTATTATTACAGGTCTGAGTATTCTCTCTGTTTCGGTTTGTATTTCTCCTCACACTACAACTCTTTTTTGCAACGCCCTCTTTGTCATACATGTCTGAATAATGAGAAAATCTGAATTTTTTAACGAAAACTTTAAAATAACTTTTTTAGATTAAATTTTTTAAAAATTCTTTCAGAATAGAAAATCTTTACAATTTAATAAAGAACATATTTCATATATGTTTCATTAAAAATATTCAGTAGATAACGAGAAAAATAGAGATGAAAATTTCAAAAGGGCTGTATAACTGGTTACGCTCAATAGTAGTCCTCGCCAGCGAAAGTCTTTGTTATTGTTATTCTATTATTATTATTATTATTTAAAACATTTTGTGTCCTGCTCTTTCGTGCTAGGACTAATATATATATATATATATATATATATACATATATACATGTATATATATATATATATATATATATATATATATATATATATATATATATATATATATATATATATATATACAGGATGATCCGAAAGTAGCTGTCTATTCTACGACGGGCATGCAATAAGTAATGCCCCTGACCCACTTCCCATAGCAGTAGAGCAACGAAACTTGGCACAGTTAGTAGTCTTTTTCTCCATAGGAACCACCCAGAGTTATGCATTTCTTCCATCGTTTGATGCAGCTCTGGAGACCGTTTTTGTAGAACACCCCAGGTTAGTCCTCCAACCACGACGTGACTTCAGAAATCAAGGCTGCATCATCTGGGAAATGCTTTCCTTTCAAAAACAACTTCATGGCTGGGAAGAGGTGAAAGTTAGAGGGTGCAAGGTCAGAAGAGTAAGGAGGATGGGGAGGATTTTCATAACCACACGCCCATGCTTCTGATCTGGCGACATGCGAGTTGTGGACCGGAGCGTTGTCCTGCAGGAGGAGGGTACCTTTGCTGATCTTGCCCCGCCTCTTGATTTTGATAGCTTCCCTTAATTTCCTCAAAAGTGAAGCATAATAGGCTCCTGTAATTGTGGTACCCTTTGCCAGGAAATATGTCATCACTACTCCGTCCTGGTCCCAGAAGACTGTGAGAATGACCTGGCCAGCGGAGGGCTGCACCCTTGCCATCTTTGGAGGTGGTGAGTTCAAGTGCTTCCACTGTATTGACTAGACTTTGGTCTCTGGATGATAGTGATGGACTCAGGTTACATCCAGTGTAATCAGTCTTTTGAAAAACTTTGACTCATCTTCTTGGCACATCTCCAAATTCATCCTCGAGCACTCGATGCGCTCTCGCTTCTGGAATGGTGTGAGCAACCTGGGAATCCATCTGGCAGACACCTTATGCATATGTAAATGGTCATGAATGATAATTTCCACAGACCCTGTACTAATCTTGAAATCTTGGGCTATCTGACGGATAGTAATGCGGCGATCTTCCAAAATGGCAGCCTCAACTTGACGAACAGATGCCTCATCAATGGCAGAAGGGGGGGGGGCGACCAGGTCTGGGAGCTGTTTCCACAGACTTCCGGCCATGTTTGAATTCACGATGCCAGCGTTTTACAAGATCAAATGATGGGGCATTATCACCATAAGTTTCTTTCATTTCATCAAAAGTCTCCTGTGGTGTGCGTCATTTCAAATACAAAAACCGGATCACTGCTCAACATTCAACAGGCTCCATTTCACACCTGACTCAGTTCAAACACCTGTAAAACAGAAACCACAATTAGTTCAGAGCTGTAATTTGCCACATAACCCGTAGAGATATAAATCATTGCACAATTTCAGATAGATCAGACAACTGGAAGTGGACCAGAGGCATTACTTATTGCACGCCCCTAGTAAAATAACTATAATTTATTCAAATGTTGTAATATGTTTCTCAATGTGTGTGTGTGTGTGTGTGTGTGTGTGTGTGTGTGTGTGTGTGTGTGTGTGTGTGTGTGTGTGTGTGTGTTACTTAATGTGTGATAATTAAATCTATGATTTATATGTGAATTTGATTTTTAATCTTGAAGGGAGAATACATGAAGTTATTAGTTCCATTTCGCAAGAGTTTCTTATGGTCGACTTGAAAATCTGGTGGCGAATGGTGGTGCCAATATTGAATTTTAAATAAAAGTTCGTGTAATTTAATTTCTTTTCATTAATTGGAGAAATTTACTTCAAAAATATATTATAGTTATTTTAGAATAGGGACTTACTTTCGGATTACCCTTTTCGCGCGTGCACGCGTGTGTGTGTTAATTTCATCTTTTCACACTCATACTCAAAATACAGAGAGAGAGAGAGAGAGAGAGAGAGAGAGAGAGAGAGAGAGAGAGAGAGAGAGAGAGATGAACAGTGAAACAGAGGAAGAAACAAGGATATTCAGTTGAAAGAAACAGATCTACAAAATACTGAAACAAACAGTGTGTGTGTGAGAGAGAGAGAGAGAGAGAGAGAGAGAGACAGACAGACAGACAGACAGACAGACAGAGAAAGACAGACAGAGGGTGAGAAAGAAAGAACGAGAGAAACTGATTTAGAAAAATACTGAGATAGTTGAAGAGGAGAATAACAAAGGAGACAGAAAAGGAGTATATATATATATAAATATATATATATATATATATATATATATATATATATATATATATATATATATATATATATATATATATATATATTATAAAGGAGATTAGAACAATAGTCTAAAGAGCCTAAAGAGCAAAGTGTATTTTAATGTAATAGTAAAATTAGTAAAATTACTAGTTTAATTAAAATACAGGGAAAGAAAAAGTGCTCGTTGTAATTTAGATATATAATAAGCTCACATTACTAAATATATATATATATATATATATATATATATATATATATATATATATATATATATATATATATATATATATATATATATATATTATAAAGCTGAACGTCTGTGTGTCTGGTCACGAATAGGCTCCTATATGGTTGACTATTATAGAAAGCTGATCACATATAATAATAGAAGATGTATCGACACGCAGCTGGCATAATGATGATTCATTAAAATTGTGGGGTCTGCGTTCGCGCCTGGTCCACAAAGTATGGAAATAAAAAATTTTAAAATTAAAAAAAAAAAAAACGTTTACAAGTGTTTTTGATATAGATGTACATAATAATATTTTGATAAGTATGTTTTAACTTAAATAGGGATGGTATAATAAAATTGTGGGGTCTGCGTTCGCGCCTGGCCTCCATAGAATGGAAATAGGTACAAACTTTAATAAAAACTTTTCATATTTATCTGCGTAAGTATACTTTGATAATTATGTTTCAGTTTGAAGAAATATGGTATAATAAAATTATGGGGTGTTCGTTCGCGCCTGACCTCCATAGAATGGAAATATGTCACAAAGTTTAACAAGGTTTTTTAATATAGATCCACAGAATATTGTGATAAGTGTTTCAGTGTGAACACGTATGGTATAATAAATTATTGGGTTTATCTATTTTTATTTTTACTTTCATCATATTTTGCTTTGGTTTTGATACCCCCGAATTCGAAGCTATCTCTTTACAACCCTTCCTTTTCATAACCTATCATACTTTCATAAATCAGAGTCCATTTTCTGCAGGCTGTTTTTGAACTCAGTCAACGACGGGTACTTTTGCTAGTATATATATATATATATATATATATATATATATATATATATATATATATATATATATATATGTATATATGTGTGTGTGCGTGTGTGCGCGCGTGTGTGTGTGTGTGTGTGCGCGCGTGCATGTGTGTGTATGTGTGTGAGAGAGAGAACGAGAAAGAGATAGCTCGAATGATCGCGCGTGTATCTATCGTTCAAATTTTGGTAAAAAAACACTTTCATACAAAACAATACGTGTGAGCGTGTGTAAAGTGTCTACTGAAATTATAATATCAATTAAGGCCAATAGCCTTTTCAACTTAATTGTCACATTCTGATTATAATTTGATTATTATTACTTTTTAATGTTAATATACAAGTGTCATTTTAAATATGTTCAACGAGACAGATGATAATGATAATGTTGTTCACACACACACACACACACACACACACACACACACACACATATATATATATATATATATATATATATATATATATATATATATATATATATATATATATATAT
>NC_136508.1:95318874-95388874 GCF_053919585.1 Euprymna scolopes | reverse complement strand
ATATATATATATATATATTTATATATATATATATATATATACATATATATATATATATATATATATTAAGTAATGTGATTTATAATTTAAAAATTTAAAAAAAATTTTTAAATTTAAAAATCAAATTTTAATTAAATTAAAAATCAGTTTCATAAGAAGGAACAACAACAAAGTCAATTATCTATACGATCGTTTCGGAAATCCGTGCTTTTTATTTGTGGTATACATGAAGTCACGTAGAACAATTATACATAGTTTTTTTGGTAAGCACGGTCTCCTCATCAGCAAATTTAGGAGGATTTCTATTGAATTGAAAAGACACCAAAAATAAACCTAGCATTAAAAGTAAGGCAGATGAATCTGAAAAATTGAAGTAAAAGGTTTGGATTTAAAATTTATAAGAAAATTAGTATAGGTTAGAGATAGAAATGAGTAGAAAAAAATTTTTTTTTTTTGAATTTACATAATAAATTTGATTTAAAAATATATAGATATAGTTACCTTTTAGTTTTTCTTTTTTTGAAATCAGGAACTGTATTTAAAGTAGTCATTTAGATGTTTGCTATAGCTTTTTATTTTATTGAATGATGAATTTTAAAAGGGCGACGCTCGTGCAGTAAATTGTTTCCGTTAGCGTATTTTGATTTAAAGACGCTACAGTTAATATCTATAGAGAGAGAATATTTATTTTGCAAGTTTTTAAGGGGAGATAATTGTCATGTGTTATTGGCTTTATTTATTATTTGATTTACGAGTCTATATATATATTACGATATATATATATATATATATATATATATATATATATATATATATATATATATACATATATATAGCTACACTGGTGAGCTGTGAAACAGCGAAACAGTACTGCATGTGGATGACTATAATGCTCCTTATCTTGAGTTGAGCATATTGAGAAGTGATACACGAATTACCATTAGCGTATAAAGCGATGCTCTTTGTGTAAACAAATTGAGCTTAGGTATTTCGGACGATGTCCAAACATCGTTAATTCACGACTCGCACAGCTGCCGCCGATTAGTGTAATGGTTAGGAGCCTTAACTGTCATACGGGCAGTCGGGTTTCAATCCTGGCTTGAGGTAATTGCCTGTCTAGCCGCACTGATGAGCTGTGAAACAGCGAAACAGTACTGTATGTGGATGACTATATATATATATATATATATATATATATATATATATATATATAGTCATATATATTACAGGAATGTATGGAATGCTTTAGACTGCTTTTGAACCATCTTGCATGAATCGAGCATCAGTTTTTGAGTAGCATAAGAAGTTTAAGGAAAGCAGGGGATCTGTGAGGGATGATGAGAGGTTTGGAAAGAGTAAGGCAGTTAGAACACCAAAGTTGATTGGCCAAATAACGAATTTCATGGATAATGATCGTTGTGTGTCTATATTGATGTCAGTGTGGGAACTGTACGCACAATTATTCGTGTGGAACTGAAGATGCAAAAGATTAACACAAAGTTTGTCTGAAGGGTGATCGATACTTGTCACAGACTATTTGTTCAAATAGTACTTGATATCAAGACAGTTTCTCACTCTCCTTATGGTCTAGACTTTGCTCCCTGTGACTTTTGATCATTACCTAAGCTCAAGGAAATCCTTAGAGTCTGTCGTTATGAGACAACTAGGGAAATGAAAGAGGCGCTGTGACGAGGGTCACTGACATGCTCATACAAGAGGACTTCTATGGCGCCTTCTAGAGGCTGCTGGAACAGTACAACAAGTGCATTGCAACCGGAGAAGATTACTTCGAAGGCGACTAGAGTTTCATGTGTGTACTATCAATAAAAGCACTGATACGATTAAAGGGACCTCGTACATACATATACAATTTTCGTTTATATAACAGATTTCTTTAGGAATGAGTTGGTATTTTCTTTCCAAATTAGAAAATAAAACGGCTTAAAAACCGATCCTCCCTGATGAACACTGACTCGGTTGACCCCAAGAGAATGAATATATTTTCCTAAATTCTAAATTTTAAATATTATTCATTCGGGGCAACACCGATCAAGAAAGTACCAACTGTGTGGGGTTTTGTTTTGTCGTGTTTATTTATTTTTTATTTATTTATTTATTTTTTGTTTAATTTTTAGACAAACACACAAACATACACACAGACTATTGCGCCTTATATTATAGATGAAACGTTAGGGGAATATTTAATAAAGTAATCAGGAACTTGTTGACGTCAGACATTAATACAAATGACGGTACGACCAATAGTGTTTAGAGATCTGGTAATGAGCTGGTATTGCCCAGCGCCAGCTTGTTGACTGAGTGCCTCAGAGACTCAAGTATAAATCCTAGTGCTGAAAAGTATTATGAGAAAATGAAATAGTTTAAATATGACTATAAGCTCTGGATACATTTGGATGCCCGGGTGTCGCATTATACATGTAACATTTAGACTCCATCGCAAGAAACAGAAGAAAGGAAGAGGAAATGAATTCAACTCAGTGTTTGAGTTTTTTTAACAAAAGACCTTTGTTCCTTCTTTGACTGCGTGTGAATTTTTGTCTGTGATGCTATGTCACCCACATGTTTTGAATAATCTCTGCTTCTCCGAAAATGTTTAGTGCGCCTTTCTTTCTCCGAAAACGTCTCAAATACTCAGCTTCTCTCAACACACTCTTTCTCCGAAAACGTCTTGAATACCTCTGTTTCTCTGAACACGTCTCAAACGCCTCTCTTTTTTCCGAAAACGTCTTGAATACCTCTGTTTCTCTGAACACGTCTTGAACGCCTCTCTTTTTTTCCGAAAACGTCTTGAATACCTCTGTTTCTCTGAACACGTCTCAAACGCCTCTCTTTTTTCCGAAAACGTCTTGAATACCTCTGTTTCTCTGAACACGTCTTGAACGCCTCTCTTTTTTCCGAAAACGTCTTGAATACCTCTGTTTCTCTGAACACGTCTCAAACGCCTCTCTTTTTTCCGAAAACGTCTTGAATACCTCTGTTTCTCTGAACACGTCTTGAACGCCTCTCTTTTTTCCGAAAACGTCTTGAATACCTCTGTTTCTCTGAACACGTCTCAAACGCCTCTCTTTTTTCTGAAAACGTCTTGAATACCTCTGTTTCTCTGAACACGTCTTGAACGCCTCTCTTTTTTCCGAAAACGTCTTCAATACCTCTGTTTCTCTGAACACGTCTTGAACGCCTCTCTTTTTTCCGAAAACGTCTTGAATACCTCTGTTTCTCTGAACACGTCTCAAACGCCTCTCTTTTTTCCGAAAACGTCTTGAATACCTCTTTCTCTGAACACGTCTTGAACGCCTCTCTTTTTTTTCCGAAAACGTCTTGAATACCTCTGTTTCTCTGAACACGTCTTGAACGCCTCTCTTTTTTCCGAAAACGTCTTGAATACCTCTGTTTCCCTGAACACGTCTTGAGCGCCTCTCGTTTTTCCGAAAACGTCTTGAATACCTCTGTTTCTCTGAACACGTCTTGAACGCCTCTCTTTTTTCCGAAAACGTCTTGAATACCTCTGTTTCTCTGAACACGTCTCAAACTCCTCTCTTTTTTCCGAAAACGTCTTGAATACCTCTTTCTCTGAACACGTCTTGAACGCCTCTCTTTTTTTCCGAAAACGTCTTGAATACCTCTGTTTCTCTGAACACGTCTTGAACGCCTCTCTTTTTTCCGAAAACGTCTTGAATACCTCTGTTTCCCTGAACACGTCTTGAGCGCCTCTCGTTTTTCCGAAAACGTCTTGAATACCTCTGTTTCTCTGAACACGTCTTGAACGCCTCTCTTTTTTCCGAAAACGTCTTGAATACCTCTGTTTCTCTGAACACGTCTTGAACGCCTCTCTTTTTTCCGAAAACGTCTCAAATTCCTTTGCTTCTCTGAACACGTTTCGAACACACTCTTCTCCGGCCATGTGTCATTTTTGTCTCTGCTTTTCCTTTTTTTTCTTCTCTTATTCCCTTGTGACGTCACTTCACGCAGCCGGCTTGGTTATTTGCATATGTTAGCTGTCACATCTGCTGCTGTTGCTAACAGCGCTTGTGGCTCTGTTACACGGGGATACCCCCCTCTCTATCTCTCTCTCTCTCTCTCTCTCTATGCAACTATTCCTACACCCGTTTTTCCGAGTACTCTATCTTAGGATCTATTTGCTCTCATACAGGTAAAGGATTGCGTCGAGAATAGAATGTTTAAAGTGTAAACACAGCAGTCAGGACAGAAAATGGCTGCCGAGTTCTTAGAATGCGTTCACTGCGTCTTGTAAATGATGCTTATGACAATGATTTCGTTCGGACTGAAGAAATAAAAATATTCCAATTTGGTTGACAATTTCAAAATGATTCAACGTTGTGGGGCTTTATTTTTCATATATATTTCTTTATTTTTAGCCAGACACACACACATACACCCAGACAACTGTTTTTTATATTATAAATGAAACATTAGGGGAATTTTTTAATAGAGTAGTCAGGAACAGTTAATTCTTAAAGATGTGGAATTTGTAATTTACCATGCTCATTGAACCGTTATTCGCAGTCAATTGATGGTTGGGGATGAAAATGTTAAAAGGGGTAATTTTCTCGATTTTTTTTCTTTTTTGCATGGGGGACGAAGCAAACTTTCCTTATTTTGCTATCAGGCCGCCCGGCATTACTCGGTCGTAAAATATGCATAAATATTATATTTTAATTAATGCAGAATATTTATTTATTATGAACAAAAATACCGTAGGCAAAACAGATAACGTTAAATTGCTTAAAAAAATGATTTCGTTCGGACTGAAGAAATAACAATATTCCAATTTGGTTGACAATTTCAAAATGATTCAACGTTGTGGGGCTTTATTTTTCATATATATTTCTTTATTTTTAGCCAGACACACACACATACACCCAGACAACTGTTTTTTATATCATAAATGAAACGTTAGGGGAATTTTTTAATAGAGTAGTCAGGAACAGTTAATTCTTAAAGATGTGGAATTTGTAATTTACCATGCTCATTGAACCGTTATTCGCAGTCAATTGATTGTTGGGGATGAAAATGTTCAAAAGGGGTAATTTTGTCGATTTTTTTTCTTTTTTGCATGGGGGACGAAGCAAACTTTCCTTATTTTGCTATCAGGCCGCCCGGCATTACCCGGTCGTAAAATATGCATAAATATTATATTTTAATTAATGCCGAATATTTATTTATTATGAACAAAAATACCGTAGGCATAACAGATAACGTTAAATTGCTTAAAAAAATGAAGTAAAAAAATGGAAAGAAACTGAGACATGTGCATGCGAGTATTGTTTTTTTTTTCTAAACAGTTCACTTCTTGTAAGTAAAAAAAAAAACCACTCGAACTGAGATCGAAACCAAAACCTAAAGTCAGTCAGTCAAGTACGATTATCATTAGGCCAGCATGACACGCTCTTTAAGAAGTGTTTTCAAACTTACTTATTCTTAACGTAAGTAATCTGTCATGAGTACGATTCGCTCATGTGCATTCGTGAAACAGCAAACAGATAAAAATTCGATGACCCTACCCCCACGTACCAATTTTTTAATTTTGACCCCCTTAGCATCCATTTTTTTCGGATGAAAATCAATTAAAAAGTTTTCCACGTGTCTGAATACCCCATATACCAAATTCCAAGCCTGTAGATAAAACATCGTTGAGTATATAGGTTGAGAAGTGTCCTCACACACACACATTCTCACTTTTATAGAATATATAGATATGTGGAGTAAGGGTTTCTTTCAGTTTTAGTTTTTACATAAAACTCGAACTCAGCGGCCAATTTTCCTCCAAACCGCTGTATTTACACATTGCCCTGAGAATGATACGTAGTGTTTTTTTTTTTTTTTTTTTTTTTTTTTTGTATTAGTAAGTCCGCTAGTAAAAATGGAATGGCGTGTGGAGGGTGCGCTGGACTTAAATCCAAATTAGGAGAGCGATCTAGTTATATCAAAACTATTGTGACGCCGTGATGCTCGAGTGGGGAGCAACTCTTTGATTGTACACCCCAAAGTATAAGTCCTAGTAATGAGAAATATTATTAGAAAGGGAAGTCATTTGAATATGATTTGATGCTCCCTTCTAATTTGGGCATTTGGGGGTCACCGTCCCGTCGCCCCTCTGTACGTCAATGGATAAAACTATGAGTGACCGTGTTTAACTTAATAATCTGGACATGTTGCCACACCCGAATTATGATGCAGCCAAACGTTTATGCTCTGTTTAGGAACCATATTCTTTCTTTCTTCTACTGACATTCGTGATATTGTCGTCCACAGCTCTAAAAGTAGAAATAAAAATAAAAATAGAAATAAAAAATAAAAAACTTTAAAAAATAAATAAAATAAAAATAAAAATAAAAAATAAAAAATAAAAAATAAAAAAATAAAAAATAAAAATTAAAAATAAAAATAGAAATAAAAAATAAAAATAAAAAATAAAAATAGAAAGAAAAATAAAAAATTTTTTAAAATAAATAAAATAAAAATAAAAATAAAAATAAAAAATAAAAATAAAAAATAAAAATAAGATAAAAATAAAAAAATAAAAAATAAAAATTAAAATTAAAAAAATAAAGAATAAAAATAAAAATAGAAATAAAAAAAATAAAAATAAAAATAGAAAGAAAAAAAATTTTTTTTTTAATAAAAATAAAAATAGAGAGATCCCTTGTTTTGTTGTCAATTATCACTTTGTTTGTTTGTTTGTTTGTTTGTTTTGATCACAGCTCTACTCTGCCACCATTTCGTTGAATTATCAATCGGTCAGTCAACCACATAACATATTCAACTTCTTGAAATAGTGACAAGCTAACTTTTAAACTTAAAACTCCTCATTATTGTTTTTTTGCCCTCGGCCTTCCACCAAATGGTATTTATCTTACACAAAAGCCTGGGTGGCCGGCATTACCCGGGTGTTTGGGGGTGTGTGTTGAGTAAAAAAAAAAAAAAAGTAGTTATGGCAGGCAGGCTCAAACCCGTACTGCGAAAGAGGAAAAGACCGTGAAAAAAACCCCTAAAAATGTGATGTCTTTGTCGTTATGTCCATAGCCAAACCTGAAGTGGCGAACGTTTAAATTAAGGCTAGTCAATCGAAAACAGAAGAAGACCATCTTTCCCTTGTTGTATTGTTGATTGTTCATTTATTTTCATGCTCACTTTTGAAATATTTTTTATTATTTTTTTTTATTTATTTTATTTGAATTTTTTATTTGTTTTTTAATTATATATATATATATATATATATATATATATATATATATATACATACATACATATATACATGTTGAGATGTGATCAAGATGCATCAATTTCTATCTACTGTGGGAACGAAGGTGGCTCTTCAGACCAGACCTGCTCTTACACAGTTTGTTGCAAAGGTCACACTTAAGCTGAGATTGAGGGATGCCAACTGCTGCTGCTCTACTGTAGACGTTCATATGACGCTTCAGGCCTCCACTCGATTTACAGACCACAGAGCAAACAGAAAATCTGTACCCCATAGTGTTTTCCCCATCAAAGAAAGATTGATCTCCATGTGATCGCTTGTGGCTAGCCAGGCCAGCTCTGGATAAAGTCATTTTACCGCATAAATCACAGGTGTGGTTCTACACGAAAGCCTCCGACAGACCTGATAGATCTGACAGATTTTTCTTCCAGATATCACGCTTAATTTTTGCATGCACATATTTCTTTTTCTCAAAACTATCACAGCCATGATAGACCAAGGAGCGCCACTTTTTTCGATCATTGGAAGCACTTTCCCAACTGAACACGTCAATACCAAGAGCTTTAAGATTATCTTTGATGTTATCCCTAAAGCGTTTCCTAGGTTCATGTTGTGGACGCTTTCCTTGTGTAATTTCACCATAGAACAGGCGCTTTCGCAATCTCTCGTCGTCCATCCTTGTCAGATGTCGAGCCCACCTCATCTGGTTGCGTATAATCAACTTCTCGATATAAGGTATGTCAGCCCGCATGAGAACATCCACATCAGATATAAAAGTGCTCCACCTGATGCCCAGAATGTGTCTCAGGAATTTTTAGTGCATTCTCTCCATGACATTTATGTGTCTACCATGAGTTGTCCAGGCCTCAGAAGCGTAAAGCAGGGATGGTAAAATACAAGATTGATAGACACTGATCTTTGTATGAAGAGTTATACCCCTGTCAGACCACACTCGCTTCTCTAAACCACCAAAAGCCTTAGTGGCACGCTGTATCCTATAGTTGACCTTAGCATCCAGGGTTCCATCTCTGGCAAGAGTACTACCCAAATACACAAATGTGTCAACCACAGCAAGTCTCTGGTTGTTGACAAAAATATTTGGTTCCACATACAAACTACCGGGTGGAGGTGTGAACATGACCTTAGTCTTCTTAAGACTAATAGTAAGCCCAAAAGATGCACAGGCCCCCGAAAACAGATCCATGATACCCTGCATATCCCTCTCACCATGGGCCACGAGATCAGCGTCATCTGCATAAAGCAATTCACGAACCAGGTGCTGAAATGTCCTTGTAGAAGCATGAAAACGATGAAGATCAAAGACCTTACCTGTGGTTCTGAAACGCAAATAAACACCCAGAAAACAGTCCTTAAAAGCATAGGAAAGCATAGTTGCAAGATAAATTGAAAAAAGTGTAAGTGCTGGGATATCACCCTGCTTCACACCATTGTCAACTGAGATGGGTTCTAATAGGCATCCATTAAAATTCAGGCGAGCCTTCATATTAGTATGGAGCTCCCTGAGTAATTGTAGAAATTGAGGTAGGCATCCCAACTTCCCCAGAATTATCCATAGGACATTTCTGTTCACCGAATCAAAAGCCTTGGTCAAATCAACAAAAACCTGATAAAGCAGAACACAGTGTTCAGTACATTTCTTCTGCAACTGCCGAGCAGAGAAGATCATTTCCATGGTTCCACTGCCTCGACGAAAACCACTTTGGCTTTCTAGAATGACGGATGGACAAATATACTTTAACAATCTATTGAGTAGAACTCTGGAAAATACTTTGCCAACTGCTTCCAATAAACTTATCCCACGATAACTTCCACAGTCGGTCCTAGATCCCTTTCCCTTGTAGAGTGATATAAGAATTGCATCAACCCAATCCTGATGGACGGGAACACCTCTCCAGACATCAGTGATAAGATGAAGAATTTCATGAACAAGTTTATCACCCCCCCCCATGTAAGAGGACTTCCACAGGAATACCATCAAGCCCTGGAGCCCTCCCAACGTTCACTTCCTTGATTACATCTCTAATTTCATTCTCAGATGGGAACTCAAACATTTCATGGATAAGCTTCTGTTGTGCTAAAAATTCATTGATGACGTCATCATCAACATTAGAGGGGTTGTTAAAGAGATCAGAATCATGCTCATCCAACAAAGGAGAATCTTGTTAGGATCCTTTATAAGGCAATTCCATCACTTGAGAGTAGGGGAGATGTAGATAGTGTTTGAGGACTAAAAGCTTTTTTAAGCAAAAAGTACATGCGTTTGAAGTCTTTACAATTAAAAGCCATCTGGATTTGGTTGGCGAGTTTAGCCCACCACTGATTCTTCATTTGGCGGAGTCGCTTTTGGAGAAGACCCTTGCTTGCTTTAAGTGACTGTTGGAAGGACTCTCGACCTCCATGAGAGGCAGACAACATTTTATGGTGCAACTCATTTTTAGCACTTAAGAGTTGAGTAATTTCAGAATCATTATCATCAAACCAATCCTGATGTTTAGATTTGCGGAAGCCAAGAACATCTACACTTATTTCATAGATTGTATCTTTAAAATGCGCCCATGGCCCATCAAAATCAGCAGAATTAACTACAGATCGAAGCTTTTCACGTACACTTGGATCATCCAGCATGGACACATCAACCCGTCTTGGAATCTTAACACCACCCAACCTACACTTCCTCCTTATACAGAATTTCAATTTCCCGCATACCAAAAAGTGATCTGTGCCGAATTCAGCTCCACGCATAACACGCACACTACAGACGTCCTGCAAATCTGCCTTTGTGGAAATAATGTAATCAATCAGGTAATCTTGTTTTGAACGAGGATGGGTCCAGGTAAACCTATGGACCTCCTTGTGGCTGAAGAAAGTGTTACAGATAGCAAGGTCAAACTGAGTGCATAGATGGAGAAGATGCAGACCATTACTGTTGACCCTACCTACACCAAACCGGCCGAGTGAGTCCTAGGTGTGATGATCCTTGCCAACCCTTGCATTTAAATCACCCAGGAGTAAGATCTTCTCAGATAAAGGAATAGAGGAAATGGTATGACTGAGATCTCGGTAAAACGCTGTGATGATGTCTTCATAATGACCCATGGAAGGGGCATACACAGATAAAATCGTCATATACCTACTGTGTGCAAGAGGGAAGCGCATCATCATAATTCTGTCACTTACACAGATTGGCTGTTCAATCCTCTTCACCAAATCAGAACGCACTGCAAAGCCAATTCCACCTTCTCTTCTTAGCCCCGATGGTTTTCTTTTCAAAAAAAAGGTGTATCCCGAGCCCACCTCCACCAATGGATCCTCACCACTCAATCGTGTTTCAGACAGTGCCACAATGTCTATGCTGTACCTAGCGAGCTCTCTTGCAACAATAGCTATCCTAAGCTCAGATCTTTCACTATCCAGGACATCTAGCAAAGTTCTCACATTCCACTTGCAACAGTTAGGTTATTCCTCTCCTGATAAAATTTTAATTTTCTTGTTTATTATTTTTCTTCAACTTTATCTTGTTTCTCCTGCAAACAGAGCAGCTGCTGACCGCAGGAAGCTGACCAGCTAATAAAAGGGTAGACAATTTATAGGACATCTTTTCTAGACCCTTCCCAAATTCATGGGTGAGCAGCGTATCCCTAGAAAAGGCTGCTCAGCCGCCAGATCATCTACCGAAATTGCTTCCACCTTGTAAGCTATTTAGTCGACGATGTTAGATAAATCACTGGCAGCCTATGTGCAGATTTGCAGCTATGCACTTCCAGCCTGCTAAGCCTGTACACGTCGCCACTCACCTATCGCCATAGGACTTTTTTCTTCTTCGAAAGATATCTGCACATAACGATCGCGACACAACATGCTTGTGCTACACATATTGTACCCTCTCGCACCCTACCATTGGTTGCACAGTGACAAACTGAAATAGTGAGATGACTGAGCAGTGGCATAGTGTGCATGTTTTATTATCACGGAGTTTTAACCTCTCCGGCAGCTGGACATATACACACACATACACATAAGCAAACAAACATGCATATGTATATATATATCCCTAGTTCTCACAATATAGTAACCCTCCAGGACTACATACATACATGATGATCGCAACGTCTTGTCAGACGAGTGCCACTCCCTCAGACATTAAAAACCCATGGGCCCAAATGCCTGAGGGAGTATCTATACAAATATGATGTTACAGAGTCTTAGCTTTGTACGACAGCTAAGTCTCTCTCTCGGTTCAAAATGTTGAGATCCAGCAACAAGCAAGAGCAAGATAGCCAGCAACAAATTAAACTGCAGACCAGCTTAATGCGGGTAATGGTCTTCCGCTTTATGGTTTTTTAAATCAGAGATTTGCTTCTCCTAGAAAGGTTGCCTTCACCACGGCTTACGGGCGCCCTCTCCACTCCAATACACATATACACACACACAAATATACACGGTGCTAGTTGGCCGTTGACCCAGAAAAAGAGTTCATTCGCCCTTTGGAAAGTCTTGTTTTTAATCTTTCAGGGAGACTAGCCACCCTCCTCACCAAACAAGTCTGGTGAGGGAACCAGTTTAGTCGCCGGTGACCCGACCATGAGGCAGGTAGTACTGGGTTACAAGGTACCAGTAGCATATGACATGACCTGACACACAACATACATACATACATACATACATACATACATACATTTAAACAGACAGGTGAGATTTATATTATAGAAGAACACCATCCACTACCAAAACTCCATCTTTATTTCTTTCTCCTCTCACTTAAATCCTACTTCCATTTATAGATTGACTAGCAGGGAGATCCGATGTTGCCTGGGATTGAATTATGATCAACGAATGTTTCACCCTCTCATATTTTATTGTCATCGAAATTGATTAATAGCCTGCTGCACAAGGAGAAAATTTCACATGCCTCCCCGAAGTTGCTTAATCCCCAATACCTACTATTGATTTTATACAATTGTTTATATATATGTATATATATATTATAGACTACCCGTGACCCGTTGGGTCAGTATGTTATATTAGCTATGGAATTCATGTATGAGCGTGACACTTGTGAAATAAAGAAAATAGTTTTTTTTTGACATAACAGAAACATTTCTATGAAAGTATATTAAAATGAAAAAAGAATATAGATAGATTTCTATGAGTCATTCTGCTTATAATTGTTTATTTTTGAAAAAAAAACTTACAGCCATTGAATTCTAAGTAGTTTGCCATATTTATAGGTAAATGTGCACTGAACAGACACCATAATACTTTTAAGTTAAATTCAAATTTTGATATATCTTTTAATTTAAACGTGAAAAAAAACAAAAAACAATTGGGATGCTATAAACGTACACAGTAAAACAATATGTTTTATTGCCGCGTTGATTATTTATTTGTAACGTAAATTTTAAAAAACATATTTTCGGGGTTATTTATTTATGTTGGTAGCGTAGAAGAAAATGTATGAATGTTTTTTTAAGAAAGGTGTATAAAAAAATGGAGAATAAATTAAAAAAAAAGTAAGGCGGTGTGTAAATCGCCGTTTTAAAATGCTCTTATGGTTGTCAACAGGTTAAAGTAGATTTATTTGTAAAAAAATTGCGTTAAAATAACTTAAACGTAATACGGAAATGAACGATGTAAAAAAAATGCAGAAAGTATTAACAATTGTTTATTTGGATAATTTAAACATGAAAAAAAAGCAATTGGGACGCTGAAGACGTACACAGTAAAACAATATGTTTTATTGTCGCATTGATTATTTATTTGTAAATATATTTTTTTTTAATTTGCGTTACAAATAAATAATCAACGCGACAAAAACACTATCAATAATTTCCCACACTCTTTATCTGTGCCTAAACCTAAATGTAGATTCCATGAACAAAGCTTCTTTCTTAGAACTGCACACCTGTGGAACTCTCTTCCATTTATCTGCTTTCCAGCTGACTACAATATGGTCGTCTTCAAGTCCAATGTAAACAAGTTCTTGATGAGCCATTCCCCTTAAGTAATCTAATTTACCAAATTTACATTTCTAACGATTACTATATTTTACTTTTGACCACTGTATACTCTTTAACCCTTATCCTCGAGTGGCCTCTGGGCCTTGATAAGTGGTGATTCTTTTCTATTAAAAAAAATTCCTATTAATGTAGTGTCAGAATATATCATGGTTTATCTCCAGTATCCGTATAAGAGTCTGTGAGATATTTCCATTGTATGGACACCCGGTGCGAACAGAAACCCCCACAATATCATCATACTATCTTTAGACAGAACAGATACTACCCTTAGATCATAGCCAGAAGATCAAAAAGGTATATTTTAGTTTCAGCTATGGCCAAAAAGCGACATCATTTATTTTTATTTCATTTTTTTATTTTTTTTTTATTTACCTCTTCGATGATCGGGAGATCCTATTTATTAAAAAGGAGGATAGAGGATGATAACATACTATGGACATTAAATTTCTATTTAGTAATTTAATGTTCGTAGTATGTTATTACTTGCTATCCTCCTTGTTAATAAATAGTATCTCCCAATCGAATAATTTATCATCTGAAACCGTGACACACGTATGTACGTACGTACATACATACGTACGAACGTTAGAGATACGACCGTCTTTATATATAGATTGTACTTTTATTAGATGAAAAATACATGATTAAAAGTGAGCGATTTAATGGCTCTAATTGCTACCTTCTTTCTTTCTCCGTCTTTGTTCGAACTGGCTTTTCTCTTCACTCTCCAAAACAAGTAAGTTTCACAGGAACGTTTGAACACAAAATGATCTCCAACTAATCAAGATATAGGTCCCAACCGGATTCTAAACCGTAGTAGGTTTTTTTTTTTACATGGAAGTCACCACTTATCAAGGCCGAGAAGCCACTCAGGATAAAGGTTATTGCATGTACGGTAGTCAATGGGATAATATCGTTAGTAATGGAGATTTGATAAGGTGTCTTACTTAAGGGGGACGGTTTATCAGGAATTTGTTTATGTTGGACTTGAAGACATCCAAGTTGTAGTCAGGTGGGAAACAGGCAAATGGAAGAGAATTCCACAGGCGTGCACTTCTAAGAAAGAAGCTTTGTTCATGGAATCTACGTTTTGATTTAGGCACAGATAAAGAGTGGGGAAAATTATTGACAGTGGTTTCAGTCAGATGGGTGTTTTTTGCGAAAGATTGGCGAGGGGGGACAAGAGATTAGAGCTCAGACGAGCACTTGCCATGGAAATAGATAAAACAAAGACAGGCTCGCAATGTCTCTTCTGTGGGAGAGAGGCTGCAGGGAAGAGAAAAGTGTGTCCCCCCACTAGGCCACAAAGTCTATTTTCTACTCTGTCAAAGAAGCTCCTGTCCAGATGTGGCAGCAGTACTCCATTCCTGGACATACTTAGCTTTTATATAGATAGAGAATTGCATCAGCAGTGAGATATCTTCTGGAGCGGTAGAAGGATCCTACCATTTTTCCAGCGACCTTGGCAACTGACGATGTACTGTAATGTGCTTTTCTCTTCCCTGCAATCTTTTCCACAGAATAGATGTTGCAAGCCTTTCTCTGCTCTATCGTTATTTTCATGGTAAGTTCTCGACTGAGCTCCAATCTATGGTCTCTCTCTTGCCAAATCTTCACAAAAAGCACTCGGCTAGCTATAACCACTATATACAATTTCCCCATTCTCTATCTGTGCCTAAATTTAAATGCAGATTCCATGAACAAATCTTCATTCCCAGAACTGCCCGCCTGTGGAACACTTTTCTGCTGACCTGCTTCCCGGTTGAATACAGCATGGTAACCTTCAAATCCGATGTAAACAAGTTCTTGTTTAGCCGTTCCCATAAATAATCAAATTATATCCATGTTACATGATAAGGGCTGTCCCTAATATATATATATATTCATGTGGAAATATTTTTTTCAATTATATTTCACCTTTTATTTATACCAATCCTTAATTCATGAAGCTCAATGCAATTACAGGGCATATAACAATGTCCCCCCCCCCCCGCTTATAACTCCCACCCAGGTTACATTCTAACTTTGTAAACGAAATAAGAAAATGTTTTTGTATGAAATATCAGTTCTCGACGGTAATTCTTGGCCTGAAGACGTAATCCCCCAACGCGGGTGATTACAGAAACATGTATGCACATATTTAGCCATTAATGTTTGTATAAATAAATTTTTATATATATATATATATATATATATATATATATATATATATATATATATATATATATATACAGTCGTTTCAGAGGAGATTACAAATTGCATTGTTATGATGACTGAACTTATGCATTCACGACCTGAGTTTCATCTCTCTGTGTTACATGATAAGGGCTGTCCCCTTTTTATGTAAGTAAAAAAAAAATAGGGAATTAGTTAAATGTAAATATGAAATAGGATAGTCAAGGATTCGAACTGGTGAAGCTAGATTTGGAATTGAGAATTCCAATCATAAGTTAAAATAAACACAGAATGTTATTATAAATGGAATGTCCAGTTAAATTGTTGATTCTGTTAAAATATTTAATAAATACAATTTAGATGGAAACTATTTACATTCTTAAAAAAGAAAACATAATAGAAATTTGGGTTACAGAATTAACAAATAGGTTGAATTTCTTTATGAAACAAAAAGAATGGAAAATGTTATTGTAAAGTGAGTTACGTTAAATTAGGTTAGAGAAGGATTCATGCCATGGGTCTCATATACACGTGCTCGGTCATGCAATGACGTCATGAGTTATGAATTTAGTTAAATAAGTGAGAATCAGGATCAGTCAGTAAGAAGAAGCCAGAGAAGGGAGTCAGATCAGAGAAGCAGAGGAGATCAGACCGATTCTCCGTTGGAGTCAAGGCACCCTCTGGAAGCGAGAGGGTTTAAAAATGACCATGTAAAAACTTTGAATCCCTGAAATACAGAATCACTCCCGACCGATCGAAGAATAAAGGATCATCATGTTTTTTATAATTGCCGTCTTTCTGTGTTCATCATTACAACGAGAACGGTAACGTGTTTATATTATATGTACAACTGTCAAACGTAAATGTAAAACTATCTCTCAGTCTATCTATCAAGATATTCAAAAATCTCTTCCAGTTGAATTACAGGCTTGGTTTTCTTGTAATAACATGTACACTGTCTATTATATATATACAGAACTGTCTCCCTCTTTATATATGCCCTGTTTATGTCTCCAATATACTATTTCCACAAACATGAACATCCTATGACAATATGAGCACTCGCAATGAATATATATAATATCTAACATTTCACAACATTAAACATGAACACCCCTAAGACTGTCCCTATCACTCTAGGACTCCTACACACATGATAACACACATAAACACACCAAGACTCTTACTACCATGAACAACAACAAATATATAAGTCGTCATCTAAATAAGAACAACGAAACATAATCACATATTTGGAACTTTTCTATAATATCCACAAACTGATATCCACAATATAATATCCACAATATAATATACACAAACTGATATCCACAATATAATATCCACAATATAATATACACAAACTGATATCCACAATATAATATCCACAATATAATATACACAAACTGATATCCACAATATAATATCCACAATATAATATACACAAACTGATATCCACAATATAATATCCACAATATAATATACACAAACTGATATCCACAATATAATATCCACAATATAATATACACAAACTGATATCCACAATATAATATCCACAATATAATATACACAAACTGATATCCACAATATAATATCCACAATATAATATACACAAACTGATATCCACAATATAATATCCACAATATAATATACACAAACTGATATCCACAATATAATATCCACAATATAATATACACAAACTGATATCCACAATATAATATCCACAATATAATATACACAAACTGATATCCACAATATAATATCCACAATATAATATACACAAACTGATATCCACAATATAATATCAACAATATATTATCCACAACATAATATCCACAACATGAAATAAACAATATATTATCCATAATATGATATCTACAACATAGTATCCACAATATAATATCCACAACAAAATATAACCAATATAATATCCACAATAAAATATCCAAAATATATTATCCACGATATATTATCCACAATATATTATCAACAATATAATATCAACAACATAATATCCACAACATAATATCCACAATATAATATCCACAATACATTACCCACAACATAATATCCACAATAATATATACAATATAATATCAACAATATATTAGCCACAACATAATATCCAAAATATAATATCCACAATACAATATCCACGATATAATAGCACCAATATAATATACACAACATAATATTCACAATATATTGTCCATAACATAATATCCACAATACAATATCCACAACATAATATCCACGACATAATATCCACAATATAATATAAAAAATATAATAGCCATAACATAATATCCACAATATAATATAAACAATATAATATCCACAATATAATATCCACAACATAATACCCACAATATAATATCACCAATATACTACCCACAACATAATATTCAAAATATAATATCCACAATACAATATCCACAATACATTATCCACCATACATTATTCACAATATAATATCAACAATATAATATCCACAATATAATATCCACAACATTATATCCACAATATAATATCCACAACATAATATCCACAATATTATATCCATAATATAATATCTACAATATAAAATCCACAATATAATATCCACAATATATTATACACAATATATTATTCACAATATAGTATCCACAATATAATATCCAGAATATATATCCAAAACATAATATCCACAATATAATATCCACAACATATTATCCACAACATAATATCGACAACATAATATCCACAATATATTATCCACAATATTAGATCCACAATATAATATCCACAACATAATATCAACAATATATTATCCACAACATAATATCATCAACAATATATCCACAACATAATATCCACAATATATTATCCACAATAAAATATCCACAACATAATATCCACAATATATTAGCCCCAATATAATATCCAATATAGATTATCCACAACATAATATCCACAACGTAATATGCACAACATAATGTCCATAAGATAATATCCACAACATAATATCAAGAATATATTATCCACAATATAATATCCACAATATAATATCCACAACATAATATCCACAATATAATATCAACAATATAATATCCAGAACATAATATCCAAAACATAATATCCACAATATAATATCCACAATATATTATCCACAACATAATATCAACAATATAATATCCACAATATTATATCCACAACAGAATATCCACAATATAATATCCACAATATAATATCCACAACATAATATCAACAATATATTATCCACAATATAATATCCACAATATAATATTCACAACATAATATCCACAATATAATATCAACAATATAATATCGAGAACATAATATCCAAAACATAATATCCAAAACATAATATCCACAACATAATATCCACAATATATTATCCACAACATAATATCAACAATATAATGTCCATAATATAATATCTACAATATAAAATCCACAATACAATATCCACAATATATTATACACAATATATTATTCACAATATAATATCCACAATATAATATCCAGAATATATATCCAAAACATAATATCCACAATATAATATACACAACATTATATCCACAATATATTATCCACAATATAATATCCACAACATATTATCCACAACATAATATCCACAACATATTATCCACAATATTAGATCCACAATATAACATCCAGAACATAATATCAACAACATTATATCCACAAATATTATCCACAACATATATCCACAATATAATATCTACAACATAATATCCACAATATATTATCCCCAACATAATATCACCAACAAAATATCCACAATATATTATCCACAACATACTATCCAAAAAATAATATCCACAATATATTATCCACAATATAATATCCACAATATAATATCAACAATATAATATCCAAAACATTATATCAACAACATAATTTCCACAACATAATATCCACAACAAAAAATCCACACTAAATTATCCACAAGATAATATTCACGACATAATATCCATAATATAATATACACAAGATAATATCCATTATATAATATCCACAACATAACATCCACAACATAATATCCACATAATATTATCCACAAAATAATATTCACAACATAATATCCACAATATAATATCCACAATAAAATATCCACAAAATAATATTCACAAAATAATATCCACAATAAGATATACACAACATAATATCCACAATATAATATCCACAAAATAATATCCATAACATAATATACACAATATAAAATCCACAACATAATATCCACAATATAATATTCACAATATAATATTCACAACATAATATCAACAATATAATATCCACAACATAATATCAACAATATAATATCCACAACATAATATCCACAATATAATATCAACAACATTTTATCCACAATATAATATCTACAATATAATATCCAGAACATAATATCCACAATATAATATCCGCAATATAGTATCCACAATATAATATCAACAATATAGTATCCACAACAAAATATCCGCAACAGAATATCCACAATATAATATCCACAACATAATATCAACAACGTAATATCCAAAATTTAATACCCACAATATATTATCAACAAAATCATATCCACAATATAATATCCAGAACATAATATCCTCAACATAATATACACAATATAACATCCAGAACATAATATCCACAATATATAATCCACAATAATATATCCAACATAAAATATCAACAACATAATATTCACAATATAATATCCACAATATAATATCCATCACATAATATCCACAATATAATATCAACAATACAATATCCACAACATAATATCCACAAAATAATTTCCACAATATATTATCCACAACATTATATCCACAACATTATATCCACAATATAATATCCACAATAGAATATCGACAACATAATATCCACAACATAATATCCACAATATAATATCCACACTATAATATCCGCAACATAATATCGAGAATATAATATCCACAATATAATATCCTCAATATAATATCCACAATATAATATTCACAATATAATATCCACAACATAATATACACAATATAATATCCACAATATAATATACTCAATATAATATCCACAATATAATATACACAATGTAATATCAACAATATAATATCCAAAACATAATATACACAATATAATATCAACAATATAATGTCCTCAATATTATATACACAATATAATATCCACAATATAATATCCAACCCATAATATCCACAATATAATATCAACAATACAATATCCTCAACATGATATCCACAACCTAATTTCCACAATATAATATCCACAACTTTATATCCACAATATAATATCCACAATATAATATCCACAAGAGAATATCGACAACATAATATCCACAACATAATGGCCACAATATAATATCCACAATGTACTATCCGCAACATAATATCCAGAATATAATATCCACAATATAATATCCTAAATATAATATCCACAACATAATATCCACAACATAATATACACAACATAATATCCACAATATAATATCCTCAATATAATATCAACAATATAATATCCACAATATAATATCCACTATATAATATTCACAACCATATATACACAATATAATATCCCCAATATAATATCCTCAATATAATATACACAATATAATATCACCAATATAATATCCAACACATAATATCCACAATATAACATCAACAATACAATATCAACAACGTAATATTCACAATATAATTTCCACAATATACTATCCACAACATAATATCCACAATATAAAATCCACAATATAATATCATCAATATATTATCCAGAATATAATATCCACAACATAATATCCACAACATAATATCCACAATATCACATCTACAATATAATATCCAGAACATAATATCCTCAACATAATATCCACAATATAATATCCACAACATTATATCCACAATATAATATCCACAATATAATATCCACAACATAATATCCACAACATAATATCCACAACATAATATCCAAAATATAATATCCACAATATAATAATCCAGAACATAATATCCCCAATACATTATACACATAATAATATCCACAACATAATATCCACAATATAATATCCACAATATAATATCCACAACATAATTTCCACAATATAATATTCACAACATAATATCAACAATATAATATCCGCAACATAATATCCACAATATAATATCCACAATATAATATTCACAATATAATATTCACAATATAATATCCACAATATAATATCCACAATATAATATCCACAATATAATATTCACAACATAATATCCACAATATAATATCCACAATATAATATCCACAATATATTATACACAACATAATATCCACAATATAATATCCACAATATAATATTCACAACATAATATCCACAATATAATATCCACAATATAATATTCAGAATATAATATCCACAACATAATATCCACAATATAATATCCACAACATAATATCCACAATATAATATTCACAAAATAGGATCCACAACATAGTATCCACAATATTATATCCACAATGTAATATCCACAATATAATATCCACAATATAATATTCACAATATAATATTCACAACATAATATCCACAATATAATATCCACAATATAATATCCACAACATAATATCCACAATATATACTCACAACATAATATCCACAACAGAATATCAACAATATAATATTCACAACATAATATCCACAACATAATATCCACAATATAATATCCACAACATAATATCCACAACATAATATCCACAACATAATATTCACAATATAATATCCACAACATAATATCCACAATATAATATTCACAACATAATATCCACAATATAAAATTAAAAATATAATATCCACAACATAATATCCACAATACAAAATACACAATAATATATCCGCAACATAATATCCAGAATATAATATCCACAATATAATATCCTCAATATAATATCCACAATATAATATCCACAATATAATATCCACAACATAATATACACAATATATATATCCACAATATAATATCCTCAATATAATATCCACAATATAATATCCACAATATAATATCAACAATATAATATCCACAACATAATATACACAATATAATATCCACAATATAATATCCTCAATATAATATACACAATATAATATCCACAATATAATATCAAACACATAATATCCACAATATAATATCAACAATAAAATATCCACAACATAATATCCACAAAATAATTTCCACACTATAATATCCACAACTTTATATCCACAATATAATATCAAAAATATAATATCCACAATAGAATATCGACAACATAATATCCACAATATAATGTCCACAATATAATATCAACAATGTAATATCCGCAACATAATATCCAGAATATAATATCCACAATATACTATCCTCAATATAATATCCACAATATAATATCAACAACATAATATACACAATATTATATCCACAATATAATATCCTCAATATAATATCCACAATATAATATCCACAATATTATATCCACAATATAATATCCACACCATAATATACACAATATAATATCCACAATATAATATAACCAACATAATATACACAATATAATATCACCAATATAATATCCAACACATAATATCCACAATATAATATCAACAATACAATATCCACAACATAATATCTACAAAATAATGTCCACAATATAATATCCACAACATTATATCCACCATATAATATTCACAATATAATATCCACAATAGAATATCGACAACATAATATCAACAACATAATATCCACAATATAATATCCGCAATATAATATCCGCAACATAATATCCAGAATATAATATCCACAATATAATATCCTCAATATAATATCCACAATATAATATACACAATATAATATACACACTTAATTTTCCACGATATAATATCCTCAACATAATATCCACAACATAATATGCAGAATATAATATTCACAATATAATATCCTCAATATAATATCCACAATATATTATCCAGAATATAATATCCACAACATAATATCCACAATATCATATCCACAATATAATATCCAGAACATAATATCCTCAACATAATATCCACAATATAATCTCCACAACATTATATCCACAATATAATATCCACAATATAATATCCACAACATAATATCCACAACATAATATCCACAATATAATATCCACAATATAATATCCAGAACATAATATCCACAATATAATATACACATAATAATATCCACAACATAATATCCACAATATAATATCTACAACATAATATCCACAATATAATAATCACAACATTATATACACAATATTATATCCGCAACATAATATCCACAATATAATATCCAAAATATAATATTCACAATATAATATTCACAATATAATATCCACAATATAATATTCACAATATAATATCCACAATATAATATTCACAACATATTATCCACAATATAATATCCATAATATATTATACACAACATAATATCCACAATATAATATCCACAATATAATATTCACAACATAATATCCACAATATAATATCCACAATATAATATCTAGAATATAATATCCACAACATAATATCCACAATATAATATCCACAACATAATATCCACAATATAATATTCACAACATAGTATCCACAACATAGTATCCACAATATTATATCCACAACATAATATCCACAATATAATATCCACAACATAATATCCACAATATAATATTCACAACATAATATCCACAATATAATATCCACAATATAATATCTACAATATAATATTCACAACATAATATCCACAATATAATACTCACAACATAATATCCACAACATAATATCCACAATATAATATCCACAACATAATATCCACAACATAAGATTCACAATATAATATCCGCAACATAATATCCACAATATAATATTCAAAATATAATATCCACAATATAATATCCAGAATATAATATCCACAATATAATATCCACAATATAATATCCACAATATAATATTCACAACATAATATTCACAACATAATATCCACAATATAATATACACAATATAATATCCAATTTACACCATTAACGATTACTATACTACAACCTGACATTCATGTAACCCTTATCCTCGAGTGGCCTTTAGGCTTTGATAACTGATGACTCCCAAGTAAAAAAAAAAAAAAAAAGAAAAACTAATGAAATCTGTAACACATCTGGTGTGAAAATAGTAAGAAACAAAGTCAGCAAACTTCTTAACTAATCGAGTGAGTTGTTTTATCCGGGTGTCATCACTTATCAAGGCCCGCAGACTACTCGAGGATAAGGGTTAATGAGTGTACAGTGGTCATCAAGGACAATATCGCATGAATAGTTAGTGGTGAAAATAGGGTAAAAATAGATTATTTAGATGGACTTGTTTACGTTGGACTTAAAGATGACCATGTTGTAGTCAGCTGGAAAGCAGGCCAGCGGAACAGAATTCCATATGGTGGACACTGTTAAGGAATAATCCTTGTAATATTGAGGTGGTACAAATGGCCCTGAATCCTTTGGTATCCCACCTCCGGAAGGAAACTTCTTAGCTAATTGAGTGAGTCCTTTTTTTTTTTTACAAAGGAGTCACCACTTATCAAGGCCTGAAAGTTACTCAAGGATAAGGGTTAATGGGTGTATGGCTGTCACCGGGACAACAGCTTAGTGATCGTTAGTAGTTGAAATTGTGTATAATTTGATTATTTAGAGGGAAGGCTCAACAAGATCTTGTTTACATTGGGATTGAAGACGATCATATTCTAGTCAACAGGAAAGCAGGCCAACGGAACAGAGTTCCACGAGAGAAGTTTTAGGAAACGAGCCTTTTTCATGGAATTTGCATTTAGATTTAGGCACAAATAGAGAGCAGGGGAAATTGTTGATAGTCCTGTTTCACTTTTTATATTTCTCAGTTTTAGAGATCTATCAATCCCTACTCTATTTCTTTAGCTTCCACTTAAATACCACTTCCACTTAAAGATTGCTCTTAGTGTTTTCGGTGCTGAACAAACCTGAAAACAGTAAGCGATCTACTTACACCCCCCGACAGTCATCAGAATATCACATTTAATTCATGGACTAACATATTTAAAATAGCCCTTTGGTTAAAAATCAATTTAATTTAGAAAAAAATATATTAAAATGGTTGGGGGTGTTTTAGTAACCTGTTCCTGAATTAATTTGGATTCTTTGGGGTTTTTTTTCTTTCTCTCTTTTTAAGGTGCTCTTTTTGACTGACACCATCTTTTAACAATGAAATTATATTAATTTTATTAATTTATTTTTATTTCCGACTATTAGTCTCATCTTTATTAGTTGTTGTTTTTCATCTTTTATTGGTTTGTTTATTCACAACGTTTCGGCCAACTATTCCTCTGGCCTTCGTCAGGTGGTAACCGCGACAAATTCGAACTTCGAATCTCCTAACTGCATTCTCAGCCATCACTGCCATCTGTAGTTGTTGTCGTCTCACCACATTTTGGCCAAGTAAACCTCTGGCACGCTTTGGGTGGGATTGAAACCGCTATCTTCAGACAATGTGCATCTGGAACTGTAGAGATTTAACGTCTCTATCAACTGCGCCACAGGCCCCGAAGGGCGATCAAGGTTGAATTCTTTGATCTTATAAATCCACGTTTATTTATTATCTGATCTTCCATAGTCGGGTCCGTACCGATTCGTATATATATATTATTCCTTAATTGGAATTCATTTTTGAGATGAGCATTATATATATTAATGCAGTTAGGAGATTCGAAGTTCCTATCCGTCGCGGTTACCACCTGACGAAGGCCAGAGGAATAGTTGGCCGAAACGTTGTGAATAAACAAACCAATAAAAGATGAAAAACAACAACTCATAAAGATGAGACTAGTAGTCCGAAATAAAAATAAATTGATAAAATTAATATAATAAAGATGTAATCGGCTTGTAAGCCAACACCAAAGTGTATCTGGATGTGCTGAAGAGTGTGGTGATCCCCTGGCACAAACAAATGGCCGCTGGCAGACCCTGGGTGTGGCAGTGCTGACCCACAAATCCAAAAAGACCCAGGCTTAGCTTCCTCGACCTGAACGTGCCGGACTACTTCGTTTGGTCATACGTCGAGAACATCACCAACATGACCTCCCAAAACACCAAAGCCAGCCTGATTGCCACCATCTGCCGAGTATTCGCCAAGCTCACACCGACGTTTGTAGAAAAGGCATACTCCCAGTTCCAGACCCATATGGAGGCGGTTATTGAGGCTGAAAGTGGTTACATTGAATAGATGTTAGCTCTACTACATAATCAAGTTACCTGAATTGATTTTTTTCCAATAAAGTTTTAAAATAAAGTTGTAGTGTTTTTGTTTTGTTTTTTAGGGCGACAAATTTATCGTTTCACACTAGGAACCGTGAAAGTAAACCAAAATTTTATAATCATAAAAAATACAAAGAATCACCAGATTTTTATTTTAGGAAAATCGCTCCAGACAAGGCATGAAACCATTTGACGTAATTAGCTAACAAGAACGAAGGTGCCTATTGACCTTAGTATTGAAAAGACAAAAGCTTTAGGTAGGAGGAAAACAGTCAGCAGGAAGGGAGTTCCTCTGTTGTTCTTGGAAAGGAGCTACTGGAATAGGAAGCTGTATTGCAATGAGGTATTAAAACAGCAATTTTATCGTTATTTTCATGGCAAGTGGTCGTCTGAGCTCCAATCACTGGTCCCCCTCACCAATCTTTCACAAAAAACACCCATCTAGCTGAAACCACTGTCAAAAATTTTCCCCACTCTTTATTTGTGCCTAAATCAAAATGTAGATTCCATGAACAAAACTTAGAAGTGCACGCCTGTGGAACTCTGTTCCGTTTGCCTGTTTCCCACCTGACTACAACTAGGATGTCTTCAAGTCCGACATAAACAAATTCCTGATGAATCGCCCCCTTAAGTAAGACGCTTTATCAAATCCCCAATACTAATGATTACTTCGATACTATCCCATTGATTACTGTACACGCAATAACCCTTATCCCCGAGTGGCTTCCAGGCCTTGATAAGTGGTGACCTCCATGTAAAAAAAAAATTGATGGAGTGCACTAGACCAACGAGTATCATGTCCTTGTTCTATCTGACTTAGGACATCTATCCAGTCATGGCTGACAAAACAAGAACATGCTACCCCCGTGAAATAAATAAAAGTTTCCGTTCAAAATTCCGTCTAAATTCCCGAGTTCGACAGAAACATTTCTGAAGATACACCTGAAGAAGATCGGAGGTTACATCGACCGAAACGTTGTGAAAATCACACTTAAGATGAGAAGAGTAGTCCGATGAATCCAAATAATGTAAATTTCTTTATTTTTTTTTCAATGAAACACGAGTTTCAGATTTGAAACACTGACAATTTCATTGAGAGGTCTTACCTCGGAATATATTATGGAGTATGGCCACACACAATAAATCTCTATATAAAAATTCCAACTTAGCAAGTAATACTTACTATAAAAACATGAATAAATAATTAATTTCAACATATTTACATGCCTAGCTTCGTGACGCCTCTGTGTACATAGTTTTTTTCTATTTATTAGATTTGAATTTGGGGATATTTTTTTTACAAAAATATGCAACTCTTTTTTTTATTAATATGTTTCTAGTGTTCACATATAATTATTCTCCTATTGAGTCCCCACATATATTTATTTTTTTTTTGTGAAACAAAGTCGGCGTAAGTACCTCGAAATTGGTTTGTAATAATTATTTGATTAACGATAATGGTTTTTGCAAGCAAATAGTTTCTACCACGCCCGATCACGATAGCATAGTTCTGAACTAAATTGGACTATGTTAGTGCTTGCAAGCTATATCTATACGGTGTTGCCAGGATAGATTTTTTTACTTTCATTTTTATTTCGCTCTCTCACACACACACACACACACACACACACACACACACACACACACACACACACACACACACACACACACTTTTTCCATTTTTCTTAATTAATTCTGTATTAGAAAATATTTACATTTTGGAAAAAATAATTTAATAAAGATGTTGGTCCAGTATATTTGAGTTATGTCCCTTGAATTATTTTCCAATTATCTCTGGTGAATTGTACTGGCAGCGAGTGCAAATGATTTTTCAATTTTTGAAAGACGAAGAACATCCACGCATTCGTGTTATGAGATTCGGAATGCAGACTTAGTTGCTTTAATTTTTATTTCGCTTATTCACACACACACACACACACACACACACACACACACACACACACACACACGCACATTTTGTCATTTCTCTTAATTAATTCTGTATTAAAAAATATTTACATTTTGGGGAAAATTATTCGAATTACGTCCCTTGAACTCTTGTCTCTTTCTTGGTTGGACTCTTCAGGTCAGCGGACGTTTTTATATTGTTTAACCCCGTGTCATCAGATCATGTTTCCGTCGCAGTTTAGACAAGAATTTCATAGACGGATTTGAGAATCGCGCCTGAAGGTTGCCATGTTGAGTGGTGGCAGCTGTTGCTGTGACCGAACAGACAGACGTGGAAGTGGCAGGTTCTGTTGCATTTTCCGCAGGGATACCCTACATCAGGCTCTGCCGCTGCTGCTGCTGCTGCTGCTGCTGCTGCTGCTGCTGCTGCTGTCCTTTTGCACGTGCCTCTCTTCTCGTCCCACTATTTCTTCTCTCCTCACTCAGCCAGACACACTTCTTGATGTTGACTCTTCAGAAGTCATGGCCTGCAGCGTAGGATTCGAGGTCAACAGAGTTGATGCTGCGGATTTTAAGTCTCTCTTGCACACATCTTTAAATCTGAGGAGTGGTCTACTTGTTGGTCAGCTGCCGACTGAGAACTCGCCATACAGAATATCTTTGGGGATTCAGCCATCCTGCATCCAAATAACGTGCCCTAGCCACCGCAGATGTCTCAGGGAGAGGAGAACAAACATGCTTGGAAGATTTGCTTTGGCAAGAACATCTTTGTTCGGAATGCAGTCCTACCATGTAATGCCTAAAATCTTTCTTAGATTGCGCAAATGGAAGGCGTTTAGTCTGCGCTCTTGATGCGTGTAGAGGGTCCATGTCTCACTTCAGTAGAGTAAGATGCTGAGGACACAGGTTTGATATATCCTCGTCTTTTTGTTTATGGTCAGCATGTTGTTATTCCATACTCTCTTGGTCAAGCAGGCTATAGCTGTTGCTGCTTTCCTGATGCGGGTATTTAACTCAGCATCCATTGCGAATAAAGACGCCAACTTCAGTTTCATGAAAAGCGTATAGTAGCAGAAGTGAGAAAAATATGCCAAAAAGATGAGGATGAGAAAAGATTGCAAAAAATGATCCATTGAATTTGACGGAGCCCTTCATGTCTTTATGGAAAGAGGTTATCATTCTCAGGAGTTTGGGGGATATCCTATTTTTTGTAGTAGCGCAAAGAGGCCGCTCCTGCTAACCAGGTCAAATACCTATCTGAGATCAATAGAAGTAAGGTACAATGGTTTCCTCTGCTCTCGACACTTCTCCTGTAGTTGTCGTAAGGATAATCCCATGTCGACAGTTGACCTTTCTGCTCTAAAACCACATTGTGCCTCTGGGTAAACTCTTTCTGCAAGTGACTGGAGTCTTTTCAATACAACACGAGTGAAGACGTTTCCGCCAACACTGATCACAGAGATGCCGCAGTAATTAATACAATCACACGATCATCTTTATTTTTGTAAAGCATTGTAATGTTGGTGTCATGCATGTCTTGCGGAACCCAAACCCTAACCCTAACCCTAACCCAGAACCCAAACCCTCCTCCCAGCGCTGGAGCAGAAGTTGATAGAGATGATCAAGGAGAACTGTATTTTTGCTGGCCTTGATGATTTTAGCTGGAATACCATCAAGCAGGGGTGTCAATGGCTTCAGTGAGTTCGTCAGGGAAGGGGGGATTATCCAGCTCATCCATGGCTGTCAGGAGTTGGATGCCTTAAATTGTTGCATTAGTGATATTTTCACATGAGTATAGCTGCTGATAGTATTCAGCCCATCTCTCTATTTGCTTTCCACAGTTTGTGATGATGCTGCCTGATTCTGATTTCAGTGGTACAGTCTTAACTTTACTTGGGCTGACGAACGTTTCCGCAATCAGCAGAAAGTTGGATGCTGCTACGTAGATTCAGCCAATATTTGTTGATGCAGCGTCTGGCAGTCTTCTGGGCGTCATTTTTGGCCTTCCTGAGTGCAGTGAATGTCTCTTTTATACTCAAGCAGCGCAACACGTTTAGCTTGGATAACTGGCTCTATTTCAGTGATTTCCATTTCAAACCAGCCTGGAATCTTCTCCTGCTTACCAAAGAGTTGTAGATGGCCTCATGAATGTGTCCTCATCTCTCTTCCGCCATATTTGTTTGACAGACTTTTAAGGCTTCCTAAAGTGAGTCTGCAAAGCATGCGCGCATGCGTTGGGAAAGGAGGTGAAGGTTATATTTACATCGTCCTTTTTGCTTGGCGTTGTGGATTTTCTTAGATTTGATACAGACTCTGCAACTAGCGTGTGGTCAGTATCACAGTCTGCACTATGGTAGCTGCAAGTATTCCAGGTGTAATTCAGCAAATTTTTTCTGATGATGACGAGATCCAGTTGGTACCAATGGCGTGACCGAGGGTGCCGCCAGGACACTGCGATATGACTTTGTTTGGAAGGATGTGTTTGTGATGCATAAATCATTGAATGTACACAGCTCGAGGAGTCTCTGTCCATTTTTGTTCATCTTGCAGATGCTAAAATGACCGATGCAACAAGGCCAGGAGTCATGGTCAGCTCTGATACGGGCATTGAACTCACTGAGGAGGTAGAGTTTATCTGAAGCAGGAATTGTCTTTACGATGCTTTCTAGCTCCTTGTAGAACTCGTCCTTTACCTCAGCACTAGAGTTGAGAGTGGGAGCATAGACACTGAGGATATTTACTGGGACTGATTTGCTGGAGAGACGCATAGGGAGGATTCTTGGCGTGCCTTTGGACAGTAGGCTGTTCTTCACTGTCAATTTAACACCGTTGAGGCGTGGCTCATATGGTTCCTTGCCTTGCCAGAAAAAAGCATAATCCTGTTTTCTGATGCTGCCACTGTCTGCAAATCTTGTCTCCAGCAGGGCTGGAATTTTTTTTAATTTTTTTATTACATTTTCATTCCAAACAAGGCACATTGCCACTTTGGTGTAGGGGGCTACTATCAGGGGCAGCAACTACTGGGGCACTATGTAGGGATTTGGGCAGCAAGATGTTGGTTCACGTTACACTTGAACTTCTGCATGTCAGTACAGTTGGGGAAGCAGGGACCTGGAATGGAATTCCAGAGTCTAGCGGTTCTGGGGAAGAAACTAATGGAGTAAAAGGCTCTCTTGCATCTAGAGATCCCTACTATGAAAGGGTGGGATTTAGCTGCTTGTCGGGTTTGTCGGGGGGTATTTACGTCATGGGGGCACAAGTGTCTGCAGTTCGTAAGAGCATTCATCATGCAATGTCAATGTTGAGCCTCTTTAGCTTACAGTTAATGATAGCTGCCTTTCTTGCATTGTCGATTTACTGGAGATAATTTGAGAGTCCAGAACACGTGGTCCTAACGTTCCAAGTTTCCAGTCTCAGCGCTGGTGGCCTTGAAAATTTTGAAGATTTGGTTTTGGCAGGTGCACAGTTTCTGATCTGCGTTTTGGATTTTGTCCTAGCTCCAGTCACCCAATGAAGCAAACAGACAGTAGCTAGTTAGCATCTAACTGACCAGGGGTTGCTCGGCTTAAGATGGGCAATGGCTGACTAGTCAGGATTTCGAGGATCCCTCCCACCGTCAGAGACAACCCGTAGCGTCCAAGCTTACATCAATTTGCTCAAGACTTATAACTCATAACAGCTGTCTCCCATATTGTTTTTGTCACTGGAACAGTGGCAATGAAGTGACCTCTCGAGGGTGCAAATCTAAGTTAAGTGTATGGAGGTCCTAATCTGCCCAGTACTTAAGACCCCTCCACTCTCGACCTCGCTAGTGTGTTCCAAAGGAAAGCAGAGCAGTACATTTGGCACCAGTTTGGTTGCAGGAGTTGCCAGAGCATGCTGATTCACCTTCAGGGCTCCACTCCTAATTTGGTAGGTTTATTTCCCTACACTTAGCCGTTGAATCATTAATCTCATCCGCCCTCTAGCGGTTGACTATTTGCAGCAGTGCCTCCGCCTAGATTAGTGGTGCAGTGTAAACATTACCCCCTCATGTGGTTTAGCCCGCCAGCTGAAGCGGCGTATCGGGGTGTGACACTTGGAATCAGCATGTGTGAGGAGGGGGATGGGGTCCAGTGGAGCTCATCTGCCCTAACAGGATACGAAGCTGCCAAAGGTAGTACCCCGACCCAGCGCCCCCTCCACCCCAATAGACGGGTAGCCATTTTAGTATGGCACTTTTACCAATGGTTGTAGCATTTTGTGCAAAATGGTTCAAGGCAATGCAAAATAAATTGTATCTGTTTTACACGGCACAGCATTCTCGACGTGTTCACACACGCAATTCTGTTCGCTCACTTGAATTTAGGGATTTTTTTTTTATGTAGTTTCTTGTTAGGAATTACGTCTGTAATTTGAACCCCTTTTATGTATCATGGATTATATCTCACTTATCTTTGTGAAATATTCTCTGTGAGAATATATATACATGTAGAGAAAGAGAATAAATGACAATATATATGTTATATTATAATTAAGTATTATACAGATTGTGCCATATGAGAATACGGCATAATCACGTTGCCCACCGGTTCTCACCAGATCACAAAAGTTAAGCAACGTTGAGCCTGGCCAGTACACGATGGGTGACCATTTGGAAAGGCGAGGCACTGTATGTACCATGAGGTAAAATACCAGGTTGAGAAACTGCCGCAGTTTATCCTTCTCTCGAGGGTAGATGGGACTCTCTTAAGCCATGGTAGGCACCCCACCCCATCTTGTGATGGCGTCACGATAAAAAATACCCTTGATAGCCCTGGCAAAGTATCAAGTATTCAGCTACAGACAAGATTTGAATTTCGGGACAAGATCAAAGTGTAGTATCTGTTCTTCAGATGCTGCAAGCTATGACTGGCTATGACTAGCAAAGACCAGATGTGGGGGCAACCCCACATGCCTGACCTTTAACCAGCTCCCATTTCCCACCTCTCGGGAGCTGGTCCCCATTTTCCCTTCCCCCTCCCTTCACTCCTCACATTAAAAATCGGCCTTGTGCCTAATTTGCTCGGTGGGGGAGCAAATAAACACCATCTGTTCTTTAGATGCTGCAAGCTATGACTGGCTATGACTAGCAAAGACCAGATGTGGGGGCAACCCCACATGCCTGACCTTTAACCAGCTCCCATTCCTCACCTCTCGGGAGCTGGTCCCCTTTTTCCCCTTCCCCCTCCCTTCACTCCTCACATTAAAAATCGGCCTTGTGCCTAATTTGCTCGGTGGGGGAGCAAATAAATACCATCTGTTCTTCAGATGCTGCACTTCTATTTCTTGTTCTCTTTCGGTGGAGGAGAAATCCTTCACGACTGAGACAATTTTTATTTTTGTACCTTTTCTCCACGTTAAAAAACGACCCTGGTGTCTAACTCTGTCCCGTGGGGAGGCATAGTAAATAGGTACACTACAAACTCATGTAATGAGTTCAATCTGGGCTACAGCCGCACTGGATGTACAACCTCGTTCACGCTGTTTCTCGAATAAAGTATTTGATGTACAGGGTGTTCCACAGGCCATTTTTTTTTTTTTTTTTACACAGTGGTCACCACTTATCAAGGCCCGGAAGCCACTCAGGGATAAGGGTTATTGCAAGTACATTACGTTAGTGTGGAGATTTGATGAAGTGTATACTTAAGGGGGCAGTTCATTAGGAATTTGTTAACGTTGGACTTGAAGACATCCAAGTTGTAGTCAGGTTGGAAGCAGGCAGACGGAACAGAGTTCCACAGGCGTGCAGTTCTAAGAAAGAGGCCATGAACACAATTAGACATAAAATATCTCAAAAACTATAAAGGATATAAAAAGCATGCCGATATATATATATATATATATATATATATATATATATATATATAATCATTAATATCAAAGTTGAACTTGATAAATTTAGCTTTACAATTATGTCACTTCCATTTAACATATATAGTTTAGTAGATATAAAGTCTTGAAATTTATCCAAGACTTCTGTAACACACTGTAGTTTCATAACTGTTGTGTCTGTATCAATAACAACACGAACGCAGAAAGTAAAGGTAAAACAAATATATTAAGACGAAAATATAATACATATTTACAAAGGTGCAGTTATACTGCAGTTGGAAGATTGTCCGGCAGAGGGCGTGTTAAAGTCTGTTATGGAGCAACCGGCACATGCGTCTTGCCTATCCGGCATTCGAACACAGCTCTCCGGTCTTGCTGACTTGATACCTTTATCTATATCTTGTTCACCCACGTATGCAAATTAATGGGCGTCTCCACAACAATAACTTTCTCTGCAATTGTACAGACAGAAGTTGCAGTTTCTTTCTGTCCGAGCAGTGCCTAAAGTAGGCGATTGTCCTGACCATTGTACTCAGGGGAATCTTCGGCTCAGCACTACGAAATACGAAACCAAGAACAGAATTATTCCTGATTTTTTTTTTTGATTTTTTTTTTACACAGTGATCACCACTTATCAAGGCCCGGAAACCACTCAGGGATAAGGGTTATTGCAAGTACATTACGTTAGTGTGGAGATTTGATGAAGTGTTTACTTAAGGGGGCGGTTCATTAGGAATTTGTTAACGTTGGACTTGAAGACATCCAAGTTGTAGTCTGGTGGGAAGCAGGCAGACGGAACAGAGTTCCACAGGCGTGCAGTTCTAAGAAAGAAGCTTTGCTCATGGAATTCGCGTTTTGATTTAGGCACAGATATAGAGTGAGGGAAATTTTTCACAGTGGATTCAAATAGACGGGTGTTTTTCGTGAAAGATTGGCGAGGGGGGACCAGAGATTGGAGTTCAATCCCTATTATATCAGTCACCTGCTTTCTGTTCAATCCGTATTATATCAGTCACCTGCTTTCTGTGACCTCATATTACCCTGATCGAAGGGCTGAAGTGAGTTCTTGTCGTTGATCAAGGTTTTCTCACAGACTAGTTGGGGGGGGAGTGCCTTACTTTTCCTTTGACGGCAGTGCTGTACCGCTACCCTCAACAACAGATTAGTTTGATGGGAAAGATTGAGAGTAGAAGTAGAGGACGACAGCAAGAAACATGCGTAGACAGTCTGATGAGCAACAATAAATTCATGAATATCTTGAGTCAGAAAAATATATTGACGGTCGTCAACGCAGGCAGGACACCACTTGAATGAATGAGAGTACAGAATCTATTACATGATCAATATTTTCTAATCATGTTCCAAACTTTCAAAATAAACACATATTTTTGTGTACATATGTTACAGAGATTTATTGGTCATAATCTCACCTTTCACACAAAAACTATATAATGAACTATAGTAAGGTTTGAAAAATATACACGGCAATTCAGCTACACAGAATTTACCCTCGTGCGGATTGGTCTGGCTATTGCATGGAATCGATGTTGCTTCATGTTTTAATATGTTCCCATGGTACTGGATTTGCTAGTCAGCTATCAAATTCTTTGTTATTCACACACCCATTTATTGTAGCCAATAGAGCGAGTTTTTCAGACAAGAATACCCTGTTTCTTTGTTCTTTTTGGTATGGATCCCGTTTACTTTTTCTTTATGTTGGGAAATGACCTAATTTTTACAAGTATATTTGTTTATCTATTTGTTTATCATTATTTATATATTATTTATTATAATTATTATTATTATTATTATTATTATTATTATTATTATTATCATTTTTATTACTGTTGTTATATTATTATTTATTAATGTTTGTGTGTGTGTGTGTGTGTGTGTGTGTGTGTGTGTGTGTGTGTGTGTGTGTGTGTGTGTGTTTGCTATTGTAAGACAAATATTGTGTGTATACATACATTTGCTATTTCACTTCTGCAGTTTAATAAATTTTGGGTGTTCTCTAAAGTTTAGGATAGCTAATTTCTCATTCAAACATATTCTACATGGGTCGTCTCAGTTTCTACATCTGCTGGTCTGCTGTACTATATTTTCCCTCCTATTATCAGTGATCATCCACTTTCTTTGAACTCCCAGTAGTGATTCGCTAATCCTTTTTTTATTCAGCATTTTTCTTTTCTTTTTTTTCTGCTTCCGTGTGGCAGAACCTGCACGTTTTCTTAAAAGGATTGGTTATGAAGGTTTGATCTTGGGCATCCATTATCTTTTTCTCCTGATCATCGTGAAACGATCCTTTCTTTTCTTTTTTTTTTTTTTTTTTTGTCAATTTTCTTATCATTTTCTTCGAGTAGGGGATGAGGCATCGTCCCAGTTAACAGACATTCACTCGCTATCTCAGACATTCCAATCGAGAGATCTTTTCAAATTCTAACCGTCCTTTGGAGTGCAATTGTTTGTATTTCTCTTGCACTTTGTTCAACGGGTATATTTGCCAGGTAGTTTTTTTTTTTTCATTAGTCCGGTTGTTCCTATAATTACTGGAATGGCGGAGTGTCGATATGCGCGTGATGCTTAAGTTTGAAATGGCATTTTTTCTTGTTTGTTTTTCTCAAAGCGTGTTTGATAAAAAAAAAATGGACTTGCTCTGAGCTTATTTCTGCGTACTTAACGTACGTCGGTTGCAGTAAAAGCATTACGTGTCAATGGGCGCTTAGTCTTCACAGCTCTTGAATTCAAAAGTCGCACGTTCTCCTACACCCGCACCTCCCTCCTACTTCCTCTCTCGCTCTCTCTTGTAGTCAAGTGCCTTAGCTTAGAAAAAGTGAAAGACGGCATTCCAGTGTTTTCCTGCGAAGTGCAAGGAGAAACCCTTCGAGTTGAGGGGGGAGGGCTCCTAGCTTAGTTTTTTAGCCCAAGGTAGGGGGTGGAACAACAAGCGGTGGTTTTCGTTATTAACGTCCATTTATTTCCGGGTGACAACGACGAATAACGAATAACGGAAGAAAGAGAGACTCAAGGGGAACGGATGTTCTTAAGATCTGGTCAGTTACTCTCTCATTTCAGCGAGGGAAACACAGTTTCTTGCCTTTTAATAGTGTGACAGACCGACAGACCGATAGATACAAACGCAGATAGAGACGCTTTGATTATATATATAGAAATATATATATATATATATATATATATATATATATATATATATATATATATATATATATATATATATATATATATATATATATGTCATGATTTATCTCATTATATATATATTATAAATAAATATATATATATATTTATGTCATGATTTATCTAATATATATATATATATATATATATATATATATATATATATATATATATATATATAATAAACGAGGAATTTGAAAAATTTGAAGTGTCGGAAATAATGAAAAAATCATTTCATTTACTTTTATGGTTGGTGTAAGTCCAATATTTCGCTAAGACAAGACAGATATAAACATTGCTCTGACGAACTGCAAGCACTTGTACCCCCTCGATGTAAATACCCCCGACAAACCGACAAGCAGCTAAATCCCACCCCTACAGAGTAGAGATCCGTAGATGTAAGAGAGCTTTTTACTCCAGTAGTTTCTTCTCCAGAACTGCTAAACTTTAGAATTCCCTTCCGGGTCCCTGCTTCCCGAACTGTACTGACATGCAGAAGTTCAAGTGTAACGTGAACAGACATCTTGCTGCCAAACTCCTTACATAGTACCCCTGTAGCTTATGTCCCTGATAGTAGCCCCCTACTTCACAGGGGCAATGTGCCTTGTTTGGGTTGAAAATGTAATAAAAAAAAAATTGTAATAAATTTATGTATTTTTCGTATTGATTTTTTTTACCCATATATATATATATATATATATATATATATATATATATATATATATACGTGTGTGTGTGTGTGTGTGTGTGTGTGTTCGACACAGTCGATGGATGCCGAGGAAGCTCCCCAATATTTCCCGAAGTCGAAATTACATCAAAAATGTTATGATGACTGTTTGGTGGTCTGCGGCAGGTCTCATCCATTACAGCTTCTTAAATCTGGGCGAAACGATTACGGCGGAGAAATACCGCCGACAAATTGACGAAATGCACCAGAAGCTCCTAAGTATGTGCCCGAGATTGGTCCAGTTCTCCTCCATGACAACGCTCGTCCGCGTTTTGCTCAACTGACCTTGCAGAAGCTGAAGGAATTGGACTATGAGACTCTGCCTCATCCGCCATATTCACCGGACCTCTCGCCCACTGATTATCACTTTTTCAAGCAACTCCACAACTTCCTGCGCGAAAAATGCTTAAAAAACCCGAGATGATGCCGAATCGGCCTTCAAAGACTTCACATGCTAAAATTTAAGAAATCAAGTATTTTCACCAGGGTTCACTCCACCACCACCACTCTGAAAGCTAAGGTACCATGTTGATCTGAACTTCTAAATAATCAAATATTACACTATTATTAAATAATCGCACTCTTAATTGGATTTCTTTCTACCCAATGAAACCAAGAATTATACAAATTATACACGCAAAAAACACGTGTGTGTGAGTGTGTGTTGGGGTGTGTGTGTGTGTGTGTGTGTGTGTGTGTGTGTGTGTTTAGCTGATAAATCGGTCACACGGCATCTTTAATCGCAGAGAAAGAGAAAGAGAGAAAGAGGAAGAAAAGGAAGAAAAAAGAACTTTAATAAACATTATTTATAACTAATCGACATTTGACTATTTAGATCCAAGATAAATTAAACTCAGACGTGGTGGTAACCACTTCAGAATGGTTTCGGGGATAATCTTGGAGTCCCATAGTGTTTTGTTGTTCAACTATTGACTTTTTTTAATGTCGTCGGAAAAGTTATGGTGTATCGTTTTTTTCACAGTAAATTAAACATAAATAAATAAAATAAAATAAAATGAAAGAAAAAGGCGAACAAATAATATAAGAGAACATGTGCGTTAACTTTTGTATTTTTTTTTTCGTATATCCACTCCAAATAAGGTTGGTTGCTTTTTTGTTTTTTTGTTTTTTTTTACGGCATATCAACCCTTTTCAGGTTATTTAATGCTGAATCCAGTGATTTTGAAGAAAAAATGTTTAATAGAATATATTTGTTTTTTGGGTTTTTTTTTTTTTTTTTTTTTTTTTCAAGTCAGTTTCTATTTAACCCATAGTTGGGACCCTAACAGGTCAGAGTGGACCTGGGAGCAATGGAAGTTAAGGGGTGATATAGTTTCAGGTCATATCCAGGACCATCGAAATAAAGCACATTGCCAGTAAGGGGCTACTGTGACTTAGGGGCCAGGCTTATAGGGGCACACTAGATGGGGAGTTGTGTAATAAGGTGTTTGTCCCGCTTAAAAAAAATACATTCCCTCATCTAATAGGTCTCACACTATCTACCAAGCTCCAGCTTCTGTCCCATCACGACAATGTTGCATCCTCGTACTTGTTTTACGATTTAGGCATTCATTGTTGCATTACTTCTATTGGTTTCTAAACGGTGATAGCTGATTTGGCGTCCCCGACGAAATATCTTCCAACAGATATTTTAACTGAGGGGATCTATCACATTCTTAGACGAATTATTAGTATTATTAGTACAGAATGTCCAAAAAGTCACTGAAAAGTTGAAAATCTTTGTCATTTTACTATTAATGATTTTTTTCCTTCTCCATTTCAGATATTTTATAGATAATATTTTGGAAATTAATTATTGATAAGTATAGCATTGAACAACGTACGCAAGTTGTGAAATTGTTTTGCCTCAAAGAGCTTGTCGACGGCATTTTCTTTTATGTAAAAGCCCATTAAAGAAGCATTTAAAAATACTCGAAAGATTGTGTTGTCCGCCGTCAATAAAGATCGGATCTCAACATTTTGCTTCCGACTCAAACAGTCCGAGTTCCAATTACTTAGGACTGAGTCCCGATTTCAACTGAATTACACATCTTCCCTAATGGCAAAAAATCGAGAGAGAGAGAGAGAGAGAGAGAGAGAGAGAGAGAGAGAGAGAGAGAGAGAGAGAGAGAGAGTGTGTTGGAGAGAAAGTTGAGATAGATAGATAGGTACATACATGCATGATGATTGATGATTGAAAACGTCGTGTCAGACGAGTGCTACTCCCTCAGACACTTAATGTCCATGAGCCCAGAAATGACTTTTTTTTTCTTAGTCCTACTGGTGAATTCACACGCTCACGCAGGCATGATACTGAAGACGGTCATTGAGATCAATTATTACATGTTTCCAGCATTTCAAGCGTCCATGCGTCATAACTTTTCCATCGCCACAGGACCATTTTATAAGACAAATGCCTGAGGGAGTATCTATACACAGGTGATGTTACAGAGTCTTAGCTTTGTACGACAGCTAAGTCTCTCTCTCTCTCTCTCTCTCTCTCTCTCTCTCTCTCTCTCTCTCTCTCTCTCTCTCTCGGTTCAAAATGTTGAGATCCAGCAACAAGCAAGAGCAAGTTAGCCAGCAACAAGTTAAACTGCAGACCAGCTTAATGCGGGTACTGGTCTCCCGCTTTATGGTTTTTTAAATCAGAGATCTGCTTCTCCTAGAAAGGTTGCCTTTACCACGGCTTATGGGAGCCCTCTCCACCCCAACACACAAACACACATGGTGCTAGTTGGCCGTTGACCCTGAAAAAGGGTTCATTCATGCATACATACATACATACATACATACATACATATTAAAAACAAAGAGATTGAAATGTCACTGTTTTACAAAACCTGGTGTCGACCAAGTAGATATGACCTTTTGCACCTGTCAACCTCAATTGCTTTGACGTGGCTGAGATTTTATAAACATCTGTCAACCTCGTTTTCAAAACCGTTTTTTATTATACTCGTCACACAGCGAGTATAGAAATATGGTCGGGTACAAGGATTTATATGTGGGGAACTCTTTATCATTGTGCCACCGTTAAAGTGTTTGCTAATGAGCTTAGAGACCAGGGTTCAATCCTAGTTCGTGTCATTACAAAGACACAAAGAAATGATACTTGATGTCACTCGCTAAATCTTCAGCCTTATTATGCTTGGATCAAAAGTACGAAAATTTGAGAAAACGATAGGTAAATCACCGTGGAATTTCCACCAGCCCCCTATTTAGTTACTACCCAATGAGGACAGAGTTAGAAACAAAAAAATCCAACATCCCAAAATGGGGATTTCTTGATTGGGACGAAAAGTAAAATTGCATGCCCAGAAGAATCTTCTTTGACCGAAGACAAAATAATAGCAAGCATAGTATCAGAACAGATACTACACTTTGCTCTTAGCCAAAAGGTTACCAGATTCTGCTGCTGCTACTACTACTACTACTACTGCAACGGTCCTGGATATGACCTTAAACTATATCTGATGGTGAGGGCCCCAGCTTGCAGGCCTTAGGGAGTGTGGAGCCACCCTTAATTGCCATTGCTCCCAGGTCCACTCTGACCCGGAGTGGTAGCACCTGTTAGGGTCCCAACTATGGGTCAAATAGAATACGACTTAAAAACAAATATACTATATTAAAAAATCGTTCTTCAAAATCACCAGATTCGGCATTAAATAACCTGAAAAGGGTTGATATGCCGTAAAACAAAACAACCGACCAACCTGAACTACTACTGCACGATTCCCAGCAGTTGGGGTTGGATGCCTTCTTGTCTTGCCACCACCGGTGTTAATGACCGCTCCCTATGCATTACAATCATTGACCAGGTACTGTTATGTTCAGAGCATGAAGGTCAGTCTTGATGCTGTTGAACTATCGATTCTTTGGCCGACCTCAATATTTGCCTCTGAAACAATGCACAATATTCTGTGTTGCCAAAGGTTATCTCTTATTCTCTTTATATGACCAACTAGATGTGTCAGAAACTTTGTGAAAAATATTGAATAATTCCACCCCGTCTTTCCAAGCTTATAACTACTCGAAAAATGTAATTCAACCCATAATCCTTTTTTTCTTCAATTAAAGGAGCAAGGACTAAGGTTTCATTTAAAAAAAAAAAAAAAAAAAAAAAAAAAAACAACGTGATTAAAAAAAAAAAGGTTTTCAACTTCGGACTTTACAGGTAAATTTCTGAAAAAACTGTTCTTTTTTTGTTTTAAATTTGAATATATTATTTATTGATCTTTTATCTTCAATTTGTGATATATAAAACTTTGGTGCGTAAATTAATTATTTACTTTTTAATTGACATTTCAAAATGGGGGCGGGGGCGTGAATTAAAAAAAAACGTTTATCTAAAATATTATGTTCGATTTATTGGAAAGAGCATAAAAATTTCACATTGACCCTGAAAATATCGTAAAAATAGAATCAATAGAAAAATTTTGATAGATTTTTAAAGTTTAAAAATTGAAAAGTACTGAACTCGTAAAATTCAAATAAATTCATTACTGTTTTTTAAAAAAATAAAAAAAAAAAATATTTCTATTACTTTTTATTCAACTTTAATAGTTTATTTTGGAAGTATAATCCATAAAGAAAATAACCAACCCACTTTTAAGAGAGAACTCACGAGTTTTTTTCATATTTTATTCGCAGTTTCGTGTTAGGGGTATCAAAAATTCCTACAAAAATTCTGATACACCTAGTGACCAACCCATCCAGTAAACCTTTTGTTTTTAATATATCATTGTGATACATACTATAATCCTAACCCTAAAACCTCATCCTAAACCCTTAACCCTAATCCTGACCCTAACACCTTGGGCTGGTGCATCTCTGTCCCATCTGAGGGTTCTTGGTAAGTTGCAAAATCTGTTGGGGTATGAATTATTGAATGTCAAATACATTCAAAGTTACACATCTTACTGATTAGACGATCTCCAAAGTGCCCACTCATATCATTAAACGGCGATAAAAGAAAGATTGTTGGCATTTTATTGTTGAAAATTGGTGGACAACATAGACATAGAATGGAGTTTATTTATATTTCTGAATTTTTCGATAATTCGTATTATTTGGATTATTCGGACTACTGTTTTCATCGTGAGTGTTATTCGTAAAACGTTTCGCAAGACCCGTGGCGTAGTGGATAAAGTACTTGGTAAAATTCATTTGTAAATTACACTCTTCTGGAGGTTTATGGTTCAATCCTCAGTGTGAGTGACACTAAAAATATGCATGCGCATTATTTTAAGACTTCTATCCAGTCATGTCTGACGGAACGAGAACATACTACCCCTTCCCCGGATTATATAAAGGATTTTGTTCAAAATTCCATGCAGAATTCAGAGTTCGGAAGAACGAATTCCCGAGTTCGACAAAAAAATTTCCGAGTTCCAGAAGATCGGAGGTTACATCGGCCACAACATTGTGTGAATAACACTCAAGGTGACAATAGTATGAAGTTTATTTGTACTAAATATAAATGGGTTACAATAGTGCAGGACAATGAAATGATGTAGGGGTGGATGTCACCTCGTACCTTTTTTTTTTTTTTTTTACTCATCTTCATTCCAAACAAGGCATATCGCATATAATAACAGAAATCAACAAGAAGTTAGTTTACGTTAAATTTGAATTTCTGCATATTAGTACAGTCGGAGAAGCAGGTAGCAGGAAGGGAATTCCAAAGTCTTGCTTTTTGAGAGAAGAAGCTATTTGAGTAGAAGGCTTTCTGGTATTCAGGGACCTCAGCAGTAAGAAGTGTGTTTTTTTTTTTTTGCTAAGCGGGTTTATCGAGAATATGTACGTCGAGGGGGGCACAAGTGCAAGGAGTTCATCAGAGCATATTCCATTAAAATGCTTGTAAAACAGGCACAAGGATGCAATATTGCAGCGATGGGACAGGGGTTGGAACTAAGTTGACAAAGTGGGGCCTATTAGATTGCAGACTTGGGAAGGGGGGGCTTTTCAAGAGGGAGAGACTAGTGATAAATGCACCAGCCCAAATGGGGCAACAATATTCCATGCATGCATGTACTAAATTTTACTATCGAGTTTTACCAACGCTGTTTCGTTTCATTTCGAAAACCAATCTGATGGAATGTGAATTAAAAAGAACCACACATTCTTCTTTTTAACACTGCGTGGATATAAATAAGCTTTACAATCGACTTTATTTAGATCGTTCTGATTCTATGGGGCTCTTTTTTTTTTCTTTTTTTTTTTTCTTTTTTTTTTCTTCTTTTTTTTTTTCTTCTTTTTTTTTTTTTTGCGAACCTTCGGGTACGACGAACGCCAACAAAAATTTACTTAATTGCATCCCACGACACCCGAGATCGGTTTTGATTTCTACAAGATCTAATATAAGGGATCTGCCACCTGGGCAACACCTGGTGTTTCCATAACTGCTGTCAAAAATAGACACACATTTCGGAATACAAGCAATAAAGTGCCGTAAATAAGAACAAGTGATCGGAAGATGAGTCCATTCACTCTGCGCGTTTATCGATGGATAATTTATTCCAAACTTATGCGTGACAAACTAAAGAAAATGCTATTTTAACTTACGTGTGACAGACTAATGAAGATACTATTTCAAACTCACGTGTGACAGACTAAAAAATGCTAGTAACAGACTAATTAAAATGCTATTTAGCACTTACGTGTGACAGACTAAAGAAAATGCTATGTCAAACTTACGTGTGACAGACCAACCAAAATGTTATTTCAAATTTACGCTTGACAGATAAACGAAAATTCTATTTCAGTCTTAGACGTGATAGACCAACGTAAGTGCTATTTTAAATTGCGATTTCGAATTTAACCTTAGCAGGCAAAACACTGGTTAAGTATGGCAGATAAACGAACAAAATAGTATTTGATTATGACAGACTAACGAAAATAATATTTACAATTTTCAATTTAAGCAAACCTGTCAAACGAGAGAAAAAATTCACAAAAAAAAAAAAAATTAAAAAAAAGAAACGAAAGCCAGAACCAAATAAAAATGTTCAAATGTAAAATGTGCTTTTTCAAGAAATCTCTCCAGACAAGGCGTTAAGCCGTTTGATGTAAGGAGCAAAGAAAAGTGAAAAATGATTATCATAAAAACATGAGATGCTATTGAACTTATTCTAGAAAAGATCAAGGAGGAAAACAATCATCAGAAAGAGTGTTTCACAGCAGCAGCCGTTAAAACACGTATGCAAATTAGTAAGTCTGCACGAGCTTGCACCACAAGAAAAGGAGAGAAAAATATACTACGTGGGCGAGGAGAGAAGCAAAGTGCGGGCCGAGCAAGATGGGCGTGTGAGTCGAAAGCGAGAAAGCGCTGGCTTAGGTCGGCGTCAGGTGGCGACGGCTGAGACTTTTAAAAAGCACATGTGTGTGCGAAAATACTTTGGAAAGATAATTAAAGACAATGATAATGAGTTGGGTTTTTATTCCTTTGTTTGTTTGTTTGTTTGTTTGTTCCTGCGACGGTACCCACGTTACATAGTTCTTGGGAAAAAAAGTTTCTTGAGAAAGAAACTGTATCGTAGTGAGTTATCAAAACAGCGAATTGATAGAAACCACGAGTCAAACGAGCTAGAACAGAGAAAGAAAGGAATGGATCAGACAATCCTGAATAACCTCTACCATAATAGTATTTATAGAAAAGACTGGCACTAGCAACATCACGTCTTTGTGAGAGAGCTTGCAGAGAAGAAAGAGTAGGGCCAATTAAATTGTAAATACGGCCCTTCACCTTATCAAGAAGTCTCAAATGAGACAGAGATTTACCAGCCGAAATATGACAACAGTATTCCATACAAGTTATACATACAAGAGAGTTAGAATTTACTTCTATCCAACCGCGGGAAGAGGTGACACAAGGTCGAAAGATGGGGATTGAAAAACTAGCGCATAAAAGGCAGAACACTCTAGCCTGTCATGGTTTGCCAGCTCACCACCCCCATGTTTGTAAACAAAAACACGCCATCGGCGATCTATCACACACACGGAGATACGCGCACGACCAGGCGTGTTAAAAATACCAGCATTTTCTTCAGCAGCAAAGAGAAAACAAAAAACTTCATTTTCACAAACTAAGCAAAAATAAAGAACTATTATTTCGAACTTGGATTAAAATAAATACAGTTAATAAGCAATGAAGACACTTTTAACTGTAAGTAATACGGTATGAAATTAACTTTAAGTAATACAGTATGAAATTAATTATGCAAGAAGCCTACAAAATGTCTGAGCAGTTCTGTCAGCATTCTCCAGTAAGAGCACCTCAAGTGATTAGCAATAAACTAATCCCTTCTTAAAGAGAGAAAGTAAAACTTTAAGAAGCTGCACTTTCTAAAACTTCACAGTCATATCTTAGCCCGAGAGAAAAAAATGGTCACCTCACTCAAATGGTTCAGTTTCTGCTGGATTGGTTTCTACCGACGCATCCTCGAGTTCGTATGAAAAACATCCTTGAGGTCAGATTGACCCCATAAGAGAGATTATTAAGTCAGACGTTCGAAAATCAGGTAAAACCATTAAAATACCGGATAATGATCTCCATTTAATCAATGGGTGGAGAGTTATAGTCAAGGGCGATAATCAAATTAGGTTAAATAACGAGTTATTAATTTAAAACAAAGAAAGTGCAAAGAAGGCAACTTAATCAGGTGCCACCAAAATTGCTTCAAAATAAGCTGCGTATATTCTACGATTTAGATGATTAAACCATGAAACGATATCGAGTAAATTAATTGAATATTAACTTATTTAATTGCAATAGCAATTGTATTATTAAGTTGCTAAGTAGAAGTTTTAATCAATATAAACATTATTTAAATAAATAAAATACTACGCTATAAAAAAAAGCCTAATAGAATGCAACAATTTGAAAAACAGCTACTTTTAAAATTTCTATTTTATTGTATAGAATTCATAATTGAAATGGAATCTATTCTGAAATAAAGGAAGGTTTAGCATATTGTATATATTACCACTTATTTCTAGTATAAATATTATAGTTCATATATATATATATATACAGGGTGTTCGGGAGAAATTTGACATATTTATATTTGGTTACGTTTTTCTGCAGTTTACATATATTAACCCACATTTCTCATCATTTTACAGCTTGAACCCTTCTTCATCCATATACAAGATGTCAGAGAGGATAGATAACTGGAACCCATTTGAATCATGCAAGAGAATAACTTGCATCATGATGATTCGTGCCGGTCAGCAAAATAAGGATATCATGATTGCTGCCCAATGCTCCCTGAACAGTGTAAAAACAATCAGGCATGAACTAAAGACTTGCAATGGAGACTACGAGGCTGTAGCAAAAAGAAAGATCCATAACAGGCGATCAGATTGCGTTCGCACAACAGAATTTCTTGAAGATCTGCAGGAAAAAAGTGTTGAGAAAGTCTGGCATTGGAATTCGGGCTTTGTCCCGTGAAATGAATGTTTCAACCTCTACCATGAAGCTTGCACTCAATGAAGACCTTCACTACTACTCATACAAGCGACGCAAAGGTCAGCTGCTCACAGAAAAAGCCCGTGAAAATCGTTTGACAAAGACGAAGAAACTTCTGAATAAAGTGAAACGTCCTGCTGAACCACAAAAAATCTGGTTCTTTTCCGATGAAAAAAACTTTTGCCAGAATCAAAAACACAACACACAGAATAACAGATGGCTTGCATGAAATCCAAAGGACATTCCTCGTCTAATGCAAACTAAATTTCCCCAAACCGTGATGGTTTTCGGATGTGTGTCCTCTGAGGGTGATGTGATGCCTCCTCATTTTTTCAGAGAGGGCCTCCGATTGAATTCATACGGCTACGTGGAATTGCTAAACACTGTAGTCAAGTCGTGGATAACAAGAATAGCCAATGGTCGGCCGTATGTATGGCAGAAGGATTCGGCCCCTTGCCACACCTCTGGGAAAAGTCAAAAATGGTTGTCTGAAAATTTTTGACTTTACCAGTTCAAACTCCCCAGATCTTAACCCCATGGATTATTTTGTATGGGACGCAGTTGTGAAAGAACCCAATCACTGTGCCAGTAATACAAAAGCCCAGTTAATGGATAAAATAAAGCAAGTTTTTGAGGCTCTTAAAAGGGAGACTATAGCATCAGCTTGTTCCAGGTTCCAAAGCAGGATTGAGGCTGTGATCGATGCTAATGGTGGTTATTTTGAATAAAACTTGTTGACAGTAGTGTAATTTCTGTGTCTGTTAATTTTTTTTTCAATTCATTAAATTTTGTAGTTACATAGTACTTTATCTTTTTCCTTACGAAACTGTCAATATATATATATATGAGCAAACAGTTAATGAAATATGTTATATATATATATACATTTATATACATATATATACACACATATATATATATATATATATACATACATATGTACATATAATGCATACATACGTATACATACATATATATATACACATACGTATATATACATACATACATATACATAGATACATACATAGATATATACATACACATTTATATACATACATATATATACGTATATATAGATATATATTTACATATATATACATATATACATATACTCACATATATATACACATATATATGCATATATATGCATATATATACACATATATATATACATATATATATACATACGTATATATACATACATATATATGCATACATATATGCATACATGTATATACATATATGTACATGTATATACATATATATATAGACATATATATATACATACATATATGTATACATATATATACATAAATATATATACATACATATAACTACTTAATTTACTCACATAAAATTAATATACGAAAGTATAAATATATGCGTAAACTTTAAGTATTTACTTCAAAAGTGCTCAATACGTAGGTAGAGCTAGTTAGTAAGTTATAAAATATATATGGCGATTAAGCTACACTGACTAATCCGCGTGTCATCCATTCTCGGACTCTTCAGGCTTATACGCATAAGCCTGAAGAGTCCTAGAGTGGATGAAACGCGGAATATTCAGTGTAGCTTACTACATATATATATATATATATATATATACATACATACAAATATATATATTCATACCTATATATATACATACATACATACATATATACATACATTATACATATATATATATATACATATATATACATACATATATATACATACATATATATACATACATATGTATACATTATATATACATATATATACATATATATACATATATATATAGTTTACACATATATATACATATATATACATACATATATATATACATATATATATATAGTCTACACATATATATGCATATATATACATACATATATATACATATATATATATATATATACATATACATATATATACATTATATATACATAAATGTACATATATATATACATATATATACATACATATATATACATATATATATATATATAGTCTACAGAAGCTTTGAATAAAAAAATTGTAAAATAAAAATAAAGAATGCAGTTAAAAAATGGCATAATTCGACTTCTAAAAATAGAATTCATTTATATATGAAGAGGGGTGGGGGAGAAAAGCCGTAATTAAAATTGTTTATCAGAAAAAAAGCCTTAGTACTTGCGTGAGCCGATTTCTCCAAAGGTTTTAAATTATAAAAGAGAGTTTAACTATAAAAGGATGAAAAGAGAAAATTCTAAACGGAGATCCTCAGCTGCTTACCAAATAGCTGTTTCAGAAATTTCAAAGCAGGACAGCTGTTAAATACATGGCCCTCCAGCGGATAATACCACTTCTCCAATAAGAAAATGTAGAATAATACGGTTACTATTTATACTAATATATATATAAAAAAATATAATAAAAAAAATAAAAAGGTAAACTATTTCTAAGTAAGTTTAAGATTACAAGACACAGTCTGCGACATGTTTACTCATTTATAAGCTAGTAAGACTGGATCTTGTATAAATACTTTCGTATAAATACTTGAATTCATTCAAGAAAGTATCGCTAACAAAAACAAATAAAAACATCTACGTAAAAGTGATACATTTAGTAGTCCGGCGAAGTTAGCACCGAGGTAGAGGTTTAGGCTTCTTATCACGAGGTGCCGCTTTCGAATCTCGCTAGATTCAGCCACTCTGATGAGTCGTGGACGACGAAACACGTGTCAGTGGATAATTATATTTTAAAAATAATATATATATATATATATACTCATTCGAATAGATTTATGCCACAATAAGCTTGTATGGAAACCTGTGATTATAAGATTTACAAAATATTACTGGTCGTAATATTCTATGTATTATCCCATCTAAATAGGAATTGCTCAATATACAGGATAGAGCAAGTAAATGTAACTTCTATTTAATCAATTTTTTATTATGATTTTCCATGTCTAATTGACTTTAGCAAATAGGGTGAATACCGTTATATCTATTTGTTAAGAGATGGTAGGCATCGAAAACCTATAAGATAATGAGATAAAATTTCGGAAGTATTCTTTGTCTAACTTGGAATAATAAAAATCCTTGATTTAAATAAAGGTGTTTTAATTTCATTGAATCACTATAATTCACACACACACACACACACACACACACACACATATATATATATATTTATATATATATATATATGTGTGTGTGTGTGTTATCTATATATATAAAAGCCAAACGTCTGTGTGTATGTATGTATGTTTGTTTGTAACGCTAAAACTTTTGAAAGACGGAACCAAACTTGACAAATTTGGTATCATATCGAAGCCCCATCACCCGGATGACAAATATCGAAATTTCACGTCAAACGGACCACTAGAAGTTGGTCAACTGATCAGTTATCTTCGAGGGGGGCCCCAAAAAAACCTGTCATTATCTATATATATAAAAGACAAATGTTTGTTTGTAACGCTAAAACTTGAGATGAAAGATTCCTCTCCCCTAAGAATAAAACATATGTTCAATATCTGCTTTTGTTTTTTCATTGTTTATACGGTCCCGAGCAACGCCGGGTAGCCCTGCTAGTATATATATAAAGCTGAAAGTCTCTGTGTGTGTCTTGTCACGAATAGGCTGCTATATGGTTGACTATTTTTAAAAATTGATTATATATAATGCTAGAAGATGTATCGAGACACAGGAATGGGTATGTTTGATCTGGTAGAACGGTGGTTCATTAAAATTGTGGGGTCTTCGTTCGCGGCTGGTCCACAAAGTATGGAAATAAAATTTAAAAAATTAAAAAAAAACGTTTACAAGTGTTTTTGATATAGATGTATATAAGAATACTTTGATAAGTATGTTTTAATTTAAATAGGGATGGTATAATAAAATTGTGGGGTCTGCGTTCGCGCTTGGCCTCAATAGAATAGAAATAGGCAGAAACTTTAATAAAGACTTTTCATATCTATCTGCGGAAGTATACTTTGATAATTATGTTTCAATTTGAAGAAATATGGTATAATAAAATTATGAGGTGTTCGTTCGCGCCTGACCTCCATAGAATGGAAATATGTCACAAAGTTTAACAAGGTTTTTTAATATAGATCCACAGATTATAGGATAAGTGTTTCAGTGTGAAGAGGTATGGTATAATAAATTATGGGGTTTATCTATTTTATTTTTACTTTCATCATATTTTGCTTTGGTTTTGATACCTCCAAATTGGAAACTATCTTTTTACAAGCCTTCCTTTTCATGACCTATCATACTTTCATAAATCAGAGTTCATTTTCTGTAGGCTGTTTTTGAACCCAGTCAACGATGGGTACGTTTGCTAGTATATATATATATATATATATATATATATATATATATATATATATATATATATATATATATATAGTACAGATATATAATCTCTAATATTACATAACAGGAAATCTGTTTGTATGCCTGTGAGTTCGTTCTCCCCATGGACTCCAAAACGACTAGGTCGATTTTTATAAAATTTCACTCAAATGTATTTTATTTATCTGGCAGAGTTCCTCGATAGTTTTGCACCGGAAATGTCTTTGCTAAGTATCGATAAAAAAATCTGATGAAAGAAGGAACAGGCGATTTTCACGAAAGTTAACATCTTCTTCAGCCTAACATCACTAGTGTATTTAAAGTAGTTTTATTACCGCAGAAGTTGAAAGGACAGGCATAAAAAATTAACAGAAGATTCTTTGATATGACAGGGACGCATTCGATATGTTTCTGTTTAGAGCTCAATGGAACCATGATACTTGACTCTTGCATTTTAAACTTTAATTCTAGCCGTTATATATATATATATATATATATATATATATATATATATATATATATATATATATATATATATATATATATATAAGTGAAAGTGTCTGTGTATCTGTGTATCTGTGTGTCTGTGTACATTTCCCTACGCAATAACTCTGTCAATTTTCGAATTTTGTTATACAGGTCCGTAATCTGTTTTTGGCCAGAAATTTGGCTGTTAAGGGGTCAAAGTTCAACGATTTGACCTTTGAGAACTCTACCAAATTCCCCCGACAATTTTGGGTCCACGCACTTGAAATTTTAGATATAGGTTCCTTGGACATGGATCTAACTTAATAATTTGATTTGAGCCCCAAACAATAAATGTTAAGTGGTCATAATAGGGGTCAAAGTTTAAAAAAAAAATTGACCTCTGCAGTCTCTTCCAAATTACTCAGACAATTTCTGGTCTAAATATTTGAAATTTTACATAAAGGGTATTCAGAGATAGGGCAAGCTTTTTCATCAGTTTAGGTCGAAATTTTTTAGTTACCAATATATAAATATATGTATGCATGTCTGTTTGCATGTCTGCCTTAAACTTTTAATAGAGGCGACGGATTTTAACAAGATCAGTATTATTTTAAAGTTCGATCTTTCATACGACAAATATCGAAAAATTGGCTAAAAACATTAATATCTTCCCCTTCAACTAGGCACTTTTCTACAGGGGGGTCACTTTTTTTCGCCGATATTTTTTAAAGTTATCCTCTCCTTTAGATTTTCTAGCCTTAATTTAAAAAAATATCAGTTCTGGTTTGGCGGTGGTCGTAACAGCATAAACGTTAGGTTTTACCCCGTTCTTTTCCTCCTTCGCGGTACGGGTTCGAGCCTGCCTTCCTACTACCACTTTTTTTTTTGCTCAATATACACATCTTAAAACCCAGGCAATGTCGGGCGCCCATGCTAGTATATATATAAAAGTGAACGTGTGTGTTCGTCTGTGTGTCTGTGTACATTTCCCTACGCAATAACTCTGTCAATTTTTAGTCTACAGACTCGAAATTTGATATACAGGGTACTGAGATTTGGGAAAATCGATGGGATCGATTTTCGGCCAGAAATTTGACTGTGAATGTGTCAAAGTTCAACTATTAGACCTTTGAGAACTCTACTAAACTCCTCCGACAATTTTTGGTCTAAACAGTTGAACTTTTAGATATAGGTTTCTTGGACATGGATCTAACTTAATAACTTTATTTGAGCCCAACACAATAAATTTTAAGGGATCATAATAGAGGTTAAAGTTTTAAAAATTGAACGTTTTTTTGTTTTTTGGGTTTTTTTTTTTTTTGCTCAGCATACACCTCCAAACACCCGGGCAACGCCGGGCACCCATGCTAGTATATATATATATATAATTAGACAGACATTGTAAAACAACAGAAAGCTTCTGTATAGTAATACTTTTACTTATTTATCTATTTTTCAATTTTCTATATTATCTATTTTGTCTATACATCGAAGGTTTGGACATTTTTTTTTCTTCTTTATTATTGTCTTGTTGTGAAGATCTGACAAACTGAAAATGTGCCTTAGGATTCGAAAGATGAAAACTGAACACCTCTCTATAAAAAAAACAAAATCTGTGACAACAATGGCGGCATCTCACTTTTATCAATTGCAGGGAAGATCTTGACAAGGCTCATTCTCAACAGAATAGTCAGACACGTTGTTGACGATACCCACCCTGAATCTCAGTGCGGTTTCTGTGCTGGTCGAGGTACTGTTGATCTGATCAGAGGGTAGGAATTAGCAAAATGCGGGATCGGATTTTGCATGCAAAGTATTTGATGAAACTGCAAGTAAGTCAAAGATCTTACTTGATAACAAAAAGTGAAGCAGAGGGAATATGGTGAAGAAAAAAGGTGATTTGACTTACTTGCAGTTTCATCAAATACTTTTGTATGCAAAATCCGATCCCGCATTTTGCTAATTCCTACGCTCTGATGAGAAGGAAAGTATTTCTTCGAAACTTCGCGGATTAGGGACTATCCACTTATTAAGTGTTTCCTTTTCAGATTAAATATGTTTTAACTCTTTTTCAAAGTGTTTTTTAACATGTTTTATTAACTATATTCTCTTTTATATATATATATATATATATATATATATATATATATATATATATATATATATATATATATACTTCGGAGTAGTTTTTATTTAACAATCAGTGGTTATGTAAACGTGAGATTGTAGGTTTACAAAATATTACTGGCAGTAATATTCTATAAGTTATCCCATCTTAACGAGAATTGCTCGATATTCAAGATAGAGCAAATAAATTAAATTGTAATTCAATGAATTTAAAAAAACTCTCATTGAAATGAAATGAAGTGGTTGAGTTTCATATCAAAGAATTTTTATTATTCTAAGCAAGACAAAGAATGTTTTAGAAAGTTTATCTCCTTAACCTATAGGGTTTCGATGTCTACCATCTCATCAGAGGAGTGAAAATATTAGCAAATAGTTATAAAGGTATGCACCCTATTTGCTAAAGTCAGTGAGACATGGAAAGTCAAAGTGAAAACATTATATTTATCAGAAGTTCTGTGGCAGGAGTATTTATGTGCCACAGAACTTCTGATAAATATAATGTTTTCACTTTGACTTTCCATGTCTCACTGACTTTAGCAAATCATAGATATATATATATATATATATATATATATATATATATATATATATATATATAAATATATACACACAACCACCCACTCATATATATATATATATATATATATATATATATATATATATATATATATATATATACTATGAGCAAAAGAAAATGGGCCAAACAAATTTTATACATTTTATTGCACTAAATATTATATTGAACAAAGACTAATTGAACAAGGAAATTTAAACGAGACTAATAACACAGAACAAGACATTTACTTTAATAAATGCTTAGTATGGAATCGCATTCCCTTTTGATTTCTTAAAAAGATCAAATTTTTTTGACATGCTCTCAACCAAAGTGGAACACTGTGAAGAGGAGATGCTATTCCATCCACTTTGCACAGCTTCCCACAGTTTGTCATTGTTCGAAAAAGTTCTTCCAGCCAATGCACAAGATATTATGGACCAAATATTCTCGATTGGGTTTAAATCGGGGCTTTGACCTGGCCAAAACATCACATCAATTGAATTATCAGAAAACAATTTTTTGTGACTTTAGCAGTGTGTGGAGAGGCATTATTATGTCGAAAAATAATGTTCTGGGCTATTCCCAGCTTCTGTATACTTTATAACAGTCCTGTTTCTAATATTTAAATGTATTCCTTTGCATTGATTGACTTCTCACCTCTAATAAGTTCCCCAACTCCTGCTGCAGTAATAGTTCCCATACCATTATTCCTCCATTCCCGTGTTTAACTGTCGTTTTTATGCAATTTGGTGGAAATCTTTCTTCAGTTCTTCGATTGCACCGTTCAGCAGCATCGGTAGCATCACTAATAAGACAAAATCTTGATTTATCTAACCAGAAAACATTCCTGAACCAGTCTGTGTTTTTCTTGTCATAACACGAGAAAAATCTCTTTCTAGCATCGATGTTCTTCTTAGATAAAAATGGCTTCTTTGCACACCTTTTAGAAGAAAATCCCATTTCTTTCATTCGTCTAGATATTGTATATCTAGAAAGAGAATTTCCAGCCCCTGTTTTAAATTTTTTGCTATACCCATCGAGCTTATTATATATCTATAGTACAATGAGCACTGTATTCTTTTAATAATGTTAATAAATTTACTAGTATAGTAAAATAAACTCTGCTCTTTAGACTCCAGGTCTAATTCCCCCCCCCCCAAAAAAAAAAAAAATATATATATATATATATATATATATATATATATATATATATATATATATATATATATATATTACCTGCATGTAGATGGCTATGTCACAATGGTCCAGTAGTTGCGAGTCACAGTCCTAGTATTTCATTACAGGAAATGATGCAATTATCTAAGCTTTCGCAGTGAAAAAGAATCAAAATACGTATCCGGTCTTTTCAAATTAAATCATTCCATTTTTTTTCCGGTGGATTGTTTTTATTTATTTATGCTAAACCGACATTTTCAGTTCTTTTCTTTTATTTGATTTTTTTTTTGTACTTTCTTTTTTGTGTGTGTGTTTTTAAAAAGGCGTTCAGAAATGCGCACGATTAACATTGCCTCATTCGTATCGCATGTCATGTGACCTATTAAATTATCAGTGTATTATTATTATTATTATTTTTTTTTTTTTTTTTAATTATTATTATTATTATTTTATTAGTATTATTTTATTATTATTATTATTATTATTATTTTATTATTATTATTATTATTATTATTATTTATTATTATTATTATTATTATTATTATTATTATTATTATTATTATTGTTATTATCATTATTATTATTATTATTATTATTATTATTGTTATTATGTTTATTATTATTATTTTATTATTATTATATTGTTATCTATTAATGTTGTTATTATTAATATTATCATTATTATTATTATTTTATTATTATTATTATTTTATTATTATTATTATTATTATTATTATTTTATCATTATTATTTTATTGTTATCTATTATTATTGTTATTATTATCTTTATTTTTTATTATTACTGTTATCATTTTTATTATTATTATTATTATTATTATTATTATTATTATTATTATTATTATTATTATTATTATTATAATTATTATTATTATTATTATTATTATTATTATTATTATTATTATTATTATTATTATTATTATCATTTGCAGGATATTATGTTTTTTTTGTATGAAAAAGAAATATTTATCAATATACAAACCGTAAAATACTGCAGGTGCCACTCCTTGCTATCTACAGGTAGTGTATTTTTAGCAATAGCAACGTCTTTAAATAGTGCTCAAAAAGCTTTTATAATTAATATGCATGCAGTTTAATTGACGAATGAAAATGATGAATACAAACATGAATGTTATGGGTCACCAGTTAGCAAGTGCTAAATTTACAAAGGGAATGAAATGTGAAACCACGAAATAACGAACAAAAAATATTTTTATGCATCAACAATTTCATAAAGATGTAAAACATACCTTGAAAGCAAAGTTTGTTGAAGTTTTAAAGATATTAGATAAGAATTGGTTCACGTGATATATAACAACTGAAAATTTCAGTGTGGGGCATTCCAGTTTTCTAAGGATGGGCGTAGTTGATGTGGAGAGTCGAGGCGAGTCGCAGGTGTCGTCTGGAAGAACTCTGATTTGAGTTTTTTTTTTTATTATTATTCAATTTTCACCCCAAACAAGGCACAGTGCCACTTTGAAGCAGGGGGCTACTATTAGGGACTTAATTAGCGGGGTCATTATGAAGGGAGAAGAGTAGAAAGATGTTTGTTAACATTACACTTGAACTTCTGCATATCATTGCAGTTGGGAAAGCAGAATCCCGGAAGGGAGTTCCAAAGACCCGCAGTTCTGGGGAATAAACTATTGGGGTAAAAGGCTTTCTTGCACCTAGGGATCTCTACTGTAAAGGGATGAGACTTAGTAGCTTGTCGGGTTTGTCGGGGGTAGTTACGTCGGGGAGGTACAAGTGTTTGCAGTTCGTCAGAGCATTCACCATTAAAGTATTTGTAGAACAGGCAGAGGGATGCAACATCTCGTCGATGGGACAGAGGTTGAAGCCTAGATGAAAGTTCAGGACCTATCAGATTGGCGACTTTCTTTTGAACCCTGTCCAGGAGCGAAAGACAAGCAGCAGATGCACCAGCCCAGATGTGACAACAGTACTCCATACATGGGCGAATGGTTGCCTTATAGAGGTATAGGATACTGTCAGGCGTAAGTAGTTTTCTAGCACGGTAGAGGGAGCCAACCTTCCTTGCAGCAGCCTTGGCAATGCTCTCAATGTATCTATTCCAGTTCATATTCCCTGTAAACGTTAGGCCGAGGAGTTTAAAAGAAGTACTTTCAGGCAATGTGTTCTTGGCCATTGCTATTGGTGGTAGAAAAGGTTTCTTGTAGTTATTGAAGGAAACAAGCTTAGTCTTAGCAGCATTGAATGAGACCAACCATTTTTGTCCCCATTCCACTACGGATTGGAGGTCATCCTCTAGTGTTTCTGCCATTTCCTTGGATATGTGTTCATTTGTTTTTCCCTCATATCTGTTATAGAGAGTGGTGTCATCGGCAAATATAACCATCTCCGAAACAATATTGTCAGGGAGGTCGTTTATGAATATCAGGAACAATAGAGGTCCAAGGATAGACCCCTGAGGCACTCCCGCATTTATGTCATATTGTTTGGATGTACGTCCGTCGAGGACAACTTTGATTTTTCTATTACTTAAGAAGGATTTAATTACGTTATGAATTCTTCCAGTGATTCCATATGATCTAATTTTCCTTAGAAGACCATCGTGCCATACCCTGTCAAAAGCCTTAGATATATCAAGGGCCACCGCTCTACCCTCCCCTGTTTTATCCAATGAACGGTATATACGTTCAGAAACTACAGTTAAGATATCTGCTGTTGAACGGGCTTGCCTGAATCCATATTGTTTGTCAGTCAGGAGTTTAGCAGCTGTTAGGTGCTGGACTAGGACTTGATTAACTAAGGACTCAAATATTTTGGCGAAAAGCGGGAGGAGGCTAATGGGGCGATAATTTAGTGGGTCAGTTCTTTCACCAAAATTCTTGAAGACTGGTACCACAGAGGCGGTTTTCCAGCAGTCGGGAAAACAAGATTCGTTAAGGCATTTATTGTAAAGTTTGGACAGAACTGGAGCAACCTCGGCAGAGCATTTTTTTAATAGCACAGCCGGGATGAGATCTGGTCCACATGCTTTAGAGGTGTCTAGAGTTAACCAAGCTACTGTGTTATAGAATTTTCTAAGTTCGCATCTGCCACAAGATTAATATTCATTGGTGTTTGAAACGATTTTCATTGGTTAAAAATATTTGAGTGAAAACGTTTCTGTAAAAACTTACTTGCCTTTAGAAATGACGAAGAAAACAACTCCCAACGAAAGAATGAATGTCACTTGTTTTGTTTTTTGTTTTTGTTTTTGTTTTTTGTTCGTTGTTTTCTTTTTATTTTATTTTTATTTTTTTTTTTTTTTTTCGCGTTCGTCCGAATCGTTCCGTGATTCCTCTACTTGTCAGTGCTCTGGTGGTCAGTGATGAATTGGTTTTACTGCAGTTTTCGGTTTTTAAGATTATAAAATCTACTCTACCAGGAACCTAAACATATCTGTAGAGAAAATTTATAGTTCCTCTTTGAATTCGACGTTGTCCTACGCAATGCAGTGCAAACAAAGTGATATGAGCGAATCTCCCAAAATTATCTGCAATCAGTATCAGCCAATGAAAATCGTTTCGGAAATGTCATTTTCTGGATTTGCGGCCTCTGGCAAGATAGGTCTGCTATTTCCGAAACATAACAATTCGATAGAACTAAATATCAGCTCCCTTTTGACACACCTTCTGGGATTCTTGTGGTGTGACCCTAACACTAATATATAGCTTATATAGAGAGATTTCTTAAATCAGAGCCAGAAACAATGCTTTAAATTCCAGAATCTTGAGGAAATGGCAAACATAAGGGGTGTTGAGATTGGGGAAAATCTTTTTAACCTTTTTTTTTTTTTGGTCAGAAATTTAGTTTTAATGGGTTAGAAATTTAGTTTTAATGGGTTAGAAATTTAGTTTTAATGGGGTCAAAGTCAAAATTTTGTCCATTTCCTTAAAATTTTATGGAATCAATTTTTTTTCTTTTTTATTTAGTTTTCACCAAAACATCTTGAACTTACCTCAATAGAAAATCTCTATCCACACTGTAACGTGTCAATAACTATGTTCTGCAAAAAACTTTTTTTTATTTCTTCGATATATATTTTCTTCATAGATAAATATCAAAACACATGAAAAAATGAATTCCTGAGTCACATAAGTTTTTTGTTTGTTTTTTTTTTACTAAAAAAAAATAAAAATAAAATAAAACTTCAATAATCGATTCGGTATCGTCTGCTGAATAAATTATGGCATATCAACTTGTGGATCATTTCATGTTGAATCATTTATTCTATATCAATTATTTATTCTGTATAAATTATTTATTCTATATCAATTATTTATTCTATATAAATTATTTATTCCATATCAATCATTTATTCTATATTATTTATTAATTATTTATAATAAATATAATTCAATAAAATGATTTTTATTATTACTATCAGCTTCTGATGTTAAAAAACCAAAAAGAAAGAAAAAAAACATGAACAGAAAGTAAGGAGTTAGCACGTAAAAAACAATGTATGTAACGTTTTGGTAACCAAAACGTTACATATAACTTGCTATCAATCAAACGTTATACAGCGCTTGCTATCTATCAAACGTTAGATATAGCTTGCTATCTATCAAACGTTACATATAGCTTGCTGTCTATCAAACGTTACATATAGCTTGCTATCTATCAAACGTTATACAGAGCTTGCTATCTATCAAAAGTTATACAGAGCTTGCTGTCTATCAAACGTTACATACAGCTTGCTGTCTATCAAACGTTGCATATAGCTTGCTGTCTATCAAACGTTACATATAGCTTCTTGCTATCTATAAAACGTTATATATAGCTTGCTATCTATAAAACGTTACACAGAGCTTGCTATCTATCAAACGTTATACAGAGCTTGCTATCTATCAAACGTTATACAGAGCTTGCTATCTATCAAACGTTACATATAGCTTGCTATCTATAAAACGTTATACAGAGCTTGCTATCTATCAAACGTTACATATAGCTTGCTATCTTTAAAACGTTATACAGAGCTTGCTATCTATAAAACGTTATACAGACCTTGCTATCTATCAAACGTTATACAGGGCTTGCTATCAATCAAACGTTACATATAGCTTGCTATCTATCAAACGTTATATATAGCTTGCTGTCTATCAAACGTTACATATAGCTTGCTGTCTATCAAACGTTACATATAGCTTGCTATCTATCAAACGTTACATATAGCTTGCTATCTATCAAACGTTATACAGAGCTTGCTGTTTATCAAACGTTACATACAGCTTGCTGTCTATCAAACGTTGCATATAGCTTGCTGTCTATCAAACGTTACATATAGCTTGCTATCTATAAAACGTTATATATAGCTTGCTATCTATAAAACGTTACACAGAGCTTGCTGTCTATCAAACGTTACATACAGCTTGCTGTCTATCAAACGTTGCATATAGCTTGCTGTCTATCAAACGTTACATATAGCTTGCTATCTATAAAACGTTATATATAGCTTGCTATCTATAAAACGTTACACAGAGCTTGCTATCTATCAAACGTTATACAGAGCTTGCTATCTATCAAACGTTACATATAGCTTGCTATCTATAAAACGTTATACAGAGCTTGCTATCTATCAAAAGTTACATATAGCTTGCGGTCTATCAAACGTTACATCTAGCTTGCTATCTATCAAACGTTACATATAGATTCCTATATATCAAACGTTATACAGAGCTTGCTATCTATCAAACGTTATACAGAGCTTGCTATCTATCAAACCTTACATATAGCTATCTATCTATAAAACGTTAAATATAAACTGCTGTCTAGCAAACGTTACATATAGCTTGCTATCTATAAAACGTTTTACAGAGCTTGCTATCTATCAAACGTTATACAGACCTTGCTATCTATCAAACGTTATACAGAGCTTGCTATCTCTAAATCGTTGCATATAGCTTGCTATCTATCAAACGTTACATATAGCTTGCTATCTATAAAACGTTATACAGAGCTTACTATCTATAAAACGTTAAACGGAGCTTGCTATCTATAAACGTTATACAGAGCTTTCTATCTCTAAAATGTTGAATATAGCTTGCTATTCATCAAACGTTACATATAGCTTGCTATCTATAAAACGTTACATATAGCTTGCTATCTCTCAAACGTTACATATAGCTTCCTATCTATCAAACGTTACGTATAGCTTGCTATCTATAAAACGTTGCATATGGTTTTGCTATCTATAAAACGTTGCATATAGTTTTGCTATCTCTAAAACGTTGCATATAGCTTGCTATCTATAAAACGTTATACAGAGCTTGCTTTCTATCAAACGTTACATATAGCTTGCTATCTATAAAACGTTACACATAGCTAGCTATAAAACTTCAAATGTAGCCTGCTATTTTTAAAATGTTGCACATAGCCTGCTATCTATTATACATTGTTCCTCATAGCTTGCTATCTATCAAGCGTTACATATAGCTTGCTACCCATAAAACGATACACAGAATCTGCTATCTATAAAACGTTATACATAGCTTTCTATCTCAAAAACGTTGCATATAGTTTGCTATCAATAAAAGGTTACACATAGCCTGCTATCTATAAAACATTACGCATAGCTTGCTTGCTATAAAACGTTACACAGCGCCTATTATCTATGAAATGCTATACATAACTTTATATCTCAAAAACGTTTCATATAGCTTGCAATCTATACAACGTTCCACATAGTTTTGCTATCTATAAAACGTTACACATAGTTTTTCTATCTATAAAACGTTACACATAGTTTTGCTATCTATAAAACGTTACACATAGTTTTTCTATCTATAAAACGTTACACATAGTTTTGCTATCTATAAAACGTTACACATAGTTTTGAAATCTATAAAACGTTACATATAGTTTTGCTATCTATAAAACGTTACATATAGTTTTGCTATCTATAAAACGTTACACATAGTTTTGCTATCTATAAAACGTTTAATATAGTTTTGCTATCTATAAAACGTTACATATAGTTTTTCTATCTATAAAACGTTACATATAGTTTTGCTATCTATAAAACGTTACACACAGTTTTGCTATCTATAAAGCATTACATATAGTTTTGCTATCTATAAAACGTTAAATATAGTTTTGCTATCTATAAATCGTTGCATATAGTTTTGCTATCTATGAAACGTTACATATAGTTTTGCTATCTATAAAACGTTAAATATAGTTTTGCTATCTATAAAGCATTACATATAGTTTTGCTATCTATAAAACGTTAAATATAGTTTTGCTATCTATAAATCGTTGCATATAGTTTTGCTATCTATGAAACGTTAAATATAGTTTTGCTATCTATAAAACGTTACATATAGTTTTGCTATCTATAAAACGTTACACATAGTTTTGCTATCTATAAAACGTTACACATAGTTTTTCTATCTATAAAACGTTACACATAGTTTTGCTATCTATAAAACGTTACACATAGTTTTGAAATCTATAAAACGTTACATATAGTTTTGCTATCTATAAAACGTTACATATAGTTTTGCTATCTATAAAACGTTACACATAGTTTTGCTATCTATAAAACGTTTAATATAGTTTTGCTATCTATAAAACGTTACATATAGTTTTTCTATCTATAAAACGTTACATATAGTTTTGCTATCTATAAAAAGTTACACACAGTTTTGCTATCTATAAAGCATTACATATAGTTTTGCTATCTATAAAACGTTAAATATAGTTTTGCTATCTATAAATCGTTGCATATAGTTTTGCTATCTATGAAACGTTACATATAGTTTTGCTATCTATAAAACCTTAAATATAGTTTTGCTATCTATAAAGCATTACATATAGTTTTGCTATCTATAAAACGTTAAATATAGTTTTGCTATCTATAAATCGTTGCATATAGTTTTGCTATCTATGAAACGTTAAATATAGTTTTGCTATCTATAAAACGTTACATATAGTTTTGCTATCTATAAAACGTTACATATAGTTTTGCTATCTATAAAACGTTATATATAGCTTGCTATCTATAAAACGTTACACAGAGCTTGCTATCTATCAAAAGTTATACAGAGCTTGCTATCTATCAAACGTTATACAGAGCTTGCTATCTATCAAACGTTATACAGGGCTTGCTATCTATCAAACGTTACATATAGCTTGCTATCTATAAAACGTTATATATAGCTTGCTGTCTATCAAACGTTACATATAGCTTGCTATCTATCAAACGTTACATATAGCTTGCTATCTATCAAACGTTATACAGAGCGTGCTGTCTATCAAACGTTACATACAGCTTGCTGTCTATCAAACGTTGCATATAGCTTGCTGTCTATCAAACGTTACATATAGCTTGCTATCTATAAAACGTTATATATAGCTTGCTATCTATCAAACGTTACACAGAGCTTGCTATCTATCAAACGTTATACAGAGCTTGCTATCTATCAAACGTTACATATAGCTTGCTATCTATAAAACGTTATACAGAGCTTGCTATCTATCAAAAGTTACATATAGCTTGCGGTCTATCAAACGTTACATCTAGCTTGCTATCTATCAAACGTTACATATAGATTCCTATATATCAAACGTTATACAGAGCTTGCTATCTATCAAATGTTATACAGAGCTTGCTATCTATCAAACCTTACATATAGCTATCTATCTATAAAACGTTAAATATAAACTGCTGTCTAGCAAACGTTACATATAGCTTGCTATCTATAAAACGTTTTACAGAGCTTGCTATCTATCAAACGTTATACAGACCTTGCTATCTATCAAACGTTATACAGAGCTTGCTATCTCTAAATCGTTGCATATAGCTTGCTATCTATCAAACGTTATATATAGCTTGCTATCTATAAAACGTTATACAGAGCTTACTATCTATAAAACGTTAAACGGAGCTTGCTATCTATAAACGTTATACAGAGCTTTCTATCTCTAAAATGTTGAATATAGCTTGCTATCCATCAAACGTTACATATAGCTTGCTATCTATAAAACATTACATATAGCTTGCTATCTCTCAAACGTTACACATAGCTTCCTATCTATCAAACGTAACGTATAGCTTGCTATCTATAAAACGTTACACATAGTTTTGCTATCTCTAAAACGTTGCATATAGCTTGCTATCTATAAAACGTTATACAGAGCTTGCTATCTATCAAACGTTACATATAGCTTGCTATCTATAAAACGTTACACATAGCTAGCTATAAAACTTCAAATGTAGCCTGCTATTTTTAAAATGTTGCACATAGCCTGCTATCTATTATACATTGTTCCACATAGCTTGCTATCTATCAAGCGTTACATATAGCTTGCTACCCATAAAACGATACACAGAATCTGCTATCTATAAAACGTTATACATAGCTTTCTATCTCTAAAACGTTGCATATAGTTTGCTATCAATAAAAGGTTACACATAGCCTGCTATCTATAAAACATTACGCATAGCTTGCTTGCTATAAAACGTTACACAGCGCCTATTATCTATGAAATGCTATACATAGCTTTATATCTCAAAAACGTTTCATATAGCTTGCAATCTATACAACGTTCCACATAGTTTTGCTATCTATGAAACGTTACATATAGTTTTGCTATCTATAAAACGTTAAATATAGTTTTGCTATCTATAAAGCATTACATATAGTTTTGCTATCTATAAAACGTTAAATATAGTTTTGCTATCTATAAATCGTTGCATATAGTTTTGCTATCTATGAAACGTTAAATATAGTTTTGCTATCTATAAAACGTTACATATAGTTTTGCTATCTATAAAACGTTACACATAGTTTTGCTATCTATAAAACGTTACACATAGTTTTTCTATCTATAAAACGTTACACATAGTTTTTCTATCTATAAAACGTTACACATAGTTTTGAAATCTATAAAACGTTACATATAGTTTTGCTATCTATAAAACGTTACATATAGTTTTGCTATCTATAAAACGTTACAGATAGTTTTGCTATCTATAAAACGTTTAATATAGTTTTGCTATCTATAAAACGTTACATATAGTTTTTCTATCTATAAAACGTTACATATAGTTTTGCTATCTATAAAACGTTACACACAGTTTTGCTATCTATAAAGCATTACATATAGTTTTGCTATCTATAAAACGTTAAATATAGTTTTGCTATCTATAAATCGTTGCATATAGTTTTGCTATCTATGAAACGTTACATATAGTTTTGCTATCTATAAAACCTTAAATATAGTTTTGCTATCTATAAAGCATTACATATAGTTTTGCTATCTATAAAACGTTAAATATAGTTTTGCTATCTATAAATCGTTGCATATAGTTTTGCTATCTATGAAACGTTAAATATAGTTTTGCTATCTATAAAACGTTACATATAGTTTTGCTATCTATAAAACGTTACATATAGTTTTGCTATCTATAAAACGTTATATATAGCTTGCTATCTATAAAACGTTACACAGAGCTTGCTATCTATCAAAAGTTATACAGAGCTTGCTATCTATCAAACGTTATACAGAGCTTGCTATCTATCAAACGTTATACAGGGCTTGCTATCTATCAAACGTTACATATAGCTTGCTATCTATAAAACGTTATATATAGCTTGCTGTCTATCAAACGTTACATATAGCTTGCTATCTATCAAACGTTACATATAGCTTGCTATCTATCAAACGTTATACAGAGCGTGCTGTCTATCAAACGTTACATACAGCTTGCTGTCTATCAAACGTTGCATATAGCTTGCTGTCTATCAAACGTTACATATAGCTTGCTATCTATAAAACGTTATATATAGCTTGCTATCTATAAAACGTTACACAGAGCTTGCTATCTATCAAACGTTATACAGAGCTTGCTATCTATCAAACGTTACATATAGCTTGCTATCTATAAAACGTTATACAGAGCTTGCTATCTATCAAAAGTTACATATAGCTTGCGGTCTATCAAACGTTACATCTAGCTTGCTATCTATCAAACGTTACATATAGATTCCTATATATCAAACGTTATACAGAGCTTGCTATCTATCAAACGTTATACAGAGCTTGCTATCTATCAAACCTTACATATAGCTATCTATCTATAAAACGTTAAATATAAACTGCTGTCTAGCAAACGTTACATATAGCTTGCTATCTATAAAACGTTTTACAGAGCTTGCTATCTATCAAACGTTATACAGACCTTGCTATCTATCAAACGTTATACAGAGCTTGCTATCTCTAAATCGTTGCATATAGCTTGCTATCTATCAAACGTTACATATAGCTTGCTATCTATAAAACGTTATACAGAGCTTACTATCTATAAAACGTTAAACGGAGCTTGCTATCTATAAACGTTATACAGAGCTTTCTATCTCTAAAATGTTGAATATAGCTTGCTATTCATCAAACGTTACATATAGCTTGCTATCTATAAAACGTTACATATAGCTTGCTATCTCTCAAACGTTACATATAGCTTCCTATCTATCAAACGTTACGTATAGCTTGCTATCTATAAAACGTTGCATATGGTTTTGCTATCTATAAAACGTTGCATATAGTTTTGCTATCTCTAAAACGTTGCATATAGCTTGCTATCTATAAAACGTTATACAGAGCTTGCTTTCTATCAAACGTTACATATAGCTTGCTATCTCTCAAACGTTACACATAGCTTCCTATCTATCAAACGTAACGTATAGCTTGCTATCTATAAAACGTTACACATAGTTTTGCTATCTCTAAAACGTTGCATATAGCTTGCTATCTATAAAACGTTATACAGAGCTTGCTATCTATCAAACGTTACATATAGCTTGCTATCTATAAAACGTTACACATAGCTAGCTATAAAACTTCAAATGTAGCCTGCTATTTTTAAAATGTTGCACATAGCCTGCTATCTATTATACATTGTTCCACATAGCTTGCTATCTATCAAGCGTTACATATAGCTTGCTACCCATAAAACGATACACAGAATCTGCTATCTATAAAACGTTATACATAGCTTTCTATCTCTAAAACGTTGCATATAGTTTGCTATCAATAAAAGGTTACACATAGCCTGCTATCTATAAAACATTACGCATAGCTTGCTTGCTATAAAACGTTACACAGCGCCTATTATCTATGAAATGCTATACATAGCTTTATATCTCAAAAACGTTTCATATAGCTTGCAATCTATACAACGTTCAACATAGTTTTGCTATCTATAAAACGTTACACATAGTTTTTCTATCTATAAAACGTTACACATAGTTTTTCTATCTATAAAACGTTACACATAGTTTTGAAATCTATAAAACGTTACATATAGTTTTGCTATCTATAAAACGTTACATATAGTTTTGCTATCTATAAAACGTTACACATAGTTTTGCTATCTATAAAACGTTTAATATAGTTTTGCTATCTATAAAACGTTACATATAGTTTTTCTATCTATAAAACGTTACATATAGTTTTGCTATCTATAAAACGTTACACACAGTTTTGCTATCTATAAAGCATTACATATAGTTTTGCTATCTATAAAACGTTAAATATAGTTTTGCTATCTATAAATCGTTGCATATAGTTTTGCTATCTATGAAACGTTACATATAGTGTTGCTATCTATAAAACGTTAAATATAGTTTTGCTATTCATAAAGCATTACATATAGTTTTGCTATCTATAAAACGTTAAATATAGTTTTGCTATCTATAAATCGTTGCATATAGTTTTGCTATCTATAAAACGTTACATATAGTTTTGCTATCTATAAAACGTTAAATATAGTTTTGCTATCTATAAAACGTTAAATATATAGTTTTGCTATCTATAAAACGTTACATATAGTTTTGCTATCTATAAAACGTTACACAATGTTTTGATATCTATAAAACGTTAAATATAGTTTTGCTATCTATAAAACGTTAAATATAGTTTTGCTATCTATAAAACGTTACACATAGTTTTGCTATCTATAAAACGTTACACATAGTTTTGCTATCTATAAAACGTTAAATATAGTTTTGCTATCTATAAAACGTTACATATAGTTTTGCTATCTATAAATCGTTGCATATGGTTTTGCTATCTATAAAACGTTACATATAGTTTTGCTATTTTTAAAACGTTACATATAGTTTTGCTATCTATAAAACGTTACACATAGTTTTTCTATCTATAAAACGTTACATATAGTTTTGCTATCTATAAAACGTTACATATAGTTTTGCTATCTATAAAACGTTGCATATAGTTTTGCTATCTATAAAACGTTACATATAGTTTTGCTATCTATAAATCGTTGCATATGGTTTTGCTATCTATAAAACGTTAAATATAGTTTTGCTATCTATAAAACGTTACATATAGTT
>NC_136508.1:95303874-95316374 GCF_053919585.1 Euprymna scolopes | reverse complement strand
AAAATCCAACTAGCATCGTCAGAATTCATAGATGGACATTTCCTATATATATACATATATATATATATATATATATATATATATATATATATATATATATATATATATATAATTGCGTTGAGGAATGCAGACATTCGAAAACGCCTCATTTTTGTCACATTTTAAGTGACAAAAATGGCAAGCTGTTAATATCAATCTTTGTTATGTTTTTGTTGTGTTACATTTTTATTATTTGAATTATTCTGTTTTTAATATTTTTTTTCGAAATGTAAAAATAATAATAATTGCCCGATATTTATCATATTACAATTCCTAATAGCGTCTATATATTTAGAGTTTTTTTTTTTTTTCTTTCTCCTTTTTTACTAAAATGGATGTATTTCGTGTGTAAAATTTTTTGAAGTAAACTTGCAAACATTAAAAAAAAAAACTTATCTGCTAGTATTTTTTCGGAATGCTTTTAGATGAGGGTTAATAACTTGCATTATTTGGACTACCGTTCTCATCTTGGATGTTATTTTCACATGGTTTCAGCCGATGTAATTTCCGACCTTCTTTAGATGGATCTGGTCGAATTTTAGACGAGTGATGCTAAGTATACTAGTACGTATTGTAACAGAGCATGGACGCGCATATGCCAGAAGCGTGCAAATACCGAACCGTGTGCGTGATGACGTCACGGCAAGGAAAAAGGAAAGATTATAAAAAGAAAAACGTGTGCCCAGACTGACGCTCACGTTCGAGAGGATTACAGACAATTTTATCCGCAAAATAAATGTCATTGTTTCAATGGAAATATGTGTGTTGAATTATTCTTTGCCCTTTTTTTTTTCTTGCGACAGAGTGTACAACGTATTGGGTCCCGCATGTCTGCATATGTATGTAAACGTGTGTAGCGTTACAATTTTACTTAAGACTTTTACCCGGTCATGGTTGACGGAACGGGATCCAAATACTCCCATGGATTAAATACAGGGTTCAGTTCGAAATTCTGTTCAGATTCTCAGGTTCGGTATAAACATTCCCTAGTCCGACAAGACGCAACTGAAGAAGGTAGGAGGTTCCATCGGCGAAATTAGTGTTGGGACGATTAATCGAAATTGGAATCGGAATTGGGAATCGGAAAAAATCGGAACTTTGGGGGGTATCGGAATCGGTATCAGAATCGGAAAAATGTATGACTATTTTCCGATGCCAAAAATTAATTGTCTTTTTTTTTTAATTTGATTTTGTTTAAAACAAAATCTTCCAGTGTTGGTAATAATGTTTAAAAAATAAATATATTTATTGTATTAAACAGGCAAGCTTCCAATAGGAAGGCATTCGGAATAAAGATGGTCGTTTCTTTAGAAGGAATCTTCTTTTCAGCTGCTTACAGATTCGTCAACCAAGATCCCCGGATGAATTAAAGTAATGTTTTCCTGTTTGGCAAAATGTAATTCCAAAGGAAGATGTTCCGTCCTTACCTCTTTTTTTTTTTCTTTTTTTTTTTTTTGTAAGAAACTGTTTGTTCATTTTATGAACAATGAAACGGAAGCGGATACCTTTTTTGCATTCCTTAATAATATTCACCCAGTTCTAAAATTTACTATAGAGAAGGAAAGTAATTCTTCCCTTCCTTTTCTAGATGTACTGGTGTGTAAAACACCTTCCGTTTTCTTGACTTCCATCTACCGTAAACCTACGTTCACTGGTCTTTACATACGTTGTCACTCTTTTTGCCCCACCAAACAAAAATATAATCTTATCAACACGCTTATCCATAGAGCTTGTATGATATGTTCAGAGACCAACTTAAATGATGAAGTCAAATTTATTACCAAGACTCTTTGCAATAATGGTTTTCCATTGCAAATCGTGGAATCTACAATTAGAAATTTTATTTCTAATTTCAACAAAATTAAACAGGCATTGACAATGCCCTATCTTTTTTTTTTTTTTTTTACTCAGTGATCACCACTTATCAAAGCCCGGGAGCCACTCGGGGATAAGGGTTATTGCAAGTACATTACGTTAGTGTGGAGATTTGATGAAGTGTTTACTTAAGGGGGCGGTTCATTAGGAATTTGTTAACGTTGGACTTGAAGACATCCAAGTTGTAGTCCGGTGGGAAGCAGGCAGACGGAACAGAGTTCCACAGGCGTGCAGTTCTAAGAAAGAAGCTTTGTTCATGGAATCCGCGTTTTGATTTAGGAACAGATATAGAGTGGGGGAAATTTTTCACAGTGGATTCAGCTAGACGGGTGTTTTTCGTGAAAGATTGGCGAGGGGGGGACCAGTGATTGGAGTTCAGACGAGCACCTGTCATGGAAATAACGATAAAACAAGGATAGGCTTGCAACGTCTCTTCTGTGGGAGAGATTTTGCAGGGAAGAGAAAAGGGCATCCCCCACTAAGCCACGAAGTCTATTTTGTACTCTGTCAAGGCAGGATAGGCTGTTTTTAGCAGCTCCTGCCCAGATGTGGCAACAGTATTCCATCCTTGGACGTACCTACGCCTACCTTGGCTAGGTAATATTAGTGAAAGATTTGCCAAGCAAATTTCTTCTGCCGTACAACAATGTTACTTTGCATCAAATACCCGTCTTGTTTTTTCTTGTAAACCCATCTTGTCTTCAATTTGTAAAGACGTTCTTCCCCCCCCCACACACACACACACCATAGCAATTCTATTATTTATTTATTTAAATGTAGCTGCGGTGTGCGCTACGTCGGGCGACGTCTCAAAGATTATATAATAGGGTAAAACAACATGTTCCATCCAATATTCGAAATGGAAACTACCTTCCTTCGGACGTTTTGAACACAATACCCATGGCTCATCTATAGGAGAGCACCTTATAAATAATCGTATTTGCGCTTCGAATTTTAGTGCAGACTTCTTTTCCATCCTTAGCAAGTAGCACTCTCTTTACCATCTCAAAATTCTAGAAATTATGTATTAAGACTCTGAGATCTTCTCTTTGCAAACAAAAAGAGAATATCTTAGGGCTTAATCTAGTTTCTATGTAATAATTAACCCCTCCCCTTACTCTTTTTTTCTACTTATATATATTTCCCATCCCTACTTTTTCATCTCCGATTCATTGTCCCCCCCCCTTTTCTTTTTAAAACGTAATTATGCTCGATTTTAGCTCTGTTCAGTGAGCTTCGAAACCGGTCAGCTGACGCATTCATTTTTATTTTTTAATTTCACAATCTAAAATAAAGAATGTTTTCGAACAAGTTTAAATTTGGTCTTTACATAGCCATAATAAAATTTTGTACCCGCCCGTGGAACTTTGTTCCACTGGTATGCTTTCCAACTGACTACAATATTTCCGTCTTCAAGTCCATTGTAAGCAGGTTCTTGTCGGGCAGTCCCCTTAAATAATAAAATTTTGCCCAATTTCCACTATTAAAGATAACTTCGCTGTTTCAGTGACCACCGTATATTTATTAACACTTAACTCGAGTGGCCTTCGAGCCTTGATAAGTGGTGACTCCTATTTAAAAAAATAAATGAATAAACAAATACAAATTATCTGATACTGTCTATTTACGAGGTGCCATCAACCAAATTTCCAAACTTTTTTGTAGAGGCATTTAAAATTGTCATAGACTCTTGAAAATTCAGTATGTTATTGCTATCTGTCTTATGAGATGACTGGCCAATTTTTATGATTTATAACGTTCTGCTTTATTGCTACCTGACTTACTGTCAATTTTTATGATTTATAACGTTCTGCTTTATTGCTACCTGACTTACTGTCAATTTTTATGATTTATAACGTTCTGCTTTATTGCTACCTGACTTACTGTCAATTTTTATGATTTATAACGTTCTGCTTTATTGCTACCTGACTTACTGTCAATTTTTATGATTTATAACGTTCTGCTTTATTGCTACCTGACTTACTGTCAATTTTTATGATTTATAACGTTCTGCTTTATTGCTACCTGACTTACTGTCAATTTTTATGATTTATAACGTTCTGCTTTATTGCTACCTGACTTACTGTCAATTTTTATGATTTATAACGTTCTGCTTTATTGCTACCTGACTTACTGTCAATTTTTATGATTTATAACGTTCTGCTTTATTGCTACCTGACTTACTGTCAATTTTTATGATTTATAACGTTCTGCTTTATTGCTACCTGACTTACTGTCAATTTTTATGATTTATAACGTTCTGCTTTATTGCTACCTGACTTACTGTCAATTTTTATGATTTATAACGTTCTGCTTTATTGCTACCTGACTTACTGTCAATTTTTATGATTTATAACGTTCTGCTTTATTGCTACCTGACTTACTGTCAATTTTTATGATTTATAACGTTCTGCTTTATTGCTACCTGACTTACTGTCAATTTTTATGATTTATAACGTTCTGCTTTATTGCTACCTGACTTACTGTCAATTTTTATGATTTATAACGTTCTGCTTTATTGCTACCTGACTTACTGTCAATTTTTATGATTTATAACGTTCTGCTTTATTGCTACCTGACTTACTGTCAATTTTTATGATTTATAACGTTCTGCTTTATTGCTACCTGACTTACTGTCAATTTTTACCGACGTTTCACGTGATTATAATGTCATTAATATAACGAGAAAGTGAAACCCCTTTTCTTAAAAGTCATTCTTTTTCAAAATATTTTTGTTTCTGCTAATATGATACTTAAGTCTGTAATCTATGATAATGTTTTACAAAATTGAGTGAAATATGCATTTTTAGGTGAGGGGGGGACTCTCGTAAAGGTTCGCCTAGTTTTGATTTATTCTCATCCAATTTAATAAATATTTTTATTCAATAAATGATGAAAACGTATTTCAAAATTTACAGAAATTATATTCTTTAAAAAAATTCTCAAAACGGCTTTTTTATGTAATACAATGCATTAGAATTAAAAAAAAAAAATTATGAAATCGCTAAAAAAAATTAATTCAAAAAGTTAAAACTATTCTTTAATTTCAATTTTTATTTAATCAGAAAACGATCTCACGTTTTTCTCAAACATTTACCCCCTCCCCACCATTTTTAGTAGAAGGTACATCATTTAGACTTGATTAAGCCATATGTAGATCTTATGCTGAAAAAAAAGTGTGTGCACCCTTGCGATAAGTTTAAGAGAGATCACGTTTCTTCATTATAATAGCGAAATTCGAAAATCGAAATGTTTAATTTCATGTCTCGTTAATGAAAATATCTAAAAAAAAAATTAAGCAAAACGATTAAAGAGAAAATTAATTATTACTGAAAATAATTTTCGAAGAATATTAGCGAAAATGAAACGAAACAGGAGCGTTCGGATCGTAACAAGGGAGGTAAATGTTTTCTGAAAATTTTGAAAATTATAGGCCAAAATTGTTTCGCTAATTCAAAACTGTTTTCATTAATAATTAACTTTCTACCTTATCGTTTTTCGTAATTTTTGGATATGTCCATGACTGCGACATGACAATTAGGAAAATACCGTTGGTTTTACTTGAAATTCAATATTTCGATTTTCGAATTACGCTATTATAACGAAGAAGAACCGAGATTACTCTTCCTTATTAAAGACAATGGGAGATAACTATTCTATTTTTCTCTTTTTGGGATCCTATAATAATAAATAAATTATAATAAAGTTTGAGAAAAGGTGTTATAAATAATAAACTAGACAAAATACTATTAAAAACCACCGAATACATGTCAACCCATGTCACGGTAACATATATTGAGCTAATTTCTAACATGATTTTGTCTAGTTTATTATTTATAACACCTTTTCTCAAACTTACCATGTTAAAGAGAGAGTCAGGCGCCATTTTGAATTTTCCAATACATCGGTAAACACTGTATGCTTTTCGAGCTGAATAAACATGTTACATTGAATAAAAACACTAAAAAAATTATCCAGTTAGGTAGAAAAGTAACTTATCTTGCCTTTGATAACATTTATTTGTCATATATTTGTTTTTGGACAACTTTTTTCAAATCTATGTGTATAGTAATACGCACCCGTATTTTTTTAAAGAAAATTAAATGTTATGAAAAAGCAAGAACTATATTGCTCTGCCATATTTAAAACATATCACTGGTTACCTTCCCCTTAACAACCTCTCCAGAAATAGAGATCAAAATAAGCCTTGTAAAGGCTACAATTTTCTATTAATCGCTGAAAATCGTTAAAAAAATGATTTTTTGATATCTATATATATCTATAAAAGTGAATGTATCTGCGTGTGTGTGTGTGTGTACATTTTCCTACGCAATAACTCTGTCAATTTTAAGTCTACAGACTTGAAATTTGATATACAGGATACTAAGATTTGGAAAAATCTTTGGGATCAGTTTTCGGCCAGAAGTTGGTTGTGAAGGGGTCAAAGTTCAACGATTTGACCTTTGAGAACTCTATCAAACTCTTCCGACAATTTTGGGTCTAAACGCTTGAAATTGTAGATATTGGACATGGATCTAACTTAATAACTTGATTTGAGCCCAAAAGAATAAATTTTAAGGGGTCAGAATAGTAGTCAAAATTAACAAAATTGGCCGCTTTTTTTTTTTTTTTTTTAAATTAGGCTAAATTTTGAATTTGCACTCAATTTTCATTTCCAGCATCTAACTAATATTTGCAAACGACACTTTCCTATTGGTCATATTAGCAAAGGGAGATAAACAAATAAACAAAAAAATATCAAACGATACTTGTGTTGATAAGTATCTTGAACTTTGTCATAAATTGAACTTTGACATAAATTATTGGCAAAACTTATCGCTCCCTTAACAATGATGTAAGCGACATCTTATTATATCCATAAAGTTAGCCGACATCTGGTGGTGTAACCTCAACATCCGGTGCTATGACGTCATATCCGCTTAGGTTTCTATAGCGTAGATGATTGGGATTACTGAGTGTGAATTTGAGGAATTTTCGTTTCGGCAGGCATTAATACCAAATCTTATTTCATATCTCCATCAAATAGACCGAATGAAGCCCCCCCCCCTCTCTCCCACCGAAATCTATTCGCCGACGACAAAAAAAAAAAAAAAAAGAATCGTTAAATTTCATCGATAGATACAAACGCTGAAGAATTACGTATTTCGAGAAGGTATTCGCTACCGCACGATATTTCTACGTGGATTTGCAAAGAACGGAACGGTTATCGATGCGGAATGTGGAATTGGTAATACGACGTTCAAATTCCGCACTTATAATCTGAACTCGGCTCAGTTCATTTCTTCTTCAACCTGGTTTGCAGTGAAACTATCGAGTTCTTATGTTTCCAATTTTGCAAAGATTTTTTTGTCCTCATTCACCCTAACCTCTCCACTAAGAAGTAAGGGAGGTGTTGAGATTAGGGGGCAGATTTATAAGGAGCATCCAAAGTATAGAGTTGTGTAACAAGATGTTTGTTCACATTACATTTAAATGTATGCATTTTGATGCAGTCGGGATAACAGATTTATAATCTGACTTATTTTCTTTCGGACTACTATCCTCATTCCCAGGCGTTATTCTGTTAAGTGATAACCAGGTCTCAATGACAGTCTTCTAGAGCTTGAAGAGGTAATCTCCAAAATACCGTTAGGGCTTACAACATGGCCGCCAGAAGAGTCACGTGATCCGGTTGATCCAAAACATGAATCGTGCAAATGGAAAACGCAGCCTTGAAGGCAAACTTTGACAAACAATCACAATTTGTTTGTATTTAATTTTTTGTTGATATAATGTTGTTATAAAAATAGGCAAACTTTGAGAAACAATCTTAGGTTGTTTTTAGTTAAAACAGTGTTTATAAAAAGTATTTTATTCCGAACAAACAAGTGGTCGACTAGGTGTATCAGAATTTTAGGCGGAATTTTTGACACCCCCAACAAAAAACTGCGAATAAAATATATAAAACTCGTAATTTCTGTTTTTAAAGTGGGTTGTCAATTTTCTTTATGAAATATACTTCCAAAATAAACTATTACAGTCGTTTAAAACATAATAGAAGTATTATTTTTTTATTTTTTAAAAACAATGTTTACAAAATGTCTACGCACGTTCGTAGACATTTGCACGATTCATGTTTTGGATCAACCGGATCACGTGACTCTTCTGGCGGCCATGTTGTAAGCCCTAACGGTATTTTTGGAGATTACCCTTGAAGATTCAATTTTTCAGGAATTAAATACAGATCCAAAAGTGCGGCATAAAGATTCCCGAGTTCAAGACCCACATGATAATGTTCGGACGTTATATCGACTAAAACGTTATAAAACCAATCCGGTTTCATGCTTTTTAAGGAATACATATGTATTCATCCATTACAGGTTTTGTTTAGAAGAGAAAAATAATAATTTAAAAAAAAGGGGGACGCAACTCTGAATCAGTCCATTGCAGACTTTCTTTTGGTAAAAAAAAAACACAGTTTAAAAAAATGCAAGTAAACACACCCTCTCCACGGGCAACGCCGGGTAATTACGACTAGTAATAAATAAATCAAAATAATGTGTAAGTTACGTAGTCACGAGAAACACACAGAGAAACACTTGAACATAATATACATATGACATTATTGCTACGTCTGGGTATGGAGTGATTGACCTCATAGATGCAGTTTTGGTCAGTGGAAACGTATCTATGCAGCTCAAATTCTCATAAATCTGTCGTAGTTATGTGAACTCAAGATATTTCTTTGCAAAATGACGTCTCATTAATTAACTATTCGTTAGTATTGCTTTATAAACCATGCTGTTGTGTGGTTCCTAAAGTTGTCAAGCCAGTTGGGTATAAGTGGGTATAAGCAAGATCGTCTTAAAAGACAAGATGGCCGGTGGGCAAAAATAATTTAATCTGCTGACGTCATCACGGATAGTCCCTTAGTTGCTTGACAACGGTAGTCACCGGTAGTCACTCGTAACTCGTAACATCTTGAAGTCAGTGTAATATTTCTTTTTTTTATTAAAATGCCTTCACGGTGCATCGTTCCAAATTGCCGAGGAAATTAACGTAAAGGACCAAAAAGTGACAGTATTTTCATTTCCGAAAGATAAAGAATTATAATGCAGTAAACAAAACAAAACAAAAAAAAGATTTTACACCATCTCCATTCAGCAAAGTAAGTTTTAACGTGCTCCTCCCTGTATTTAACACGATGTAACTATAATTTAATTCAATATTATCATCCTAAGTTTTTTACCATTCAAAAGAAGAAGCTTCAAATAAATTGCTAATATTAAAAAAAAAAAATTTTACAGCATACAAAACTAATGAAAATGCGAGACAACATCGACTCTTTAAAACACGTTCTTTTGAAGTGACGATTTTTTTAAGCTGTTGACACACATGTTTTAAAAATCTAGCAAAAATTAATTTTCCTGAAATTTTTCAATATTTAAAAATAAATTATGCCGGCTGATAAAATTTTTAAACTTTTTTTTTTAAGCTAGAAAGATAAAATTTAAAAATACTTATATATATATATATATATGAAACTAAACTTAAAAAAAAACGCGCGTTCACTCGTGATCTTTAAGTTCATTTCATTAACGTAATTGGGTTTGTATTACTGTACACATAGATTCGAAAAAGTTGTCAAAAAATAAATATATAACAAATAAATGTTATCAAAGGCAAGATAAGTTACTTTTCTACCAAATATTTTTCGTGTTTTTATTCAATGTAACATGTTTATTCAGCTCGAAAAACATGCAGTGTTTACCGATGTATTGGAAAATTCAAGATGGCGTCTGATTCTCTCTTTAACACGGTAAGTTTGGGATAAGGTGTTATAAATAAAAAAAAAACTATACAAAATACTATTAAAAACCCGCCGAATATATGTCAACCTATGTCACGGTAACATATATTGAGCAAGTTTTTAACAGTATTTTATCCGGTTTTGTATTTATAACACCTTATCCCAAACTTACCGTGTTAAAGAGAGAATCAGACGCCATCTTGAATTTTCCAATACATCGGTAAACACTGCATGTTTTTCGAGCTGAATAAACATGTTACATTGAATAAAAACACGAAAAATATATCCAGTTTGGTAGAAAAGTAACTTATCTTGCCTTTGATAATATTTGTTATATTGTTTTTTGACAACTTTTTCGAATCTGTGTACAGTAATACAAACCCACGTATTTTAACAAACTGAAAATATGGATATAAAAAAAGGATTTTGCATGTTATTTTTGTTATGTGGTGAAATAATCTTAAATAAGAAACATGATTTTTTCTTTAGGTTAATTATTTTTTTACTGTGCAATATTTCATGAATTTATTAAAAAATATTGTTTTTGATTTTGAAAAAATATTGTGGTTCATTTGCATTTAAAAATAGTGTGGTTCATTTTGATTAAAAATATTCATTTTGATTTAAAAAAATATTGTTCATTTTGATTAAAAAATATTCATTTTGATTTTTTAAAAATTCATTTTGATTAAAAATAAATTCATTTTGATTTAAAAAAATATTGTTCATTTTGATTTTAAAAAAATAGTTTAATTTTAATATTATTTTATTGTCTTAACTCATATCAAATGTTTTGCTTGTGTTCTGCTTCAAATATTCATAATCTTACATGCATAATTTTCATTTAATTATATTAAATAAGCTTCAAGTTTATTTCAAATCAAATCGTGTTCCTTCACTTTTTTAAAATGTAATTTATAAGTAATTAAAGAACGCATTCTAATCTTTAAAATCTATAATACAACGAAATATTCAATTGCTTATAATACTTAAACAAACAACTTGTGTTTTTTAATTATTTTTTTATTATTAATATTAGATGAGTTTCAGTATAAATCATCGTGTTCTTTCTTTATTTCTTTATTTTAATCCAATTTTGAAGTTTTGTAACGCTGTCTGTAAAAATTACTGTTCATTATTGACAGTCTAAGAGTTCCACATATCTTGCTTGTTGGGACCTCGGCGATGACGTCATTTTTTCAGCTGGCCGGCCATCTTTATAACGAAGGCCACGGTGGGTATAAGTGGGTAGAAGTTTCGATTAGCTATAAAATTCTCTTGTCACACCAACACTGACAGCCCAATTCAACGCCTTCGTCCTCCCGTGCAGCGCAGTACCGGTGTTTGAAGTTGTACTCAACTTTCGCCCTGACAATTTTCGTCACACATCGTTCCCAAGCTGTACTGGCCTCTACCTTTCCCTTTGGATACTATTAGTGAGATAGAGAGAACGAGGTGTTTATCGCATAGACAAGTGTTCCATATCAACTACCCAGACATAGATCCGCATTCTCTTGTACCAGAAAGAAGGTTTTTGCCACAGGTGTGAACCCACAATTATCCCTATCCCCAAGTAAACTAATAGCAACGTGTGTTCAGTCAATCATATTCAACACTTATTTTGTTTCTCTATTTCATTTGGGAGGGAGTGAGCAATAAACAACAAAAAACAACAACAAAAACTAGTTAGTAAGCCCCCCCCCTGCCAACCGTTTATAAATAATCGATCGCCCACTGTTTTTCGGTTTGCCGAAAACAAGCAGACCAATCTTTAAGTGGGAGTAGGACCTAAGTGTGGGAGAAATAGAAAGAAGGGAGAGTTAGAGAGTGGTGGGAGTCTTTTCAGGAGAGAAACTCATCCAGCTAAAAAGCTAGAAACGCAAAAACTTACATAAAGGCCTAGGAACCGAGTACGCCATGGTGTGAGAAAGTTAACCTGTGTTTCAACCATTCAAACACCCCCTGTAATAATTAACACATAATCTCAATCAATAAATTACATAAAAAACACTCATTTTATTTCTGTTACAAACTTATATTTGAATTTCAACAGATATATCTTTTTCCGAATAAGAATATTAACTTGCGTTCATAGTTTTAAAATTACATTAACGACTCTATGACGTCACTAAAATTTCTTCTCTTTAACAGCGCCAGCCCTCCCCCTCCTTTTTGAATTTCCAACGTCTTTTTTCCGTTTCTCTGAAATAGAACTGCGTCACACTGTGCACGTGAAACATTTTCAAATATTTTGTACTGGTATTTTTTGTTTCTTAATCTCATTCATCCAGAGGAAGTCTCGAAATAAAGACGAAACGTTGATGAACCCATAATACGGTTTGTTCCTTTTTATTTTCTCTATTTTGTCGGAATACTATTTCCATCATATATATATATATTAAGATGTTTTTATTTGTTTTTGTTAGCGATACTTTCTTGAATGAATTCAAGTATTTATACGAAAGTGCATTTTTACCTTAATGCTTGTTGGGAACAATTTTCCCATTGACCAATCTGGTACCCCCTTTTAATGGGGAGCGACATATATATTATTTTTAAAATATAATTATCCACTGACACGTGTTTCGTCGTCCACGACTCATCAGTGGCTGAATCTAGCGAGATTCGAAAGCGGCACCTCGTGATAAAAAGCCTAAACGTCTACCACGCGGCTAACCTCGCCGGACTACTAAATGTATCACTTTTACGTAGATGTTTTTATTTGTTTTTGTTAGCGATACTTTCTTGAATGAATTCAAGTATTTATACGAAAGTG
>NC_136508.1:95281374-95298874 GCF_053919585.1 Euprymna scolopes | reverse complement strand
CCACATTATCAAGGCCCAGAGGCAACTCAAGGATAAGGGTTAAAGAGTGTACAGTAGAAGTTGGTCAATATAGTAATCATTAGTAATGAAAATTTGGTAAATTTAATAACTTATATGGAACGGCTCATCAAGAACTTATTTACCTTAGACTTGAACACAACCATATTGTAGTCAGCCGGAAAGCAGGAAAACGGAAGACAATTCCACAGGCGTGCAGTTCTAAGAAAGAAGCTTTGTTCATGGAATCTATGTTTAGGTTTAGGCACAGATAAAGAGTGGGGGAAATTATTGATAGTGTTTACAGCTAGAAGAGTGTTTCTTGTGAAAGTTTGGCGAGGGAGGACCATAGATTGAAGCTCAGTTGAACACTTTCCATGAAAATAACGATACATCAGAGACAAACTCGCAACATCTCTTCTGTGAGATAGAGGTTGTAAGGAGGAGAAAAGGACATCTCCTACGAGGCTACGAAGTCTATTTTGAACTCTATCAAGGCAGGACAAGTCCTTTCTAGCAGCTCCTGCCCAGATGTGGCAACAGTATTCCATCCTTGGACGTACCTGGCTCTTATATAGATAGAGAATAGCATCAGCAGTGAGATATCTACTGGATCGATAGAAAGATCCCACCATTTTTCCAGCGGCCTTGGCAACAGATTTGATATACGTGTTCCATTTAAGATCAGGAGTAATGGTCAAGCCCAGAAGCTTGTCAAAACTTGAGGCCTCCTGAAGACGAGAGCCATTCATTTCAATTGATGAAAAATGTCGATTAAAATGTTGATGATGTAAAGAGAGAAGCTTGGTTTTAGATGCATTAAAAGTAACCAGCCACTCCTTTCCCCATTGTACTACATGCTCAAGATCAGAGGAGAGAGAATTGGAGAGTACTTGCTCGTTTACTGTCTTAGATGTGGTACCATAAATGGTAGTGTCGTCAGCATAAATGTCTACAAATGATGTAAGGATATGATTTGGAAGATCATTAATGTAGATCAGGAAAAGAGTTGGGCCCAGGATGGATCCCTGAGGGACACCGGCATTAATACTGTGAGCTTCTGATTTTTGCCCCTCAACTACTACTCTTATGAACCTATCAGAAAGAAATGATTTAATAATTGAGAAGACTTTTCCAGCTATACCATAGCTAGCGATCTTATGAAGTAAACCTTTATGCCATACCCTATCAAAGGCTTTAGATATGTCAAGAGCAATTGCCCTAGAAAGATTGCCACCGTCGAGAGATTTGCTAATCCTATGCGATATAACTGTAAGGACATCTGCTGTAGATCTAGCAGAACGGAAACCATATTGAGTGTCACTAAGAAGGTTATTTTTGTTGAGATGTTTGATTACTTCTGTATTTAACACAGATTCTAGCAACTTACTCATGACGCACAGGAGACTTATTGGCCTGTACTGAGAGGGGGATGAGCGATCACCTGAATTCTTAAATACAGGGCATACTGATGAGATTTTCCAGGGAGATGGGAAACTATTCTCCTTAAGACAACGTTTAAACAGTTTTGTAAGTATGGGCGCTAGTTCAGGTTGAAGTTTTTTGAGTACTATAATTGGAATACCATCAGGGCCAGTTGCTTTACTGGAATCAAGGTTTTTGATTAGCTTGGCAACATCACGTACAGATATACGTATATCACATAGCGTGTTTTCTGATACAGGAGGAAATATTGGGGGTTGGCGGTCTTGGTCGCAAAGGGTAGAATTAGCTGCAAAGTTCTTGACAAAGAGTTTGGCTTTGTCTGATGCTGATGAGATTACCTCAGGTCCATTGATAATAGTTGGTTCGATTCATTTCAGACGAAACGAATTAGAAGATTTCATTTTCTGTTTACTCTATAAGTAAAAAAAAAAACATAATTCATTTGTTTATCTTTCAAATTTTTTAATTGAAACAATGACTTCGACTCAAAAAGCAAGCGACAAACTATTTTATTTCCTGATATAATAATCAGGAAAAAAAATAGTTTGTCGCTTGCTTTTTGAGTCGAAGTCATTTTTTTGTTTTTTGTTTTTTTATTTTTCGATATAAGAAAATATGAACTTTTTGTTATTTTTAACAATATAAATTGTTTGGTAAAAGTACATGCTTATTTCGAAGAAATTTAACGGATTGATGACGTGCTTAAATAATATTTGGTGCTAATGCAGAGAGTGGTCCGCGCTATTTTTTAAATCGTATTTCCAGGTTTAATTAAAGTTTTATTATGTTTTTTATTCAATTGTAAGGTTAAAATACAGATTAGATACAAAACACCCTCCCTTCCCCATGTTAAGAATGGCTTTTTAAATAATAACGTTATTATTTCAGCACGGATCACTCTCTGCATGAGTACCGTACTTTCACCTAACAATTTAATAAACAAAACATGGTACTTATGTAGAGAAAGTACCGTGCTAAAATAATAACGTTATTAAGAAAGCCATTCTTAACATGGGGAGGGCCTTTTGTAACTATTCTATACTTTCATCTAACAATTTAATAAACAAAAGATGGTACTTATGCAGAGAAGGTACCGTGCTGAAATAATACTATTAAGAAAGCCATTATTAACATGGGAAAGGGAGGGGGTTCTGTAACTATTTTATACTTTCACCTAACCATATAATAAACAAAAGATAGTACTTATGCAGAGAAGGTACCGTGCTGAAATAATACCGTTATTTAGAAAGCTATTCTTAACATGGGGTGGGGAGATTTGCATCTATTCTATACTTTCACCTAACAATTTAATAAACAAAAATAGATAGTACGTATGCATAGGAAATACCGTGCTGAAATAATGTTATTTAGAAAGACATTCTTAACATGGGGATGGTATTTTGTAACTATTCTGTCCTTTCACCTAACAATTTAAATACAAAACATGGTACTTATGCAGAGAGGCTACCCTGCTGAAATAATGACGTCATTATTTAGAAAGCCATTCTTAACATGGGAATAGGGGTGTTTTGTAACTATTCTGGACTTTCACTTAAGTTAATGAATAAAAGTTAAACTTAAGCAGACAAGGAACAGTACTGAATCATTAACATTATTTAGAAAGCCATTCTTAACATGGGAAGGGAGGCTGTTTTCTAACTATTCTGTACTTTAGGTGCTAATGAAGAGAGTGATCCGCGCTATTTTTAAATCGTATTTCCACGTTTAATTAAAGTTTTATGATATGTTTTTTATTCAATTGTAAGGTCAAAGTACAGAATAGGTACAAAAACCCCTCCCCTACTCATGTTAAGAATGGCTTTTTAAATAATAACGTTATTATTTCAGCACGGATCACTCTCTGCATGAATACCGATTAATGTTTTGTTGTTTGCCTTTTTACCGTATTTTTTGTTTGTTTTTTAAGAAAACCTTTTTTAACAAAAATTGAAAGTACACGTATTTTCTTTTTTTTTCTTTTTACAGAAGTTGTTTTTATATAAGAAAATATGAATGCTTTTTCTTTATTAAAGAAATTGGGTACTCGTGAACCTCTTTGATCCGTGCTGAATTAATAACGCTATTATTTAAAAAGCCATTCTTAACATGGGGAGGGTGTTTTGTACCTATCTGTACTTTAACCTTACAATTGAATAAAAAAACGGTAAATTTTTAGATTAGGTCCACCTCCACAATTTTCTTTTAAATAACGACTTTTGTAGGTTTCCTGCTATGCTGAATACGGAAATCACATTGACATTTTGCATAAATAAGTAGTTATCGAGATATAAAAAGTTGTTTAATGCATTGTAATCTCTGGCCGCCATCTTTTTTACACGCTTTCGCGCGTCATAAACAAATCTACGCGCGTAACAAAGATGGCCGCCAAAGAATACAATGCATAAAACAACTATTTATATCTCGATAACTACTTATTTCTGCAAAATTTCAATGCGATTTCCGTATTCAGCATAGTCGGAAACCTTTAAAAGTCGTCATTTAAAAGAAAATTGTGGAGGTGGACCTAATCTAAAAAAATACCAAAAAAAAACATAAAACTTTAATCAAACTTGGAAATACGATTTAAAAAAAATAGCGAGGATCAGTAAGTGCATTAGCACCCATTAATCGACTAACGTGACCTTATTGCATGATAAGCTCCGGCCACAATATTGAACGCGCCGTTCACATTGTTTTTTTGGGGGGGGGGTCAAGTTAAATTCAACTTTCACAATATCTTTTTATTTTTTCATGATTTCACAATATCTTTTTTTAATAATAAATTGCTAGTTGAAAGCACAGAATAAGCAAAAAACACTATCATCCTCTCTATGGTTAGAATGGCTGAAAAAATATTAGGTACTCATGTAGAGAGTGATCCGTGCTGAAATAATAACGTTATTATTTAAAAAGCCATTCTTAACATGGGGAGGGGAGGGTGTTTTGTATCTATTCTGTACTTTGACCTTACAATTAAAAAATAGCGCGGATCAGTAAGTTCATTATCACCAGAAATTGTTAGGTGAAATACAGAAAAGTTTCTACCAAAAAAAACATTATTTTTATTTATTTATTTATTTATTTTTGCTATTCTTACCAAAGGGAGGAGATGGTGTTTTGTCACTATTCTGTGCTTTCAACTAACAATTTATTAAAAAAAAACAAAAGGTAAATTTCCACATTAGGTCCACTCCCACAATTTCTACCATAGGTAGTTTTGGGGTGCTTATTCTGAAAGCCGTTCTTAACATGGGGAGAATGGTGGTATTTATTTCAAAAGACGTTTTTAAAAGACGAAAGACAGGTAAAAGATTAAAACACGTGGTTCGGCATGGGTGTTGTTTATTTCGAAAGCCGTTCTTAATATTGGGAGGTTGGGTGTGTTTATTCATGGCTGTCAGTGAATTATAATGCATAGTACAGGTCTTTATATATCCCAAACTAATTGCCTCTGCAAATTTTAAATGAGATTTTTCTTATTCAGCATAGTCGAAAATTGTGGAGGTGGACCTAATGTAAAAAAAAATACCCTGCCCCCCCCCCAAAAAAAATACACCTTTGGGTTTGTACTCGCACAAAGACTTGAAAAAATTGTCATCAAAAACAAATATATAACAAGTAAATATTTTCAAAGACAAGATAAGTTACTTTTCTACCTAATTGGATAATTTTTAGTGATTTTATTGAGTTTGTACTACTGTACATATAGACTCGAAAAAGTTGTCAAAAAATAAATGCATAACAAATATTATCAAAGGCAAGATATGTTACTTTATTACCAAAATGGATAATTTTTTGTTTTTTTAATGTAAAATGTTTATTCGGCTCGAAAAACACAGCGTTTACTGCTATATTTGAAAATTACAAATGGCGGCAGACTGTGTTAAACACATTAGGTTTGGGAAAATGAGTTAAAACTAAAAAAACTATACAAAATACTGTTAAAAACAACCGAATACATGTCTGCCTATGTCACGGTAACATATATTGAGTTAGTTCCTGACAGTATTTTGTATAGTTTTTTAGTTTTAACTCATTTTCCCAAACTTAACGTATTCAACACAGTCTGCCACCATTTGTATTTTTCAAATATACAGATAAACACTACATGTTTTCGAACCGATGAAACATTTTACACTAAATAAAAACACTAAAATCTTATCGAGTTAGGTAGAAAAGTAACTTATCTTGCCTTTGATAACATTTATTTGTTATATTTATTTTTCAACAACTTTTTCGTTTCTGTGTTTAGTAATACAAACCCGTTTTATTTACTATAACGTTTAGTCGGCTCAAAAAACAGTGTTTATCAGTGTATTTGAAAAATACAAACGGTGACGGACACTGTTGATGATGTTAAGTTTGAGAAAATGATTTAAAACTAAAAAACTATACGACATACTATCAGAAACCCACCGAATATGTCACAATAACATATAATCAGTAGGTGTCTGACACTGTTTTGTATAGTTTTTAACTGATTTTCCCAAACTTAACGTGGTCCTGGATATGACCTTAAACTATATCCGATAGTGAGGGCCCCAGCTTGCAGGCCTTAGGGAGTGTGGAGCCACCCTTTAATTGCCATTGCTCCCAGGTCCACTCTGACCCGGAGTGGTAGCACCTGTTAGGGTCCCAACTATGGATTAAATAAAATACGACTTAAAAAACAAATATACTATATTAAAAAAATCGTTCTTCAAAATCACCAGATTCGGCATTAAATAACCTGAAAAGGGTTGATATGCCGTAAAACAAAACAATCCAACCAAACTTAACGTATTCAACAGAGTCCGCGACCATTCATCTTTTTCAAATACATAGATAAACACTGAGTTTTTTTAGCCGATAAACCATTTTACATTAAATAAAACCACTAAAAAATTATCCAGTTAGATAGAAAGGTAATTTACCTTACCTTTGCTTTCATTTATTCGTTTTTGGACAACTTTTCGAATCTGTGTATAGTAACCCCCCCTTACCCAAATATTAATTAAAAACTCACATTTTTTAATACAATAAAAAAGAAAACTATTTAGCGTTTCAACGTTTCAGCAACTTTAGGCTTAATCCACTGAATTTTCGTCGAGCCCTAGCCATGATTGATGGTCACTCCCGAGGATCCGGATCCAATTCTGCTAGAGTACCATTTGTTTTTTCATTTTCGCATTTTTTTTTTTTTTTACTTTTTGGAGTGGATTGCTGTACTAAGAATATAAGAAACAGTCATTTTCTCTTTTTATTAGAATTTTCCATTACACCAAATTAAGCCACAGCAACGCGTGGCAGGGTACAGCTAGTATATATATATATATTTATATATATATGTATATATATATGTGTGTGTGTGTGTGTGTGTGTGTGTGTGTGTGTGTGTGTGTGTGTGTGTGTGTGTGTGTGTGTGTGCAGTTTATGGATCCTCTTCAAGTGACCCTTCTTCAGATGATCTTCATGGATAGAGGGTCATGTCTTCTAAAGCATACATTTTTAATTCAAATAGCTTAAAGATAGTTAAGGCACCGACAAACAGAACCTGCGTATTATAGCATTGGTAATGCTTCTGAGAGTTCCGGCCTAATATATCACCCACACAAGAACTATATAATGTATCAACATGGGCGTGTTCCTGATTCGCGGTCATCCTGTTGGGATACGTGCCCAAATTGATCCGGTCTGTTTACAATTGCGGCCATCTGCTGTAATCCTGTTAGATTTATTGGCTTGGTTTTTAGTCTCCGGTGAAGGGAGCCTCATGGCGTTGAAATCCTATTGCCGTCCGGGATATCTTATCAGCAATTTGTGATCGCACAACCCTAACCCTAACCCCTTACCCCACCCCATCTTGTGTACAAGCTTCAGAATGAGGATACGATGTATATGAGCTCCGATAAACATAATTTAATGGATGGAGACTCATTGTACTAGGAATGATACACCCTAGCTCTATATATTAGCGTTTATCTTAAGGTAATTAAATGAAATAAAACACCGGAAAGTCTGTCTCTGTTATAAGTGAGCATATTTTATCTGTCTATTTCACACTTATAAGCTCTGAAAGTACCCTACAGAATCGCAGCAAATTTGACACGAAGCACCCTCGACGAAAATCGTTAGTTAAATGATGAAATGACTGCTAGAAGTATTTAACGTCCAGTTAACGGAAGTTGACGAATTCACGTGGCTTCCGGAAGAGGTAATTCGACATTTAAATTTACAAAATGGCATATCATTGATTCACTATTCGTCATTAGTGTTGTCTAATTTAATGACTGTTTTCATTTTATTATCACGAATAATAACGAGTAAATAATAACCAGTAAATAATAATAATAATAATAATAATAATAATAATAATAATAATAATAATAATAAGTTCAATTTCCGGTCGTTCCACAAATATCACTTTCAATTTTGCCAACCTTCTCGTGGTCCCTCTCGTAAGTAACCGATGTCTTTTTAGAAAGAATTCTGACTAGAAAAATATCGGGAAAACCAATGCTAACAACAGAATCTTCGGATTCATACAATATGATTATTATCACTAATAGTTTTATTGAGGCATTTATATTTTATTAGCGGGATCTGTGGAAATTCTACGGTGGCAGTAGACATAATTGTCGATATTGTTTCAATAATAATTTCTAATTAAAGATATTCAATATTTCACAATCATTTTTACATTACAATTTTAAGAACAATTTTTAATGAGAAATCGTGTTAAATTAGTTATTTGCGAGACATTCAAAATAGAAATGAAAATGGGGAAAATTAATAGAGCATCGAATGTAATATCATATTATATGGCTATGACTGGAACTAGTAAAGGAAAAAAGTAAATGAAAAAATAAAATGGGGGAAAAACTACAAAAATTAATGAAAAAGAAAGGGGCATCTAACTCAATAGAGAAAATAAAGAGGGAAAAACAGACGAAGGAACTAGATATGGTTTAATCGGCCGTACAGTGACCATATTAAAAATAACATTCCGAAAGAATTCTACTAAATTATTGATAAACATTTCCCCCAAAATGTAAACTAAACAAAATAATTAATAAAAAATACAGTTAAATTTTCCTTCTCCACTTCATCTAACTTCATCAAAATAATAAATAAATTCCAACAATGAAAAATTCAACAAAATTCAAAAAGTAAGGAAAAATAAGGAAATCCAGGAGCAATATAATGAAAATAGCTGCAATTGCAGTAACACAGTTGAATGTCCACTTGAAGGGAAATGCATAACTTCAGATATTGTCTATAAATGTGAGGTCATAACTGAAAACAATAGTAAGGTACACTTGGGATCGACAAAGTGCAAATTCAAAGATAGATTCCGTAACCACCTAACAAGGGTACAGAATTTTCACCTTCAAGTTAAAGATGGATAATGAAACCAACGCAAATAACAATGGGAATGACAATAATAACGATAATAGTAGTAATAACGAAAAAGATGGAAGCGGAAATTACTTTACTACTTTTCCGGTACTGACGTCTCCTTCTACGATTGGAGAATCAACAATTGCAACAAAGAAGGGTTAAAAGCTTGCCTTCTTGTAGTATTCGTCCATACATGGAATATTATTACCACATCTGTGCTGGTGCATCTACCACTAGTCTCTCGCTCCTAGACACGGTTCAAAAAGGAGTCTTCAACCTAATAGGCCCTGAACTATCAACTAAACTCCAACCTCTGCCTCATCGCTGAAACGAAGCATACTTGACAAACCCGATAAGTAACAAAATCTCACCCGGACACTATAGATATCCCTTGATGCTTCTACTCAAATAACATTTTTCCCTCGGACTGCTCCACATTGCAATTCTCTCCTGGGACCTTGCTTCCCTGACTATACTGACATGCAGAAATTCAAGTGTAATGTGAACAGACATCTTACTGCGAACTATAAATCTGGTTCCAAATTATTGCCCCTCACGATTAAGTAGCCCTATGCCTTGTTTGGGGTGAAATGACAATAAAAAATAAAAACATGTTTCTTGGTCTGCAACTAATAGCATTTGGCATGACGACCATAAGGCAAGGAGGACGATAACCGTTGTTATTCTATCACGTATTTTACACACTTTTCTGCAGTAATAACGATAATAGTAGTAATAACGAAAAGAATAGTAGAATCAGGAAAAGTAAGAAGATAAACAACACTATGGGAATGGATTAGATCCGTAGAAATAAAACTGAATATAAATTAAAATGGTCCATACTCGAGAGGGCTAGTAAGTATAAACCAAATAAATCGAAAAAGATGTAAATTCTGTACCCTTGAATCATATCACATATTAACATCTAAGGAAGATTTATTAAATAAGCGCTTGGATATAGTACAGAGATGTCTGCATAAAAATAAATGCATTAGACCAGATTAAATAAAAAGAATAACAAAAATAGAAGATATATAGACGAATAAGTAAATAAATATGCATAAGGGAGAAAGAAAAAAGAGATTAGAGTATAACTTATGCTTAATATAAAGCAAATGTAAATGATATGTAAACCTACTCAAACTAAAAACTGGAGCAAATAATAAAACATACCAAAAATATAAGGTTAGATCAAACAGTCTAAGTAACAATTAAGGGATGATAGTAAACTCATAAATAGACACAGTAAACAATATATTTCTTAAATCTATCAAGCTCAGAAACGCAATATAAATATAAGAATTAAATAACTAGGAAGTCAGATAGATCACAAGGATAGATAATATAAAGAAAGGAAAATTTTTAGCTAGATACTATAGAAATGTAATGATAAAAAATACATAAATATAGTAACATAAAAACAATCCACAAATTATCCAGCAATAATAACAGTTAATATATGGGAAATAAATAAAGGAAAATAACTAACAGGGTTTCAAGTTCTTCCTAGAAGAAATAGCTAGGTAAAGGAATAATAGGATGTACTAAACGTACCTCATGGCTTAAACGGGGAAAAGTAAATTAGAGTGATTTCCCATGGATCTCCTTAATTATATACAACTAAACAGAATGTTTGATCGCAGATAGATAAAGATCGATAATAATCTAATCTCACTTATCTGTTTTAATGTATTATCTATGTATGCATGTATGCATGTATGTATGTATGTATGTATGTATGTATGTATGTATGTATGTATGTATGTATGTATGTCTAAAACTTTCGACAGAGATGACGGATTTTCACAGGATCGATATCGTGTTGAAGTTCCACCATTCGGACGACAAATATCGAAAAATTTGGCTAAAAACATTAATTCCTTCATTAATTCTCTCCAGGCGTTGCCTCCTTTCTTTGTGAAGAAGTTAGCTTATTGCTAATCGACTGAGGCGCCTCTTCCGGGGAATGCCAACCGGGGTGTGCTTCTTTTTGGGGGCGTTGACTTTTTCAATTTAAAATGGAATGCTGTTGCCACATTTGGGTAGGAGTTGCTTAGCGAGCCCTATCTTGTCTTAATAGAGTTCAAAGCTGGCTTCGAAACCTAGTAGGTGATGCCTTTTTCTTTTCCCTGCAGCCTCTTTCCCACTGAAGAGACGTTGCTCTGTCGTTATTTTCATGGCGAGTCCTCGTCTGAGCTCCAATCTATGGTCCCCCCCTTGCAAAACTTTCACAAAATATACTCAATTAGCTACAACCATTATGTACAATTTCCCTTACTCTCTATCTGTTCGAAATGGACGTTTCCGTTTAGAGCACAATTGAATCACGATACTTGGCTTTTTGTACTTAAAACTTTAATTCAAGCTATTATTATACAGCCTAACATCACAACTGAGTTTTAGAAATTTTATCACCGCATAAACAGAAAGGTCCAGCCAATACAATCAACAGTAGGTTCCTTGATAAGATAATCGCGCGTTCGAAATGAATGCTTCTATTTAGAGCATCTTAAACTTCAATTACAGCCATTGTATAAAAATACTTTTATAAAATCAAGAGTAGATTCTCAACAGTGCAATTTTCGGATTTTTATTGATACACTCTAATCCCCTTCGAAATAATCTCTCCTGGCTGCAATGCACTTATTGTACCGTTCAAACTACTTCTGGAAGACCCCATGGAAGTCCTCTTGTGTGAGTATGTCAATGACCCTTGTGTCACAGCCTCTTTCATCTCTTCAAGGGTCTCGTAACGACAGATTCTAAGGCTTTCCTTGAGCTTAGGGAATAACCTTGGAGCAAACTTCGTTCAAATTTTCCGCATATTCAGTTTCTCGCGAATAATCGTGCGTATACAAAGTTTCCATGTGATATCCCCAAAACAAAATGTCCTATTTGACTCTACCACATTTGCTGCTACTAAAATATGTTTGGCTTCCATAGCAATGTTAATTGACTCTGAGTTAATTACCTATACAGTTGAGGCGTGCTTCCGGGACCAATTCATTTTCCATTATAGAATCGTCGCTAGATTAAACATATATAAAACAAATACATCTGAAATGGTTTAACTTTCTTTTTTTTTGGGGGGGGGGTTATTTTTGTAAACTACGTCGTTTGTCGTCTTGTTTGTGACCACTATGATAACTATATATTGTTTTTAAACTACCAGTAAAATTAAACTTCATCAATAACCCCCCCCCCTCAACAAGTGTATTTTCACATTTGCCGAAAATATACGCACATATACCTGAAAATAAAAAAAAAACACCTCCATAGTTAATTATTAAGAAATTTTAAGAGAATGGATTATTAATTGTATCGGAATCGGGAATTTAAATCAGAATCGATAATTGTATCGGAATCGAGAATTTAGAAGAGAATCGATAATTGTATTGGAATCGGGAATTTAGAAGAGAGTGGATAATTGTATCGGAATCGGGAATTTAGTACAGAATCGATAATTGTATCGGAATCGGGAATTTAAATCAGAATCGAAAATTGTATCGAAATCAAAAATTTAGAATAGAATCTATAATTATATCGGAATCTGGAATTCAGATGCGAGTGGATAATTGTATCGGAATCGGGAATTTAGTACAGAATCGATAATTGTATCGGAATCGGGAATTTAGAAGAGAGTGGATAATTGTATCGGAATCGGGAATTTAGTACAGAAGCGATAATTGTATCGGAATCGGGAATTTAGAAGAGAGTGGATAATTGTATCGGAATCGGGAATTTAGTACAGAATCGATAATTGTATCGGAATCGGGAATTTAGAAGAGAGTGGATAATTGTATCGGAATCGGGAATTTAGTACAGAAGCGATAATTGTATCGGAATCGGGAATTCAGATGCGAGTGGATAATAGAACAGAATCGATAATTCTTTTCGGAATCGGGAATTTAGTATAGAATCGATAATTGTATCAGAATCGGGGATTTAGAACAAAATCGAGAATTGTATCAGAATTAAAATATATATTTGGAATCGTCCTATTACTATCGAAAACATAATCTTCTTGATGAAGGTATTAAAAACGATTATACTTCAATGCGTAATTATCAATGTTACATTGGCGTAATTATTAATGTTACATTGGCGTAATTATTAATGTTACATTGGCGTAATTATTAATGTTACATTGGCGTAATTATTAATGTTACATTGGCGTAATTATTAATGTTACATTGGCGTAATTATTAATGTTACATTGGCGTAATTATTAATGTTACATTGGCGTAATTATTAATGTTACATTGGCGTAATTATTAATGTTACATTGGCGTAATTATTAATGTTACATTGGCGTAATTATTAATGTTACATTGGCGTAATTATTAATGTTACATTGGCGTAATTATTAATGTTACATTGGCGTAATTATTAATGTTACATTGGCGTAATTATTAATGTTACATTGGCGTAATTATTAATGTTACATTGGCGTAATTATTAATGTTACATTGGCGTAATTATTAATGTTACATTGGCGTAATTATTAATGTTACATTGGCGTAATTATTAATGTTACATTGGCGTAATTATTAATGTTACATTGGCGTAATTATTAATGTTACATTGGCGTAATTATTAATGTTACATTGGCGTAATTATTAATGTTACATTGGCGTAATTATTAATGTTACATTGGCGTAATTATTAATGTTACATTGGCGTAATTATTAATGTTACATTGGCGTAATTATTAATGTTACATTGGCGTAATTATCAATGTTACATTGGCGTAATTATTAATGTTACATTGGCGTAATTATCAATGTTACATTGGCGTAATTATTAATGTTACATTGGCGTAATTATTAATGTTACATTGGCGTAATTATCAATGTTACATTGGCGTAATTATTAATGTTACATTGGCGTAATTATCAATGTTACATTGGCGTAATTATTAATGTTACATTGGCGTAATTATCAATGTTACATTGGCGTAATTATTAATGTTACATTGGCGTAATTATCAATGTTACATTGGCGTAATTATTAATGTTACATTGGCGTAATTATTAATGTTACATTGGCGTAATTATCAATGTTACATTGGCGTAATTATTAATGTTACATTGGCGTAATTATCAATGTTACATTGGCGTAATTATTAATGTTACATTGGCGTAATTATTAATGTTACATTGGCGTAATTATTAATGTTACATTGGCGTAATTATCAATGTTACATTGGCGTAATTATTAATGTTACATTGGCGTAATTATCAATGTTACATTGGCGTAATTATTAATGTTACATTGGCGTAATTATCAATGTTACATTGGCGTAATTATTAATGTTACATTGGCGTAATTATCAATGTTACATTGGCGTAATTATTAATGTTACATTGGCGTAATTATCAATGTTACATTGGCGTAATTATTAATGTTACATTGGCGTAATTATTAATGTTACATTGGCGTAATTATTAATGTTACATTGGCGTAATTATCAATGTTACATTGGCGTAATTATTAATGTTACATTGGCGTAATTATCAATGTTACATTGGCGTAATTATTAATGTTACATTGGCGTAATTATCAATGTTACATTGGCGTAATTATTAATGTTACATTTGCGTAATTATCAATGTTACATTGGCGTAATTATTAATGTTACATTGGCGTAATTATCAATGTTACATTGGCGTAATTATCAATGTTACATTGGCGTAATTATCAATGTTACATTGGCGTAATTATTAATGTTACATTGGCGTAATTATCAATGTTACATTGGCGTAATTATCAATGTTACATTGGCGTAATTATCAATGTTACATTGGCGTAATTATTAATGTTACATTGGCGTAATTATTAATGTTACATTGGCGTAATTATTAATGTTACATTGGCGTAATTATTAATGTTACATTGGCGTAATTATTAATGTTACATTGGCGTAATTATTAATGTTACATTGGCGTAATTATCAATGTTATATTGGCGTAATTATCAATGTTACATTGGCGTAATTATTAATGTTACATTGGCGTAATTATCAATGTTACATTGGCGTAATTATTAATGTTACATTGGCGTAATTATCAATGTTACATTGGCGTAATTATTAATGTTACATTGGCGTAATTATCAATGTTACATTGGCGTAATTATCAATGTTACATTGGCGTAATTATTAATGTTACATTGGCGTAATTATTAATGTTACATTGGCGTAATTATTAATGTTACATTGGCGTAATTATCAATGTTACATTGGCGTAATTATTAATGTTACATTGGCGTAATTATTAATGTTACATTGGCGTAATTATTAATGTTACATTGGCGTAATTATCAATGTTACATTGGCGTAATTATTAATGTTACATTGGCGTAATTATCAATGTTACATTGGCGTAATTATTAATGTTACATTGGCGTAATTATTAATGTTACATTGGCGTAATTATCAATGTTACATTGGCGTAATTATCAATGTTACATTGGCGTAATTATCAATGTTACATTGGCGTAATTATTAATGTTACATTGGCGTAATTATTAATGTTACATTGGCGTAATTATTAATGTTACATTGGCGTAATTATTAATGTTACATTGGCGTAATTATTAATGTTACATTGGCGTAATTATCAATGTTATATTGGCGTAATTATCAATGTTACATTGGCGTAATTATTAATGTTACATTGGCGTAATTATCAATGTTACATTGGCGTAATTATTAATGTTACATTGGCGTAATTATCAATGTTACATTGGCGTAATTATTAATGTTACATTGGCGTAATTATCAATGTTACATTGGCGTAATTATCAATGTTACATTGGCGTAATTATTAATGTTACATTGGCGTAATTATTAATGTTACATTGGCGTAATTATTAATGTTACATTGGCGTAATTATCAATGTTACATTGGCGTAATTATTAATGTTACATTGGCGTAATTATTAATGTTACATTGGCGTAATTATTAATGTTACATTGGCGTAATTATCAATGTTACATTGGCGTAATTATTAATGTTACATTGGCGTAATTATCAATGTTACATTGGCGTAATTATTAATGTTACATTGGCGTAATTATTAATGTTACATTGGCGTAATTATCAATGTTACATTGGCGTAATTATTAATGTTACATTGGCGTAATTATCAATGTTACATTGGCGTAATTATTAATGTTACATTGGCGTAATTATTAATGTTACATTGGCGTAATTATTAATGTTACATTGGCGTAATTATTAATGTTACATTGGCGTAATTATTAATGTTACATTGGCGTAATTATCAATGTTACATTGGCGTAATTATTAATGTTACATTGGCGTAATTATCAATGTTACATTGGCGTAATTATTAATGTTACATTGGCGTAATTATCAATGTTACATTGGCGTAATTATTAATGTTACATTGGCGTAATTATCAATGTTACATTGGCGTAATTATTAATGTTACATTGGCGTAATTATCAATGTTACATTGGCGTAATTATTAATGTTACATTGGCGTAATTATCAATGTTACATTGGCGTAATTATTAATGTTACATTGGCGTAATTATCAATGTTACATTGGCGTAATTATTTATGTTACATTGGCGTAATTATTAATGTTACATTGGCGTAATTATTAATGTTACATTGGCGTAATTATCAATGTTACATTGGCGTAATTATTAATGTTACATTGGCGTAATTATTAATGTTACATTGGCGTAATTATCAATGTTACATTGGCGTAATTATTAATGTTACATTGGCGTAATTATCAATGTTACATTGGCGTAATTATTAATGTTACATTGGCGTAATTATCAATGTTACATTGGCGTAATTATTTATGTTACATTGGCGTAATTATTAATGTTACATTGGCGTAATTATTAATGTTACATTGGCGTAATTATCAATGTTACATTGGCGTAATTATTAATGTTACATTGGCGTAATTATCAATGTTACATTGGCGTAATTATCAATGTTACATTGGCGTAATTATCAATGTTACATTGGCGTAATTATTAATGTTACATTGGCGTAATTATTAATGTTACATTGGCGTAATTATTAATGTTACATTGGCGTAATTATCAATGTTATATTGGCGTAATTATCAATGTTACATTGGCGTAATTATCAATGTTATATTGGCGTAATTATCAATGTTACATTGGCGTAATTATTAATGTTACATTGGCGTAATTATTAATGTTACATTGGCGTAATTATTAATGTTACATTGGCGTAATTATCAATGTTACATTGGCGTAATTATTAATGTTACATTGGCGTAATTATCAATGTTACATTGGCGTAATTATTAATGTTACATTGGCGTAATTATTAATGTTACATTGGCGTAATTATTAATGTTACATTGGCGTAATTATTAATGTTACATTGGCGTAATTATTAATGTTACATTAGCGTAATTATTAATGTTACATTGGCGTAATTATTAATGTTACATTGGCGTAATTATCAATGTTACATTGGCGTAATTATCAATGTTACATTGGCGTAATTATTAATGTTCCATTGGCGTAATTATCAATGTTACATTGGCGTAATTATTAATGTTACATTGGCGTAATTATTAATGTTACATTGGCGTAATTATTAATGTTACATTGGCGTAATTATCAATGTTACATTGGCGTAATTATCAATGTTAC
>NC_136508.1:95081374-95276374 GCF_053919585.1 Euprymna scolopes | reverse complement strand
AAAAAAAAGAATTAATTCCGAAAAAATTAGCATCATAAGTTGCAAGCTTACACACACACACACACACACACACACACACACACACATATATATATATATATATATATATATATATATATATATATATATATATATATGACTACTTAATTTTATGACATAAATTAATATATGAAATATAATTTAATGCGTAAATTTTCAGTATTTACTTCACACTACTCAATACATAATTAGAGCTAGGTAGTAAGTTATATTATATGTATATGACCATTACGCTACACAGAATATTCCGCGTTTCATTCTCGTGAGAATTCGTCAGGCTTTATGGCAATTAAGCTACACAGAATATTCCGCGTGAGAATTCGTCATGCTTATGCCTTAGCCTGACGAATTCTCACGAGAATGAAACGCGGAATATTCTGTGTAGCTTAATTGCCAAATGTATTTTTATAACTTAATATATATATATACATTTTCTATTGTATGCCGAGCATTTTTTTTTCTCGTATCAGTTGGTAAGTTGTGTATTAGGCTGCCGAGTAACCGTTTTTTTTCAGCCACTTTACTCAAGCGCTTTCGATCTTTAATCGTTGTAAGGAGCAATTTTGTTGTTCTTAAGGAGGCTTTTTTTTGTTGCCTTTTTATTTGTAATTCATTTTATTATTGGTTTTTATATATTGGTTTTTATACATTTTTTTTATATATTGGTTTTTATATATTGGTTTTTATATATTGTTTTTATATATTGGTTTTTATTTATTGGTTTTTATATATTGGTTTTTATTTATTGGTTTTTATATATTGGTTTTTATTTATTGGTTTTTATTTATTGGTTGTTATATATTTGTTTTTATATATTGGTTTTTATTTATTGGTTTTTATATATTTGTTTTTATATATTGGTCTTATATTTATTGGTTTTTATATATTGGTTTTTATTCATTGGTTCTATTTATTGATTTTTATATATTGGTTTATATATATTGTTTTTTATTTATTGGTTTTGATATATTCGTTTTTATTTATTGGTTTTTATATATTCGTTCTTATTTATTGGTTTTTATTTATTGGTTTTTATATATTTGTGTATATATATTGGTTTTATATTTATTAGTTTTTATATATAGGTTTTTATTCATTGGTTTTTATTTATTGGTTTTTATTTATTGGTTTTGATTTATTGTTTTTATTTATTGGTTTTTATATATTGGTTTTATATTTATTGGTTTTTATATATAGAGTTTTTATTCATTGGTTTTTATTTATTGTTTTTTATTTATTGGTCTTTATTTATTGTTTTTTATTTATTGTTTTTTATTTATTGGTTTTTATTTATTGGTTTTTATTTATTGGTTTTTATTTATTGGTTTTTATATATTTGTTTTTATTCATTGTTTTTTATGTATTGGTTTTTATTTATTGGTTTTTATATATTGGTTTTATATATTCGTTTTTATATATTGTTTTTTATTTATTGGTTTTTATTTATTGGTTTTTATTTATTGTTTTTTATATATTGTTTTTTATTTATTGGTTTTTATTTATTGTTTTTTATTTATTGGTTTTTATTTATTGTTTTTTATTTATTGGTTTTTATTTATTGTTTTTTATTTATTGGTTTTTATTTATTGTTTTTTATTTATTGGTTTTTATATATTTGTTTTTATTTATTGGTTTTTATTTATTGGTTTTTATTTATTGGTTTATATATTGGTTTTTATTTATTGGTTTTATATATTCGTTTTTATATATTGTTTTTTATTTATTGTTTTTTTATTTATTGGTTTTTATATATTGGTTTTTATTTATTGGTGTTTATATATTTGTTTTTATTTATTGTTTTTTATTTATTGGTTTTTTATATTGGTTTTTATTTATTGGTTTTTATATATTTGTTTTTATTTATTGGTTTTTATATATTGGTTTATATATATTGGTTTTGTATATATTGGTTTTTATGTATTGGTTTTTATATATTCGTTTTGATATATTGGTTTTTATATATTGGTTTTTATTTATTGTTTTTTATTTATTGGTTTATATATATTGGTTTTTATTTATTGGTTTTTGGTTATTGGTTTTTATTTATTGGTTTTTATTTATTGGTTTTTATTTATTGGTTTTTATATATTTGTTTTTATATATTGGTTTTATATTTATTGGTTTTTATATATAGGTTTTTATTTATTGGTTTTTATGTATTGGTTTTTATTTATTGGTTTTTATATATTGGTTTTTATTTATTGGTTTTTATTTATTGGTTTTTATTTATTGGTTTTTATTTATTGGTGTTTATATATTTGTTTTTATATATTGGTTTTATATTTATTGGTTTTTATATATAGGTTTTTATTCATTGGTTTTTATTTATTGGTTTTTATATATTGGTTTTTATTTATTGTTTTTTATTTATTGTTTTTTTATATATTGGTTTTTATATATTGTTTTTTATTTATTGGTTTTTATTTATTGGTTTTACTTTATTGGTTTTTATATATTGGTTTTTATATATTGGTTTTCATATATTGGTTTTTATTTATTGGTTTTTATATATTGGTTTTTATATATTTGCGTTTATTTATTGGTTTTTATTTATTGGTTTTATATATTGGTTTTTATATATTGGTTTTTATTTATTGGTTTTTATTAATTTGTTTTTATATATTGGTTTTTATATATTGGTTTTATATTTATTGGTTTTTATATATTGGTTTTTATTTATTGGTGTTTATATATTGGTTTTTATTAATTGGTTTTTATATATTGGTTTTTATGTATTGGTTTTTATTTATTGGTTTTTATATATTTGTTTCTATTTATTGGTTTTTATTTATTGGTTTTTATTTATTGGTTTTTATACATTGGTTTTTATTTATTGGTTTTCATTCATTGGTTTTTATATATTGGTTTTTATATGCTGGTTTTTCTGTATTTGTTTTTATTTATTGGTTTTTATTTATTGGTTTTTATATATTGGTTTTTATATATTGGTTTTTATATATTGTTTTTTATATATTGGTTTTTATTTATTAGTTTTTATATATTGGTTTTTATATATTGGCTTTTATTTATTGGTTTTTATATATTTGTTTTTATATATTTGTTTTTATTTATTGGTTTTTATATATTGGTTTTTATATATTGGTTTTTATATATTAGTTTTATATATTGTTTTTTATTTATTTGTTTTTATTTATTGGTTTTTATTTATTGGTTTTTATATATTGGTTTGTATATATTGGTTTTTATATATTAGTTTTTATTTATTGGTTTTTATATATTTGTTTTTATTTATTGGTTTTTATATATTGGTTTTTATATATTGGTTTTTATACATTGGTTTTTATATATTGGTTTTTATATATTGGTTTTTATATATTGATTTTTATTTATTGGTTTTTATTTATTGGTTTTTATTTATTGGTTTTTATTTATTGGTTTTTATTTATTGGTTTTTATATATTTGTTTTTATATATTGGTTTTTTATTTATTGGTTTTTATATATAGGTTTTTATTTATTGGTTTTTATGTATTGGTTTTTATTTATTGGTTTTTATATATTGGTTTTTATTTATTGGTTTTTATTTATTGGTTTTTATGTATTGGTTTTTATTTATTGGTTTTTATATATTTGTTTTTATATATTGGTTTTATATTTATTGGTTTTTATATATAGGTTGTTATATATTGGTTTTTATTTATGAGTTTTTATATATTGGTTTTTATTTATTGTTTTTTATTTATTGGTTTTTTATATATTGGTTTTTATATATTGTTTTTTATTTATTGGTTTTTATTTATTGGTTTTACTTTATTGGTTTTTATATATTGGTTTTTATATATTGCTTTTTATTTATTGGTTTTTATATATTGGTTTTTATATATTGGTTTTTATTTATTGGTTTTTATATATTGGTTTTCATATATTGGTTTTTATTTATTGGTTTTTATATATTGGTTTTTATATATTTGCGTTTATTTATTGGTTTTTATTTATTGGTTTTATATATTGGTTTTTTTATATTGGTTTTTATTTATTGGTTTTTATTAATTTGTTTGTATATATTGGTTTTTATATATTGGTTTTATATTTATTGGTTTTTATATATTGGTTTTTATTTATTGGTGTTTATATATTGGTTTTTATTAATTGGTTTTTATATATTGGTTTTTATGTATTGGTTTTTATTTATTGGTTTTTATATATTTGTTTCTATTTATTGGTTTTTATTTATTGGTTTTTATTTATTGGTTTTTATACATTGGTTTTTATTTATTGGTTTTTATTCATTGGTTTTTATATATTGGTTTTTATATGCTGGTTTTTCTATATTTGTTTTTATTTATTGGTTTTTATTTATTGGTTTTTATATATTGGTTTTTATATATTGGTTTTTATATATTCTTTTTTATATATTGGTTTTTATTTATTGGTTTTTATATATTGGTTTCTATATATTGGCTTTTATTTATTGGTTTTTATATATTTGTTTTTATATATTGGTTTTTATTTATTGGTTTTTATATATTGGTTTTTATATATTCGTGTTTATATATTAGTTTTATATATTGTTTTTTATTTATTTGTTTTTATTTATTGGTTTTTATTTATTGGTTTTTATATATTGGTTTGTATATATTGGTTTTTATATATTGGTTTGTATATATTGGTTTTTATACATTGGTTTTTATATATTGGTTTTTATATATTGGTTTTTATATATTGATTTTTATATATTGGTTTTTATTTATTGGTTTTTATTTATTGGTTTTTATATGTTGGTTTTTATATAGTTTTTTATTTATTGGTTTTTATTTATTGGTTTTTATATGTTGGTTTTTATATAGTTTTTTATTCATTGGTTTTTATTTATTGGTTTTTATATATTGGTTTTTATTTATTGTTTTTTATTTATTGTTTTTTTATATATTGGTTTTTATATATTGTTTTTTATTTATTGGTTTTTATTTATTGGTTTTACTTTATTGGTTTTTATATATTGGTTTTTATATATTGGTTTTCATTTATTGGTTTTTATTTATTGGTTTTTATATATTGGTTTTTATATATTTGCGTTTATTTATTGGTTTTTATTTATTGGTTTTATATATTGGTTTTTATATATTGGTTTTTATTTATTGGTTTTTATTAATTTGTTTTTATATATTGGTTTTTATATATTGGTTTTATATTTATTGGTTTTTATATATTGGTTTTTATTTATTGGTGTTTATATATTGGTTTTTATTAATTGGTTTTTATATATTGGTTTTTATTTATTGGTTTTTATTTATTGGTTTTTATATATTTGTTTCTATTTATTGGTTTTTATTTATTTGTTTTTATTTATTGGTTTTTATACATTGGTTTTTATTTATTGGTTTTCATTCATTGGTTTTTATATATTGGTTTTTATATGCTGGTTTTTCTGTATTTGTTTTTATTTATTGGTTTTTATTTATTGGTTTTTATATATTGGTTTTTATATATTGGTTTTTATATATTGTTTTTTATATATTGGTTTTTATTTATTAGTTTTTATATATTGGTTTTTATATATTGGCTTTTATTTATTGGTTTTTATATATTTGTTTTTATATATTTGTTTTTATTTATTGGTTTTTATATATTGGTTTTTATATATTGGTTTTTATATATTAGTTTTATATATTGTTTTTTATTTATTTGTTTTTATTTATTGGTTTTTATTTATTGGTTTTTATATATTGGTTTGTATATATTGGTTTTTATATATTAGTTTTTATTTATTGGTTTTTATATATTTGTTTTTATTTATTGGTTTTTATATATTGGTTTTTATATATTGGTTTTTATACATTGGTTTTTATATATTGGTTTTTATATATTGGTTTTTATATATTGATTTTTATTTATTGGTTTTTATTTATTGGTTTTTATTTATTGGTTTTTATTTATTGGTTTTTATTTATTGGTTTTTATATATTTGTTTTTATATATTGGTTTTTTATTTATTGGTTTTTATATATAGGTTTTTATTTATTGGTTTTTATGTATTGGTTTTTATTTATTGGTTTTTATATATTTGTTTTTATTTATTGGTTTTTATTTATTGGTTTTTATGTATTGGTTTTTATTTATTGGTTTTTATATATTTGTTTTTATATATTGGTTTTATATTTATTGGTTTTTATATATAGGTTTTTATATATTGGTTTTTATTTATTGGTTTTTATATATTGGTTTTTATTTATTGTTTTTTATTTATTGGTTTTTTATATATTGGTTTTTATATATTGTTTTTTATTTATTGGTTTTTATTTATTGGTTTTACTTTATTGGTTTTTATATATTGGTTTTTATATATTGCTTTTTATTTATTGGTTTTTATATATTGGTTTTTATATATTGGTTTTTATTTATTGGTTTTTATATATTGGTTTTCATATATTGGTTTTTATTTATTGGTTTTTATATATTGGTTTTTATATATTTGCGTTTATTTATTGGTTTTTATTTATTGGTTTTATATATTGTTTTTTTTTATATTGGTTTTTATTTATTGGTTTTTATTAATTTGTTTGTATATATTGGTTTTTATATATTGGTTTTATATTTATTGGTTTTTATATATTGGTTTTTATTTATTGGTGTTTATATATTGGTTTTTATTAATTGGTTTTTATATATTGGTTTTTATGTATTAGTTTTTATTTATTGGTTTTTATATATTTGTTTCTATTTATTGGTTTTTATTTATTGGTTTTTATTTATTGGTTTTTATACATTGGTTTTTATTTATTGGTTTTTATTCATTGGTTTTTATATATTGGTTTTTATATGCTGGTTTTTCTATATTTGTTTTTATTTATTGGTTATTATTTATTGGTTTTTATATATTGGTTTTTATATATTGGTTTTTATATATTCTTTTTTATATATTGGTTTTTATTTATTGGTTTTTATATATTGGTTTCTATATATTGGCTTTTATTTATTGGTTTTTATATATTTGTTTTTATATATTGGTTTTTATTTATTGGTTTTTATATATTGGTTTTTATATATTCGTGTTTATATATTAGTTTTATATATTGTTTTTTATTTATTTGTTTTTATTTATTGGTTTTTATTTATTGGTTTTTATATATTGGTTTGTATATATTGGTTTTTATATATTGGTTTGTATATATTGGTTTTTATACATTGGTTTTTATATATTGGTTTTTATATATTGGTTTTTATATATTGATTTTTATTTATTGGTTTTTATTTATTGGTTTTTATTTATTGGTTTTTATATGTTGGTTTTTATATAGTTTTTTATTTATTGGTTTTTATTTCTTGGTTTTTATATATTGGTTTTATGTATTGGTTTTTTTATATTGGTTTTTATATATTGGTTTTTATATATTGGTTTTTATATATTGGTTTTTATATATTGGTTTTTATTTATTGGTTTTTATTTATTGGTTTTTATATATTGGTTTTTATATATTGGTTTTTATTTATTGGTTTTTATATATTGGTTTTTATATATTGGTTTTTATATATTGGTTTTTATATATTGGTTTTTATATATTTGGTTTTATATATTTGTTTTTATTTATCGGTTTTTATTTATTGGTTTTTATATATTGGTTTTTATATATTGGTTTTATATATTGTTCTTTATTTATTGGTTTTTATTTATTGGTTTTTATTTATTGGTTTTTATATATTAGTTTTTATATATTGGTTTTTATATATTGGTTTTTATTTATTGGTTTTTATATATTGGTTTTTATATATTGGTTTTTATACATTGGTTTTTATATATTGGTTTTTATATATTTTGTTTTATATATTTGTTTTTATTTCTTGGTTTTTATTTATTGGTTTTTATATATTGGTTTTTATATATTGGTTTTTATTTATTGGTTTTTATATATTTGTTTTTATTTATTAGTTTTTATTTATTGGTTTTTATATATTGGTTTTTATATATTTGTTTTATAAATTGGTTTTTATTTATTGGTTTTTATATATTGGTTTTTATTTATTGGTTTTTATGTATTGGTTTTTTATATTGGTTTTTATATATTGGTTTTTATTTATTGGTTTTTATATATTGGTTTTTATATATTAGTTTTTATACATGTGTTTTTATATATTGGTTTTTATATATTTGGTTTTATATATTTATTTTTATTTCTTGGTTTTTGTTATTGGTTTTTATATATTGGTTTTTATATATTGGTTTTTATATATTGGTTTTATTTATTCGTTTTTATTTATTAGTTTTTATTTATTGGTTTTTACATATTGGTTTTATATATTCGTTTTTATATATTGGTTTTTATTTATTGGTTTTCATATATTGGTTTTTATATATTGGTTTTTATTTATTGGCTTTTATATATTTGTTTTTATATATTGGTTTTTATTTATTGGTTTTTATATATTGGTTTTATATATTGGTTTTATATATTGGTTTTATATATTGGTTTTTATATATTGGCTTTTGTATATTGATTTTTATATATGGGTTTTTATATATTGGTTTTTATTTATTGGTTTTAGTTTATTGGTTTTTAATTATTGGTTTTATATATTGGTTTTTATACATTGGTTTAAATATATTGGTTTGCTTTATTGGTTTTATATATTGGTTTTTATATATTGGTTTTTATTTATTCGTTTTATTTATTGGTTTTTATATATTTGTTTTCATTAATGGTTTTTATATATTGGTTTTTATATATTGGTTTTTATTTATTGGTTTTTATATATTGGTTTTTATATATTGGTGTTTATATATTGGTTTTGTTTGTTGGTTTTTATTTATTTGTTTTTATATATTTGTTTTTATATATTGGTTTTTATTTATTGGTTTTTATATATTGGTTTTTATTTATTGGTTTTTATATATTCGTTTTTATATATTGGTTTTATATATTGGTTTTTATTTATTGGTTTTTATATATTGGCTTTTATTTATTGGTTTTTATATATTTGTTTTTATTTATTGTTTTTTATTTATTGGTTTTTATTCATTGGTTTTTATATATTGGTTTTTATGTATTGGTTTTTATATATTTGGTTTTATATATTTGTTTTTATTTCTCGGTTTAAATATATTGGTTTGCTTTATTGGTTTTATATATTGGTTTTTATATATTGGTTTTTATTTATTCGTTTTATTTATTGGTTTTTATTAATTAGTTTTTATTAACTGGTTTTTATATATTGGTGTTATATATTCGTTTTTAGATATTGGTTTTTATATGCTGGTTGTTATATATTTGTTTTTATTTATTAGTTTTACTTTATTGGTTTTTATATATTGGTTTTTATATATTGGTTTTTATTTATAGGTTTTTATATATTGTTTTTTATATATTGGTTTTTATTTGTTTGTTTTTATATATTTGTTTTTATATATTGGTTTTTATTTATTGGTTTTTATATATTGGTTTTATATATTGGTTTTTATTTATTGGTTTTTATTTAATGGTTTTTATTTATTGGTTTTTATATATTGGTTTTTATGTATTGGTTTTTATATATTTGGTTTTATATATTTGTTTTTATTTTGCGGTTTTTATTTATTGGTTTTTATATATTGGTTTTTATATATTGGTTTTATATATTGTTCTTTATTTATTGGTTTTTATTTATTGGTTTTTATATATTGGTTTTTATATATTAGTTTTTATATATTGGTTTTTATATATTGGTTTTTATTTATTGGTTTTTATATATTGGTTTTTATAAATTGGTTTTTATACATTGGTTTTTATATATTGGTTTTTATATATTTGGTTTCATATATTTGTTTGTATTTCTTGGTTTTTATTTCTTGGTTTTTATATATTGGTTTTTATATATTGGTTTTTATTTATTGGTTTTTATATATTTGTTTTTATTTATTGGTTTTTATTTATTGGTTTTTATTTATTGGTTTTTATATATTAGTTTTTATATATTTGTTTTATAAATTGGTTTTTATATATTGGTTTTTATATATTGGTTTTTATTTATTGGTTTTTATGTATTGGTTTTTATATATTGGTTTTTATATATTGGTTTTTATTTAGTGGTTTTTATATATTGGTTTTTATATATTAGTTTTTATACATGTGTTTTTATATATTGGTTTTTATATATTTGGTTTTATATATTTATTTTTATTTCTTGTTTTTTTTTATTGGTTTTTATATATCGGTTTTTTTATATTGGTTTTTATATATTGGTTTTATTTATTTGTGTTTATTTATTAGTTTTTATTTATTGGTTTTTACATATTGGTTTTATATATTCGTTTTTATATATTAGTTTTTATTTATTGGTTTTCATATATTGGTTTTTATATATTGGTTTCTATTTATTGGCTTTTATATATTTGTTTTTATATATTGGTTTTTATTTATTGGTTTTTATATATTGGTTTTATATATTGGTTTTATATATTGGTTTTATATATTGGTTTTTATATATAGGCTTTTGTATATTGATTTTTATATATGGGTTTTTATATATTGGTTTTTATTTATTGGTTTTAGTTTATTGGTTTTTAGTTATTGGTTTTATATATTGGTTTTTATATATTGGTTTATATATATTGGTTTTTATTTATTGGTTTTTGTTTATTGGTTTTTATTTATTGGTTTTATTTATTGGTTTTTATTAATTGGTTTTTATTTATTGGTTTTTATTTAATTGTTTGTATATATTGGTTTTTATTTATTGGTTTTTATTTATTGGTTTTTAGTTATTGGTTTTATATATTGGTTTTTATATATTGGTTTAAATATATTGGTTTGATTTATTGGTTTTATATATTGGTTTTTATATATTGGTTTTTATTTATTGGTTTTATTTATTGGTTTTTATTAATTAGTTTTCATTAATTGGTTTTTATATATTGGTTTTTATTTATTGGTTTTTATTTATTGGTTTTTATATATTGGTTTTTATATATTGGTTGTTATATATTGGTTTTGTTTGTTGGTTTTTATTTATTTGTTTTTATATATTGGTTTTTATTTATTGGTTTTTATATATTCGTTTTTATATATTGGTTTTATATATTGTTTTTTATGTATTGGTTTTTATATATTGGCTTTTATTTATTGGTTTTTATATATTGGTTTTTATTTATTGTTTTTTATTTATTGGTTTTTATTCATTGGTTTTTACATATTGGTTTTATATATTCGTTTATATATATTGGTTTTTATATGCTGGTTGTTATATATTTGTTTTTATTTATTGGTTTTACTTTATTGGTTTTTATATATTGGTTTTTATATATTGGTTTTTATGTATTGGTTTTTATATATTGGTTTTTATATATTGGTTTTTATTTGTTTGTTTTTATATATTTGTTTTTATATTGGTTTTTATTTATTGGTTTTTATATATTGGTTTTATATATTGTTTTTTATTTATTGGTTTTTATTTATTGGTTTTTATTTATTGGTTTTTATATATTGGTTTTTATATATTGGTTTTTATATATTGGTTTTTATTTATTGGTTTTTATATATTAGTTTTTATATATTAGTTTTTATACATTGGTTTTTATATATTGGTTTTTATATATTTGGTTTTATATAATTGTTTTAATTTATTGGTTTTTATTTATTGGTTTTTATATATTGGTTTTTATATATTGGTTTTTATATATTGGTTTTTATATATTGGTTTTTATTAATTGGTTTTTATATATTGGTTTTTATTTTTTGGTTTTTATATATTGGTTTTTATTTATTGGTTTTTATTTATTGGTTTTTATTTATTGGTTTTTATTTATTGGTTTTTATATATTGGTTTTATATATTGGTTTTTATATATTGGCTTTTGTATATTGATTTTTATATATGGGCTTTTATTTATTGGTTTTTATTTATTTGTTTTAGTTTATTGGTTTTTATTTATTGGTTTTATATAATGGTTTTTATATATTGGTTTATATATATTGGTTTTTATTTTTTTGTTTTTATTTATTGGTTTTTATTTATTGGTTTTTATTTATGGATTTTTATTTATTGGTTTTTATTTATTGGTTTTTATTTATTGGTTTTTATATATTGGTTTTTATTTATTGGTTTTTATTCATTGGTTTTTATATATTGGTTTTATATATTGGTTTTTATTTATTGGTTTTTATATATTGGCTTTTATTTATTGGTTTTTATATATTTGTTTTTATTTATTGTTTTTTATTTATTGGTTTTTATTCATTGGTTTTTACATATTGGTTTTATATATTCGTTTTTAGATATTGGTTTTTATATGCTGGTTGTTATATATTTGTTTTTATTTATTGGTTTTACTTTATTGGTTTTTATATATTGGTTTTTATATATTGGTTTTTATTTATTGGTTTTTATATATTGGTTTTTATATATTGGTTTTTATTTGTTTGTTTTTATATATTTGTTTTTATATATTGGTTTTTATTTATTGGTTTTTATATATTGGTTTTATATATTGGTTTTTATTTATTGGTTTTTATTTATTGGTTTTTATTTATTGGTTTTTATATATTGGTTTTTATGTATTGGTTTTTATATATTTGGTTTTATATATTTGTTTTTATTTCTCGGTTTTTATTTATTGGTTTTTATATATTGGTTTTTATATATTGGTTTTATATATTGTTCTTTATTTATTGGTTTTTATTTATTGGTTTTTATTTATTGGTTTTTATATATTAGTTTTCATATATTGGTTTTTATATATTGGTTTTTATTTATTGGTTTTTATATATTGGTTTTTATAAATTGGTTTTTATACATTGGTTTTTATATATTGGTTTTTATATATTTTGTTTTATATATTTGTTTTTATTTCTTGGTTTTTATTTATTGGTTTTTATATATTGGTTTTTATATATTGGTTTTTATTTATTGGTTTTTATATATTTGTTTTTATTTATTGGTTTTTATTTATTGGTTTTTATTTATTGGTTTTTATATATTAGTTTTTATATATTTGTTTTATAAATTGGTTTTTATATAATGGTTTTTATATATTGGTTTTTATTTATTGGTTTTTATGTATTGGTTTTTATATATTGGTTTTTATATATTGGTTTTTATTTAGTGGTTTTTATATATTGGTTTTTATATATTAGTTTTTATACATGTGTTTTTATATATTGGTTTTTATATATTTGGTTTTATATATTTATTTTTATTTCTTGGTTTTTGTTATTGGTTTTTATATATTGTTTTTTTATATTGGTTTTTATATATTGGTTTTATTTATTTGTGTTTATTTATTAGTTTTTATTTATTGGTTTTTACATATTGGTTTTATATATTCGTTTTTATATATTGGTTTTTATTTATTGGTTTTCATATATTGGTTTTTATATATTGGTTTCTATTTATTGGCTTTTATATATTTGTTTTTATATATTGGTTTTTATTTATTGGTTTTTATATATTGGTTTTATATATTGGTTTTATATATTGGTTTTATATATTGGTTTTTATATATTGGCTTTTGTATATTGATTTTTATACATGGGTTTTTATATATTGGTTTTTATTTATTGGTTTTAGTTTATTGGTTTTTAGTTATTGGTTTTATATATTGGTTTTTATATATTGGTTTATATATATTGGTTTTTATTTATTGGTTTTTATTTATTGGTTTTTATTTATTGGTTTTATTTATTGGTTTTTATTAATTGGTTTTTATTTATTGGTTTTTATTTAATGGTTTGTATATATTGGTTTTTATTTATTGGTTTTTATTTATTGGTTTTTAGTTATTGGTTTTATATATTGGTTTTTATATATTGGTTTAAATATATTGGTTTGATTTATTGGTTTTATATATTGGTTTTTATATATTGGTTTTTATTTATTGGTTTTATTTATTGGTTTTTATTAATTAGTTTTTATTAATTGGTTTTTATATATTGGTTTTTATTTATTGGTTTTTATTTATTGGTTTTTATATATTGGTTTTTATATATTGGTTGTTATATATTGGTTTTGTTTGTTGGTTTTTATTTATTTGTTTTTATATATTTGTTTTTATATATTGGTTTTTATTTATTGGTTTTTATATATTGGTTTTTATTTATTGGTTTTTATATATTCGTTTTTATATATTGGTTTTATATATTGTTTTGTATTTATTGGTTTTTGTATATTGGCTTTTATTTATTGGTTTTTATATATTGGTTTTTATTTATTGTTTTTTATTTATTGGTTTTTATTCATTGGTTTTTACATATTGGTTTTATATATTCGTTTTTATATATTGGTTTTTATATGCTGGTTGTTATATATTTGTTTTTATTTATTGGTTTTACTTTATTGGTTTTTATATATTGGTTTTTATATATTGGTTTTTATGTATTGGTTTTTATATATTGGTTTTTATATATTGGTTTTTATTTGTTTGTTTTTATATATTTGTTTTTATATATTGGTTTTTATTTATTGGTTTTTATATATTGGTTTTATATATTGTTTTTCTTTATTGGTTTTTATTTATTGGTTTTTATTTATTGGTTTTTATATATTGGTTTTTATATATTGGTTTTTATATATTGGTTTTTATTTATTGGTTTTTATATATTAGTTATTATATATTAGTTTTTATACATTGGTTTTTATATATTGGTTTTTATATATTTGGTTTTATATAATTGTTTTAATTTATTGGTTTTTATTTATTGGTTTTTATATATTGGTTTTTATATATTGGTTTTTATATATTGGTTTTTATATATTGGTTTTTATTTTTTGGTTTTTATATATTGGTTTTTATTTATTGGTTTTTATTTATTGGTTTTTATTTATTGGGTTTTATTTATTAGTTTTTATATATTGGTTTTATATATTGGTTTTTATATATTGGGTTTTGTATATTGATTTTTATATATGGGTTTTTATTTATTGGTTTTTATTTATTGGTTTTAGTTTATTGGTTTTTATTTATTGGTTTTATGTATTGGTTTTTATATATTGGTTTATATATATTGGTTTTTATTTATTTGTTTTTATTTATTGGTTTTTATTTATTGGTTTTTATTCATGGATTTTTATTTATTGGTTTTTATTCATTGGTTTTTAGTTATTGGTTTTATATATTGGTTTTTATATATTTGTTTATATATATTGGTTTTTATTTATTGGTTTTTATATATTGGTTTTTATATATTGGTTTTTATTTATTGGTATTATTTATTGGTTTTTATTAATTGGTTTTTATTAATTGGTTTTTATATATTGGTTTTTATTCATTGGTTTTTATTTATTGGGTTTTATATATTGGTTTTTATATATTGGTTTTTTATTGGTTTTTTTTTATTTATTTTTATATATTTGTATTTATATATTGGTTTTTATATATTGGTTTTTATATATTGGTTTTTATTCAGTGGTTTTTATATATTCGTTTTTATATATTGGTTTTATATATTGGTTTTTATTTATTGGTTTTTATATATTCGTTTTTATATATTGGTTTTATATATTGGTTTTTATTTAATGGTTTTTATATATTGGTTTTTATATATTGGTTTTTATATATTTGTTTTTATTATTGTTTTTTATTTATTGGTTTTTATATATTGGTGTTTATTTATTGGTTTTTATTTATTGGTTTTAATTTATTGGTTTTTATTCATTGGTTTTTACATATTTGTTTTATATATTGGTTTTTATATATTGGTTTTTATATGCTGGTTTTTATATATTTGTTTTTATTTATTGGTTTTTATTTATTGCTTTTTATATATTGGTTTTTATATATTTGTTTTTATATATTTGTTTTTATATATTGGTTTTTATTTATTGGTTTTTATATATTGGTTTTTATATATTAGTTTTAATTTATTGGTTTTTATATATTTGTTTTTATTTATTTGTTTTTATTTATTGGTTTTTATATATTGGTTTTTATATATTGGTTTTTATATATTGGTTTTATATATTGTTTTTTATTTATTGGTTTTTATTTATTGGTTTTTATTTATTGGTTTTTATATATTGGTTTTTATATATTGGTTTTTATATATTGGTTTTTATTTATTGGTTTTGATATATTAGTTTTTATATATTAATTTTTATATATTGGTTTTTATATATTTGTTTTTATACATTTGTTTTTATATATTGGTTTTTATATATTTGGTTTTATATATTTGTTTTTGTTTATTGGTTTTTATTTATTGGTTTTTATATATTGGTTTTTATATATTGGTTTTTATATATTGGTTTTTATATATTGGTTTTTATTTATTGGCTTTTATTTATTGGTTTTTATTTATTGGTGTTTATTTATTGGTTTTTATTTATTGGTTTTTATATATTGCTTTTAATTTATTGGTTTTTATATATTGGTTTTTATATATTGGTTTTTATATATTGGTTTTTATATATTGGTTTTTATTAATTGGTTTTTATATATATGTTTTATATTTATTGGTTTTTATTTTTTGGTTTTTATATATTGGTGTTTATATATTGGTTTTTATATATTAGTTGAATTTACCAACTTAAAGCGAGAAAAAATGTTCCGCAAATTGAGAAAATCAACGGAAAAATAAAGAAGAAAGAAAACTCTGTATTTAATCAAATGTGCCTTGATAACGATTTGCTGCAAATACATACATGCACACATATGTATGCGTGTGCGTGCGCGTGTGTGTGTGTGTGTGTGTGTGTGTGTGTGTGTGTGTGTGTGTGTGTGTGTGTGTGTGTGTTAGGTGTGTGTGTTCCTTGATAGATGCGTTGATTGAGTTTGAATAAAATAAAATACGTAATAGATATTTTGAAGATAAAACAACGCATTATTACGAACATAAACATTTGTTTTTCAAACAAAACCAAGAATAAATATCTGTTCATTTTCATAATAATGCGTTTTTTTAGCTCCAAAGTATCTAATACGTACTTTATATATATATATATATATATATATATATATATATATATATATATATATATATATATATATATATATATATATATATATATAGTAATTTATAAAATATATATGGCGATTAAGCTACACTTAATATTCGGCGTTTAATCCACTCTAGGATTCGTCAGGCTTATGCGCGAATTATGTGGTTGTTTCTCGTTTTTATATGGTCCTCTTTTGTTGAGGATTTTAGTTAGCCAATCAGCTTTCTAGTATCCACCGCGCCCCTTCCTATCAGCCAATGGGCATGCATTTTATCGAACAAAGTATCTGTTTTAGAACTAGGTAGTGGTTTAAGGCACTTTTGAAGTAAATACTTAAAGTTTACGCATAAATCTATACTTTCGTATATTAATTTTATGTGAGTAAATGAAGTAGTTATATATATATATATATATATATATATATATATATATATATAATATATATATAATATATATATATATATATATATATATATATATATATATAAGTTTAATGATCAAAGTTAAATTCTGTAGATTAAAATATATACACACATATTTAAGTTAAGAATTTATTGTTTCAAGCAAGGAATATATGGAGAAAAATTGTTTGTTTCCTTAATCCATGGATTTTCAATAATTACTCTTATCATCAGAGGGAATGAAATGTAATTAGCAAAATGTTCAGCTGTGAATAAACAAATATTTTGCTTTTCAGCACATATATTGAAAACGTTATACGAGGGGTGTGCAATAAGTAATGCTCCTGACGCACTTCCAGTCGTCTGATCTAGCTGAAATTTTGCATGAGCAATGATTTATATCTCTACGGGTTATGTGGCAAATTACAGCTCTGAACTAATTGCGCTTTCTGTTTTACAGGTTTTTGAACTGAGTCAGGTGTGAAATGGAGTTTCACTGTTGAATGTCGAGCAGTGATCCGGTTTTTGTATTTGAAAGGACGCACACCACAGGAGACTTTTGATGACCTTGTAAAACGCTGGCATCGTTAATTCAAACATGGCCGGAAGTCTGTGGAAACAGCTTCCAGACCTGGTCGCCCCCTTCTGCCATTGATGAGGTATCTGTCCGTCAAGTTGAGGCTGCCATTTTGGAAGATCGGCGCATTACTATTCGCCAAATAGCCCAAGATGTCAAGATTAGTACAGGGTCTGTGGAAACTATCATTCATAACCATTTGCATATGCATAAGGTGTCTGTCAGATGGATTGCCAGGTTGCTCACACCATTCCAGAAGCGAGAACGTGTCGAATGCTCGAGGATGAATTTGGAGATGTGCCAAGAAGATGAGTCAAAGTTTTTCAAAAGACTGATTACAGTATGAAACCTGGGTCCATCACTATGATCCAGAGACCAAAGCCAAATCAATGCATTGGAAGTACTTGGACTCATTACCTCCAAAGAAGGCAAGGGTGCAGCCCTCCGCTGGCAAGGTCATGCTCACAGTCTTCTGTGACCAGGATGGAGTAGTGATGACAGATTTCCTAGCAAAGAGTACCACGATTACAGAAGGCTATTATGCTTCACTTTTGAGGAAATTAAGGGAAACTATCAAAATCAAGAGGTGGGGCAAGATCAGCAAAGGTACCCTCCGCCTGCAGGACAACGCTCAGGTCCACAACTCGCATGTCGCCAGATCAGAAGCGCGGGCGTGTGGTTATGAAATCCTTCCCCATCCTCCCTACTCTCCTGACCTTGCACCCTCTGACTTTCACCTCTTCCCAGCCATGAAGTTGTTTTTTTTTAAAGAAAAGCGTTTCGCAGATGATGCAGCCTTGATTTCTGAAGTCACGCCGTGGTTGGAGGACAAACCTGAGGTGTTCTACAAAAACGGTCTCCAGAGCTGTATCAAACGATGGGAGAAATGCATAACTCTGGGTCGTTTCCGTGTAGAGAAAGACTAATTACTGTTCCAAGTTTCGTTGATCTACTGCTATGGGAATTGGGTTAGGGGCATAACTTATTGCACGCCACTCGTATATATATATATATATATATATATATATATATATATATATATATATATATATATATATATATATATATATATAAGCAGCATTTTTTCGTTTAGGCATGTTTTATTAAATAGTAAAGATAATTCCTGGTTTTAATCTGTTCTAATTTTCTTGCTTCGGTTAAGATACTATGGGAAATTAACAGAACTGATTTTAGGATATTTATAGAAGTGTGTATTTTTCTCAGTAAATCACACGTTCGTATTATTTGGATTTATCGGACTACTGTTCTCATCTTGAGTGTGATTTTCACAAGGTTTTGATCGATGTAACCTCCAACCTTCTTCAGGTGTATCTTGTCGAACTCAGGAATGTTTCTGTCAAACTCGGGAATTTGGACGGAATTTCGAATGTAACACTTTATTTACTTTACGGGTGTAGCATGCTCTCGTTCCGTCAGCCATGCAACAATTAGGCCAGAAATCACGCAGAACTTGTCAACACCATGCTGAAACACTATCAATAATTTCCCCCACTCTTTATCTGTGCCAAAACCAAAATGTAGATTGCATGAACAAAGCTTCTTTCTTAGAACTGAAGACATGTGAACTTATCTTCCGTTCGCCTACTTTCCAGCTGACTACAATATGGTTTTCTTCAAGTCCAATGTAAACAAGTTCTTGATGAACCGTTCCACTTAAGTAATCCTATTTACCAAATTTCCACTACTAACGATTACTACGATATTGTCCCATTGACTACTGTACACTCTTTAACCCTTATCCTCGAGTGGCCTCTGGGCCTTGATAAGTGGTGACTCCTATGTAAAAAAAAAAGTGCTGACTGCTTTTCGGAAACCTGGGTAAGCGTCAAGATGCACTTTCTAATGTAAACTGGTTTTCGAGCAATTCGGTTTTAGAACGGCTTTTCGGAGAGAATTATATTTGAAAACCGAGTGGAGGCAGATAATGAAAGGGTTGGCCTGAAGACATTATCAGGGCTCCACTAGATCTCTGTCTGTCATTGCCCCCTCACCGGAATTATCGGCGCGGAAGAAATATTATGTCTTCACCTTGCAAAGATATTCTAAAACAAAAATAGGTCAGAATACCTCTTAAGGATAATATATATATATATATATATATATATATATATATATATATATATATATATATATATATATATATATACTTCATTTACTCACATAAATTTAATATACGAAAGTATAGATTTATGCGTAAACTTTAAGTATTTACTTCAAGTGCTCAATACGTAGGTAGAGCTAGTTAGTAATTTATAAAATATATATATACATATATATATATATATATATATATATATCCATCCAGAGGAAGTCAAGAAATAAAGACGAAACGTTGATGAACACATAATACGGTTTGTTCCTTTATATATATATATATATATATATATATATATATAAGGTAAGCAGAAGATTTATTTACATTGCCTTTGGTAACATTTTATATATATATATATATAAAATGTTACCAAAGGCAATGTAAATATATATATATATATATATATATATATATATATATATATATATATATATATATATATATATATATATATATATATATATATATTGTAAACTAGTAATTTGTTTAAAATATGAGTAACGTATTTATTTTTGTTTGAAAGGGAACGGAAGTAAGAAATAATATAAAGGGAGATAATTCGATTTTTTTTATTTCCGTTATCTCTACTGTTTGGCATTAAGTGCCTTTTGCTTGTTATATATGTATCCGCTTTCTATTTCGTCCATTTTTTTGTGCGTGCCTTTGGCGCGTTTAAGTGGTGACGTAAGCATATGTGGCGTAGTCTAAACAAATATTTATGTTTATTTTAAGCCGGAAAGGAAACGGCACCGAAAAGTGCAGAGAAGCGCTTCCTTTCATTCATTATTTTTGACCTTCAGATTAAAAATGAACAGCAGTTCACTTGAAACAAAAAGGGCTCAGTTGATTCCTCTCCGCCCCTCTTTTTATATCTATCTATCTATATATCTCACTCACTCTAGTTCTATCTTTCTCTCTTCCCGCCTCCCGCTCTCTATACATAAATATATATGCATATATATAAATATACATATATATATATACAATGCATATATGTACATATATACACATACATATACATATATATACATAAATATACCCATATATACAATGCATATATATATATACGTATACATATACATATATATACATATATATATATCTATATATATACATATATATTTATATATATATATATATATATATATATATATATATATAGAGAGAGAGAGAGAGAGAGAGAGAGAGAGAGAGATAGATAGATAGATAATATACAGGGTGTCCGTAAAGTTACTATACAGTCTTATTGTTTTATTGTATTATATTTGCATTAATAGTTAATATTTATTTTTTTTACAGGTTTATTTAATCCAGCATGCCACGCAAGCTAACTTTGGAAGAGCGCAAATTTGAAGGCCTCCAATTTGAATATTTGTCATAGAAATTGTTTGCCTTGATTGTTACAGTCTTTTCGGATGTAACACGTGTATTTTCTGAGATTTTTATAAACATAAAGGTGTTATTTCTTTTTATTTCTTTTGTTACAAATAAATATTTTAATACAATATCTTACTGTACTGTTAATATATTACAGGGTGTCTGTATAGTAACTTGTAAGACTGTATAGTAACTTTACGGAAACTCTGTATATAGATATCATACAATAATAAATTGCGGTTTCACTTAATGCCATAACCAGCAAATTGTAGAATTGCTACAAATATAATTTGCTGATTTCTATCTGTCCTCTGATGAGAAGAATAACAAGAATAGCATTCTTTGAAACTCCGCGGAATAAAAACTTTGTAAATTAGTTTTTGGAGTATTCAGTCGAACAATAAATTTGATTGTAAATTTCAACTTACAATTTCTTGTCTCATGTATATATATATATATATATATATATATATATATATATATATATATATATATATATATATATATGCTGGACTTTCCCCTCGATTTCGACGTATGAGGTTCCGCAACAACTAAGTTGCTCGGAAATCCTCACAGAGGATTTGTTTATAGTGGTGAAGGCTTTGTGTAGAACCAAGCACCTTTTTGTATTATTGCTAACCTTTGTCGGTGCAGATAACTGCCACAGGATATAGTATACAGTAGACCGCAGGTTTTTACATCAAAGTTTCCTTCTCCTAGACGGCTGTCTTAACGAAGACTAGGGGTGCATCTCTCCCAATGAATAAATGCGCCCCCCATATACCAACCTGGAAATTTCTACGACTCGGCGCGATACATACAACACCTAACCTTCTCAAATGATCACCAATCTGGTACTGGCTAGGTTCAATGTTTTTTAACTTCGGTGATCTGGCGAGAACCGGCCGGTGTGTCAACGTGATTGTACCGTGTGTGTGTGTATATATATATATATATATATATATATATATATATATATATATATATATATATAGTCATCCACATACAGTACTGTTTCGCTGCATCATAGCTCAACAGTGCGGCTAGACTGGCAACTACCTCAAGCCAGGATATATATATATATATATATATATATATATATATATATATATATATATATATATACTAGACCACCCGTGACCCGTTGGGTCAGTACGTTATATTAGCTATGGAATTCATGTATGAGCGTGACACTTGTGGCATAAAGAAAATAGTTTTTTTTTACATAACAGAAGCATTTCTATGAAAGTATATTAAAATGAAAAAAGAATATAGATAGATTTCTATGAGTCGTTCTGTTTATTATAATTGTTATTTTTTTTTAAATTACAGTTACTGAATTATAAGTGGTTGGTCATACTTATAGGTAAATATGCACTGAACAGGTATCATAATCCTTATTATAGTTAAATTCAAATTTTGATATATCATCTTTTAAATGAAATTGTTAGTTGAAAGTACAGAATAATAAAAAAAACACTCTCCACATGTTAATAATGGCTTTTTAAATAGAAAATGAAAATAAAATGTAACTTTTTCATTTAATTTAAGCAAACATTCAGTACCCATTGTGTAAAGGAAAACACTATTTAATGTAATAGAAATGTGTGCATTTACCGATTCAGCTTTCCGTTTGGAAATGTAAGCAGACGACTTTAAAAAACATGGGAAGAAGAAAAAGAAATTTTTTTGTAATAACGCCCTCTAGTAAAAAGGTCTGCATTAGTTAAGGGGGATAACTCTATCCAGTTTTACATCGCTGCCTTTTTCTCTCTCTCACACATACACGTAACTATTTCTCGCGTACGTAACGAAAACAGAGGGAGTAGGAGTGTTGAAATCTATTAGAGGGAAAGTGAGAGGTGTTTTCTTTCCATAAATTGTATAGGGTAATATTTCATATTATCAATAGATTCATAGATAAATAGATTTTATAATATATATTATAATTATCTATGAATCTATGTATTATTTGTATATATAAATAACTATTTGATCAAATTAAATTAAATTGTTTGTATTAAAAGCGATATAAAAATTCCGGAATTGGAATAACGGATTGCAGACGTTGCTATTAACGCATGCGCAACCGGATGTTGAAAACCGGAAATCTGATTGCAAACATACAAGATCCATAGACTTTTAGTATTATATATATATATATATATATATATATATATATATATATATATATATATATATATATATATATATATATATATATTGAAAATACTAAACCGAAACATAAAGGGATGTTGTTTCCTCCCCTCGCTTCTCTCGCTCTCTATATATCTCCCCCTCACTCTCGCTCTCTACCTTTCTCTCTCTCCCTCTTTGTCTCTCTCTCTATATATATATGCATAAATATACGCATATATATAAATATGCATATATATGCATGTATATACATACATGCATACATATACATACATGCATACATTTCCATTTGGTGAGTCAATGTTCCAATGTTCTGTTCGAGTGTAAAAAGAAATTTGCCACAGCTGCGATGTTTTCGAGTTCCGTCAGTCGTCTTTAGGTGAGTGATGAATTCAATAATTGCGTTTAGTGACTTTATTGAAAAAATCGATTAAAATCGATTAAAAGCACTTAAGCGTAACCTCTCCCTCATATTGAACCAAATGTTAACATAAGGCAGCTTTCATGTGAACAATTCGCGCATGTGCAGTTTCTGAAGCAGTTTGCAAACATAAAAATCCAATTACCCCAAGTACTAATTTTTAAATTTGTACTCTTTAGCACCCTGTGTTTCCAGGTGAAAACCAATCAAAACGTTGCCCACATGTCTGAATACCCTATATACTAAATTTCAAGTCTGTAGATAAAAAAATTCATTCAATATATAGGTTAAGAATTGTCCTCACACACACATTCTCATTTTTATAGATATATACATATATTCAGGGAACTGTGCCTAAATCAAAACGTGGATTCCATGAACAAAGCTTCTTTCTTAGAACTGCACGCCTGTGGAACTCTGTTCCGTCTGCCTGCTTCCCACCTGACTACAACTTGGATATCTTCAAGTCCAACGTTAACAAATTCTTAATGAACCGCCCCCTTAAGTAAACACTTCATCAAATCTCCACACTAACGTAATGTACTTGCAATAACCCTTATCCCTGAGTGGCTTCCGGGCCTTGATAAGTGGTGACCACTGTGTAAAAAAAAAAAGAAAAAAAAAGTCAGTGTCAATCTCTTTGGTTTTCTCGGTCAGTATTTTATTTGCTGTTTTGCTCCACTTTTCAAACTTTGAGTAGTGGTAGCCAAATAGCAACATTTTTTCAGCAGCAGATCAAGGCTGAGCTTTTAAGCCTCTTATTTTATTTTATTTATTTTATTTTTTTCTGTTCAAATTAGATGGTCGGGACCTTTGGTATCAAGGTCTGATGACTGACGCTGTTTGGCCTATGTCATGACTACAGTACCACTTCCAGAAGAAAGAAGGTTTACACTATTACGTAACTATTCCCGCATGGTGTATAAACGGGTTTAATGGCCCTTTTTATCCTGGGTGTCGGCCTGCCAGCATGTCTATTTATTTTTATTCATTTTTTTTTATAATTCCGTATTGTCCACATCTTTTTTTATTGAGTATTAGAAACTGCTCTCTATTAATAGAAGGAGTGTTTTCGTTCGCAACCTCAAGGACCCGCTGAATGGCTTGAAGAGAGAGAACACTATGTTTTATTTGAATATTTGGTCAGGGTTTACTTCCGATGAAAAGATGTCAGAGCTCTGAAAAACACCTGTATAGAGAGACCGTAGACACCCGAGGATGGTGTCTAGTAGGCATTCAAGTTCTCTCCAAAAGGCGTTCGTTTATGCGTGTGTGCAATAAGAGTTCAATTTACTTCAGATTTTTTGTGTTAAGTTTCTAACGAAGAAGACACTTTGAACATTATTCATAGAAGTGACCAACTTCATCAAAACCTCTTTTGTCCATTAATTCAATTCTCCCTTCCCCCTTCTCCTCGTCCTTCTTCTCTTTTTTTTTTTTTTTTCTTTTTTTTTTTTTTGTCGGTGCGTGTATTCTAGGTTCCATACATATAAGTTGTTTTATTCGTTTCATTTTCGAGCAGCTTTTTTAATCTATTGCATCTTTCCCATCTGGCTTTGATGGGGCATAACAGTTACCAACAATTGCTTCCTTTGTTTAAATTGAAAAGAGGCTTGCCTTTTTTCTGTTGTTCTTGGCCTTCGGGCCGGGATCAAAATGTAGTATCTGTTCTGCACTTAAGATAATTTGTACCAGTCAATGGAGGGGAAACCTTCTATACTGGGACGATTATTATTTTTGGTAACCAGAGGTCCCCCTTTTTGCCTACTTTTAGAGGAGCTGGTTTTTACCCCACATTAAAAACGGCCTTGTGCCTAATTTGCTTTGGTGGGGAAGCAAATAAATACATTAAATCATGAGTCACCAGTTACCAAGGTTAAAATCCACTCGAGGATTAGAATTAATGATATAGATAAATCGACATGGCAAGTGCTCGACAACTCCAATCTGTGGTTCCCTCATTGGCAAACTTTTACAAAAACACTTGACTAGCTACAACCATTATAAACGATTTCTCTATCTGTGCCTAAATCTAAATGCAGATTCCATGAACAAATCTTCATTCCCAGAATTGCCCGCCTGTGGAACACTGTTCCGCTGGCCTGCTTCCCGATTGAATACAGCATAGTAACCTTTAAATCCAATGTAAACAAGTTCTTTTTGAGCCATTCCCATAAATAATCAAATTCTACCCAATTTACACTATTAACGATTACTAGACTGCCATCTTACATTCATTAACCCTTATCCTCGAGTTGCCTTTAGGCCTTGATAAATGGTGCCTTCAGTGTAAAAAAAAAAATGATAGAACCGATGAAGAACAACGAATGGAACGAATAACATCTGATGACTTATACGTGCAATTTATGACACGTGTTTATTGAGGTTACATTTGAAGTTGTAGCACTCGGGGAAACAATCTTGTGGCAACGTGTTTCACTGATGGATTTTTAAAAAATTTTATATCATTTTTTTAACACACATAAAAATAAATAATGTGAAAGCACAATGATCAAACATTGTCCAAACGCCTAAGCTCCATTTGTTTACACAACGAGCATTGCATTACAAAGTACAAAGGTATTACTTTTCTGATTTTTTTTTTTAAATGGCGATTGATTATTCATATTATTTGGAGTCTTCGGACTACTGTTCTCATTTTAAGTGTCATTTTCACAAAATTTCGGTTGATGTAACCTCCACCTTTGTTCAACGTATTTTGTCGAACCTAGGAATGTTTCTGTTGAACTCGGGAATCTGGAAAAGGGTGTAAAACTTTATAATGTACTCTGGATTGTACTTTTTTTTTTAATTTCCGGAATACTGTTGTAATCTCGCAAAATAGTTTTATTACAAGTGCTGAGATGCAAGCGGTTGTCTTTTTTTTTTTACTGTTTTAAGTAGGGGCAGTGTAGCAAATAATAATTACTGCCAGTCCGTCCAAGTTGCAAAATCACCTTGTACTCTGCAACCTAGTATTCAACCCTTAGACCATTATTAATTAACATGGAAAAGTAGGATATTGAAATTCTGCATTGTGTAAAACCAGCGGACATATGCGCACACACACACACACACGCGCGCGCACACACACACATGCATAAGTGTGTATATATACACACACATATATGCGTATATATGTGTGTGTGCGCGCGTGTGTGCGTGTGTGTATAAAACAGTTATGAATTATGAAGCGTACACATGGACATGTCAGATTCAGCCACTCTGATGAGTCGTAGACGAAGACGAAACACGAAACAGCGGATAATAATATTTTAAACAATATATATCTATAAATTTACTTGTCATCGTTTTCTAAAAGTTAGAATCGCCCGCTCGTCGAAGGCAAGATTCAAGCAAGCAAGCAAGCAAGCAAGGGCGGTCCACAAAGTTTTATAATCATGTAGATATTTAACTGGTCATTTGGGGTAAAGAAAATCAATATTCTTCACTTGTTTACTAGTTTAGTGCTTGAGAGATAAAGGAAAACTGCAATGGAATATTGGAATAACTGTGTAATTCATATCATGATGAAGTGTTATCCTTAAGGAAGGGGGTCCCTTTGATTTCTGCGAACTTTGACTGAAGTAAAATGAAGCACACAAGCAGTCAGAAAGAGTGTGTATATGCGTGTGTGTGTGTGTGTGTGTGCGTATGTGTGTGTGCATGTGTGTGTATGCATGTGTGTGTATATGCGTGTGTGTGCATGTGTGTGTATGTGTATGTATATGCGTGTATGTGTATGTGTGTGTATGTGTGTATGTGTGTGTGCGTGTGTGTATGCGTGTGTGTTGTGTGTGTGTTGTGTGTGTGTTGTGTTTTGTGTGTGTGTTGTGTGTGTATGTGAGTGTGTTGTGTGTATGTGTGCGTATGTGTGTGTTTTCGTGAATGTGTGTGTTGTGTCTGTGTTGTGTGTATGTGTGTGTTGTGTGTATGTGTGTGTTCATGTATGTGTGCGTGTGTGTGTATGCATGTGTGTGTATATGCGTGTGTGTGCATGTGTGTGTATGTGTGTATATGCGTGTGTGTATGTGTGTGTATGTGTATGTGTGTATGCGTGTGTGTATGTGTGTGTATGAGTGTGTGCGTTGTGTGTGTGTTTTGTGTGTGTGTTTTGTGTGTGTGTTGTGTGTGTATGTGTGCGTATGTGTGTGTTTTCGTGAATGTGTGTGTGTTGTGTGTGTGTTGTGTGCATGTGTGTGTATGTGTGTGTTTGCGTGTGTATGTGCGTGTGTATGTGTGCGTGTGTGTGTGTGTTGATTATTCAAAATATGTTATACGGAAACTTAATATATACATGCACGAAGTGAGAAAACGAGAATGTACATAAATGATGAAGAACGCGCGAGAGAAAGACAGACAGAGAAAGAGATAAAGAGCGAGAGAGAGAGAGAGAGAGAAATAAAGATGTGTGTGAGAGAGAGTTGGGAGGAGAAAGAGAATGTGTGTGTGTGTGTAAAAGAAAATGCATGTGAGTGAATAAGTGTACATCTGTGTGCATGCGTGCGCGTGAAAGAGAGGGAGAGAAGGTGAGACAAGGGGGGCGGGTAACAAACACGGAGATATAGATAAAGAGAGGAAGAAAGAGATAGAGAGAGGATTGAAACAGAGAAAGAGAGAGAGGGATGAAGAGAGAACAGTTACGAAATATAAAGCGCACAAAACACATGGACATGTCAGGTTAATAAAGGCCATTATGAAAGTCATTGTGATATACGACTGACTGCCACAGAGAAATGGTGCACTAAACACGAACCCTCGTAGAAAGGAGCATCTGGCCCCCAAACTTTCATCGACCGTGGAGGTAATTTTCAAAAAACGCCGATTAGAGTATAACCTAAATATATAACCCTTTAAACGCAACTTTACATTCCTCCGATACTGACGGACGTATTTCCAATGTAACGTGCGTAGGTCGGCGACCAATCACGCCACACAGCCCATTCGAAGATCGAATACTACTGTCACATCTGGAGAGGCGGTACTCATGGCACCCTTTCCTACCTTGACAGGATTTCGAAACCTAGTAGGCGGTGTCCTTTTCTTCTCCTTGCAACCACCCACGGAAGGGACGTTGCGAGTCTATCTCTGCTCTGGCGTTATTTTCATGGCAAGTGCTCAACTGAGCTTCAATCTATAGCCCCCACCCCACACCACCACCCGCAAAACATTAGCAACAAGCACTGTCAACAATTTCCTCTACTCTCTATCTGCGCTTAAAATTAAACGCAAATTCCTAGAACTGCCCGTCTTTGGAACTCTATACTGTGGGGCTGCTTTCCAGCTGACTACAACATGGTCGTTTTAAAGTTTAATGCAAACAAGTTCTTGTTGAACTGCCCTCTTTAGTAATGAAATTCTACCTAATGTCCGCCACTATTGATCATCACGGTGTTGTCTCACCGACCATCTGACACGCATTAACCGTTATCCTCAAGTGGCTTTCATGCCTTGATAAGTGGTTGTGGCACAATGAAGTAGCTCCTTTTTTGTGGTTGGGTCGGGGGGGGGACTGGGGCTTCGGCATACCTTATACCTAACTTGTACCTGTGCTCGCTGGAAGGCGAGAAAGAAATGTATTACTATTAAAAAAAACATGACGGCTTCAGTAACTGTTGTTAATCAGGTATGACTCGAGCCAATGGTGACAGTTGTTTCTATTATTCAACCAAGTCTAAACGATCTCGGACCCTAGAATTCGAATGGTCAAACCTAAAAGAACTCGCCATCAAAACATACAAAAAAATGTTCAGTGTTATGTATATATATATCTCTCTCTCTCTGTCTCTTTATTTCTCTCACTCTCTTTCTCTCTTTCCTTCTTTATTTCTTTCTTTCACTCTCTTTCTATCTTTCTTTTCTTTCTTTTCTTTCTTTCTTTCTTTCTCTAACTCTCTTTCAATGAAGAAGGAAAGGAGACCCGAATTATAATTGTATTGTTTTTAAACAGTCGAAGAGGGCGGTTCAACAAGAACTTGTTTGTCTATAGTAGTTTGGTTGCGAACGTCATTAGCAGCACGCGTCGGTTCTCAGCAGGTCTTAACTAAACATGCTTCTCCAGTGTTAAATAGAAGAATTATATTTTTATAAAGAATGCCTTTGGTTCATTTTAAGCAACGGATGCGGTCTTTGCCATTTACTCCCAACGATGAAAACGCTGCCCGTTACGATGCAAAGATGACTCGGGAAGAGACCCATGCCAGCCGGTTATAGTCGACGCCATATCGAACCCGTTGATTTTTCTAGTAGTGTTGGAATCGGAATCGGGAATCGGAAAAATCGAAAGATTTGGTAGTATCAGAATCGATATCGGAATCGGAAAAATTGATGCCTATTTTCCGATACCAAAAACGATTCTTTTTGTCTTCTTTTTTTTTATTTGATTTTGTTTAAAGTAAAATTTTCCATTGCTGGTAATAATGATAAACTAATAAATATTTATTGATTTTAAAATTACCAGTAAAGCTAAAATCGATATTGTATTTTGAATTTTAGGAAAATATCTGCATATTTAATATGTGTTTTTACGAAAATCGGGGAAAATGACAATTTTATAGTTAAATAATTAGAGATTTATAAAGAATCTGAATCTGAATCGGTAATTGTATCGGAATTGAGAATTTAGCACAGAATCGGTAATTGTATCGGAATCGGGAAAAATATTGGAATCGTCCCATCACTAATACATATATATATATATATATATATATATATATATATATATATATATGTATATATATATATATATATATATATATATATATATATATATATATATATATATATATTAAGAAAAGTTAATATATATAAGAAAAGTTCTTTAATTTTTTTTCTTCATAATATTATTTTGTATTCCTGCACGTCACCAATTGAAAACGAATAAAGAAAAGTTATAAGTCCAAAGTAACAAAAAAAAAAAAAAATATATATATATATATATATGTGTGTGTGTGTGGGGGTAGTTTTTTTTTTTTTTTTATATCCATTTCTATCGTTTGGTGTGTCTATCGTGATATCGTTTATTTCCCTGGGGAGCTGGTTGCCGTACCCAGGACGTTTCTCAAGTAACTCTCCCTGGGTAATCGATTGTCATATGATGACTTCTATGTAAAAAATAAATAATTTGGTCGTCTTCAAATCAAAGGTCAACAAATTTTGCTATGGGCCGTCCCAAAAGTAATCGAACGCAGTTCCTACCATGTAAATATGTTATAAACATTGACATTTATTTCATTGCGGAGAACAAAATCTGTGAAGGGATCTGGTTATACTGTAACAGAGCGCGGACGCACGTATACAAATACCGAGCCGTGTGCGAAATGACGTCACGGTAAGGGAAAAAAGACTGTAAAAAGGATATCACGTTAGAGAGGTGGGCGACGTCACAGTCGTAACAAGAAGTCATGCGTGGCGAGAGAATGAGGAAATAAATGTCGTTGTTACAAAAAGAAGTCGTTATTACTTGTCCTATGTTCCTAGCGACGTATACTGCATACAACGTGTGGGTGTTGTGTGTAAGCGGTGTGTAGTATGGTACAATACAAGGGCCAGTAAGCTTCCAGGACGCATTAATTTCAACCGTCCCTTTAAAGACTATTTCAATCTTTTTGTAATTTTACACAGAGCGTTACCTGGAAACAACGAAAAATGACATCCTCTCTCCTGCCTCCGTTACCGCCGAAGAAAGACGCTCTCTTACCTAACTTCATCACTTTCTCGGTGTGGCTTGATGCTTTATCACAGGGAGTGTGTACTACGAGGGTCGTTCCAAAAATAAGGCCGCCTATTTTTTAACAAAAAAAAAACATTGAAGAGCTACGAAGACGGTAGTGGTACCACCAGTACAAGTGATCTTTTCTGCTCCAGAATTTGTCCCGATTCTGACGACCTAAAGACTGCTCCGTTGCTGATGAGACTTTTTTTTAATCGGAATGGGCCACAACACTAGGAAACTGCTTCTCGGATAACTACAATATAGCCATTTTCAAGTTCAAAGTAAACAAATTCTTGTTGAGCTATCTTCTTAAATAACCAATTGCAGCTATTGTTACACATCTCCTCGCAATAACTCTTATCCTTGAATAATCTTTGGGCCTTGATAAGCGGTGACTTTTTATTTTGTAAAGAAAATTCGGTGCTACTGTATTTTAAACCTCGTTTTTTCTCGTGAGTCTGACTCAGCAACGCCCGGCGGAGGATGCAAACCGCCCCCGGAAAAAAAAACATGCCATGTGAACTGATCCAAAGAGAAACCGAGTCGTTAACAGAGACGCGACCGAGCAGACGACTCCAAATTATAAAAAAAACAAATAGAAAAGAAAAGGAAGAGTTTCGTTGCGTTTCAAAAAATCCATTGCAACAACAGCAAGTGTTTATTCTTGTAACAAGCATAAAAATTCTAGACTGGAAGCTATCGTGAAGTATTCGGAAACGGTTCTCGCGTTCTGAAGAAATTTTTGCATAAAATGTATTGAACAAAAAATTTGCCGTCGCTGTCGACTGCTTACAAAAACAATAGTTTTCTTTAGAAAAAGAATTTAATTCATAAAAAATTCCAAAATTGTTTTTAAAATATACCAAAAAATACGCCTTCTCTTTGAAAAAAAAAATGTTTTACAAAAAGTATAAATCCCCCTCCCCTCCTCCCATTTTTCCCTTAAAACTAAAACAAAAGTAATTGTTCATTAATTCAAAGAAAAAAACTTTTCTAAAAAAAATAATTGTTCATTAATTCAAAGAAAAAAACTTTAAAAAAATAAAAGCAGTTTATGATAAAAAAAAAAAATCCCGTAAAACTGAATTTCATGAAATTCTTACGGTAAGTTGTTTTTTCGTTTGCTTTTTTTTTTTTTTTTTTTTTTTGTATTGACTTCCGTTCGCTCGGTATAATCTGGCGATTTGTGTCGTCCGCCGGGCGTTACCGAGCGGGGACCTACGGAAAAACAGAATTTAAAATGCAGTAGTACCGAAAAATCGAAAGAACATTTCAAATACGAAAGTTGAAAATACCCAGATTATTTTTTATAAAAGTTTAAGATAAATGTTTAATCATCTGTAATATTAAGATGAAAAATCAGAAATTATTTGGATTATTCGGACTACTGCTCTCATCTTGAGTGTCATTTTTTACAACGTTTCGGCCGATGTAACTTCCGACCTTCTTCAGGTGTATCTTATCAAACTCGGAAATGTTTCTGTCGAACTCGAGAATTTGGACGGAATTTTGAACGGAATCCTTTATTTACTTAACGGGGGTGTGGTTGAGGTGCGCAACCCTTGTCTCACAATAACACGTGCGGTAGGAGTATCAGAAGGCGCCATTAAAAACTTGAATAAACATCTGATTATATAAACTCTCTCTGTTTCGAAGCTTATAATCAATATGAAAATGTAATTTCAAACCATAATTTTTTTTTCAATAAATGAGGAAAGACCAAATTTTAAAATAATGAAAGGTTTAATCGAAAAAAAATACAATATTGTTTTTTTCATCGGCTTTCTTTAAAAAAGATTTCACGAAATCCAACAAATTTTGACTGATAGCAAAATCTATTAAATATATATAAATGCCAAAAAATCACTTACCTGTAAAAAAACAAACTAAGCAATGGGTGCTTCAATTCTTCATTTATAAGAATTGTCCATATTTTTTTTTTTTACATTTTCACCACAAACAAGGCACATTGGCACTTTGGTGTAGAGGCTACTATCAGGGACATAGGCATCAGGGGTACTGTGTAGGGAGTTAGGCAGCAAGATGTCGGTTCATGATGCACTTGAACTTCTGCATGTCAGTACAGTTGGGGAAACAGGGACCCGGCAGAGAATTCCAAAGTCTTGCTGTCCTGATGAAGAAACTACTGGAGTAGAAGGCTCTCTTACATCTAGGGATCTCTACTGTGAAGGGGTGGGATTTAGCTGCTTGTCGGGTTTGTCGGGGGTATTTACGTCGAGGGGGCACAAGTGCTTGCAGTTTGTCAGAGCATCCACCGTTAAAGTACTTGTAGAACAGGCAGAGGGATGCAACATTTCGTCAATGGGACAGGGGCTGAAGTTTAGCTGACAGTTCAGGACCTATCAGATTGGATTTCTTTTGAACCTTGTCTAGGAGCGAGAGACTAGTGGCAGATGCACCAGCCCAAATATGACAACAATACTCCATACATGGGCGAATGGTGGCTTTATAGAGGTATAGGATTCTTTCGGGCGTTAGTATCTTTCTAGTACGATAGAGAGAACCTACCTTCTTCGCAGCAGTCCTGGCAATGTTCTCAATGTAATTGTTCCAACTCATGTTTCCTGTGAACGTTAGGCCAAGGAGTTTAAAAGATGTACTTTCAGATAAAGAGTCATTGGCCATTGCTATTGGTGGTAGAGAAGGTTTCTTGTAATTATTGAAAGAAACGAGTTTAGTCTTGGCAGCATTGAATGTGACCATCCATTTTTGTCCTCATTCCACTACAGATCGGAGGTCTTCCTTTAGTGTTTCTGCCATTTCTTTAGATATGTAATCATTTGTTTTCCTGTCGTGTTATAGGGTGTGGTGTCGTCAGCATATATACCCATCTCACAGGCAATTTTGTCAGGGAGGTAATTTATGAATATTAGGAATAACAGAGGTCCTAGGATATACCCCTGAGGTTCTCCCGCATTTATATCATATTGTTTAGATGTACGACCGTCGAGGACAACCTGGATTTTTCTCTTATCTAAGAAGGATTTAATTATGTCATGTATTCTTCCAGTGATACCATATTATCTGATTTTCCTGAGAATACCTTCATGCCATACCCTACCAAAAGTCTTACATATATCTAGAGCTACCGCTGTACCCTCCCCCGCTTTGTCCAGTGACTGTTATATACGTTCTGAGATTACAGTTAGGATGTCTGATGTTGAACGGGCTTGCCTAAATCCATATTGTTGGTCAGTCAGAAGCTTAATATCTGTAAGGTGATGGACTAGAGCTTGGTTAATTATGGTCTCAAATATTTTGGCGAAAAGTGGGAGGAGGCTAATGGGGCAATAATTTACTGGGTCAGTTCTTTCGCAGAATTCTTGAAAACTGGTACTACAGAAGCAGTTTTCCAGCAGGCAGGAAAGCAAGATTCATTAAGGCATTTGTTGTAAAGTTTGGAGAGAACTAGAGCTACTTCGGCTGAGCACTTTTTTAATAGCACAGCCGGGGTGAGATCAGGTCCACATGATTTTGCAGTGTCAAGATTTCTTATGATAGCATGCACCTGAGAAGGGGTGATTTTCAGATCATCTAATGTGGCGTCTGTCCGCAAAGGAAAGTCAGGGAGGGGGTGGTTGGCAGGGTCCAGTGTGGAGTTTGAGGCAAACCGACTGGCAAGCATGTTAGCCTTCTCAGTTGCAGAGCAAATAACCTCTTGATTGTTGGATAGTGGGGGGATTATTGATTGCCCATTATTTACTACACTGTTGTAGATTTTCCAGAAGTCGCGGGTTCCTAATTTCTGTGCTTCGATGCGTTGTTTTTTTAGTGGTTTCCGTAAATTCTCTCTTAGCTGTCGCTATTTCTTTCTTACAATTACTTCTGGCTTCTATATACTTCTGCCTGCTTGAACTGGACTTATGTCGGTTAAATCTGCGTTACGTATCCTGCCTTTGCGCGATGGCGGCTGCACAAGTAGAGGTAAACCATTGGGGAGAGTGGTGCTTGCTATAAAATTTCCGTGTGGGAACATGTGCTTCAATTGCTGTTTTGAACCATTCAGTGGTTTCATTTGCGCACTGTTCAGCAGGAAGTAAAAAGATATTTTGCCATGGGGCGTCCATGATGAGATCCCTGATGGCTTCCCAGTCAGCCTTTTTATAATATCTCGTTGTTTTGAGCAGTGGCTCTTCAGTTTTGGCTCTAAAGTTTCGGGCTATTGCAACTATTACCACTGCATGATCGGCGTTCCCAAGTGGGATGTGGGCATTAGTTACACAGTCATCGGGAACTGTGATCAGAAACAGATCTAGAAGTGATGCGTGTTGTTCTTGCTGGTTTGGGAAACGGGTTGGAAACATAACCATCTGTGATAGGAATGAGATATAGAGAAGTTATACCAGCTGCGTCTGTGTGAGTAGAAAATCCAAGCCAGTTGCTGTGGTCGACATTGAAGTCACCAAATACATGCACTAGTGTTTATATTTTATATTCCATGTAGTTTTTTAAATAAAAGGATTTTTTTTTTTAATCAAGGGTCCCAGAAAATCGCATTTTTATTTTTCGTAACTCGTTTTGCGCCATTAGCTTAAAGCGGTGTTGCTTCTAATTTGCCATTTATTAAATATGAATACGTCAAAGGGACATAATTATTTCCAAAACGTAAAAACAACAAATTAGACGAAATACATTTCAAAAGTAATCTCGATAGTAAATGTATGAATAAACGAACATTTAATGTAATAATAACGACAAACACGTTTTTTGTTTTTACTATAAGCATATTTTATTCAGTTTTATGAAATAAATGAATGTTTAGGTATATACCAAATATATTAAAAGAAAAATATTTTTTAAAAGTTGGTCCCGATGGGTTACCGTACAGTCATCAGTTTTTGCCGATAAAAAAACAAGCGAGTCGACCGATTTTTGATTTTTTATTTCTTCTCTCTAAGAAATACATGAGTTTTTGATTTAATATATTTTATTTCTACTTTATGGAGTGAATTTAAAAAAAAAAACATTGAATGAAATAGAAACAATTGTCGTAATTAAACGAAACTTTCTGAACAAGAAAAAAATTCAACGTTGTTTAAAAAAGGGTAAATTTGCAAATAACTGTATTTTTTGTTTGTTTTAAATTAGCTTATTTTATTTATTGATCTTTTATCTTCAATTTGTGATGTATAAATTTGAGGCGAGAAAATTAATTATTTTCATTTTAATAGACATTTCAACATGGGGGGGTGAATTAAAAAAAAACGTTTGTCTAAAATATTATATTCGGTTTATTAGAAAGAGCATAAAATTTCACATTGAACCTGAAAATATCGTAAAATTGAATCAATAGAAAAATTTTGATAGATTTTTAAAGAGAAAAAAATTTGAAAAAAAATTAACTCGTAAAATTCAATTGATTTCATTACGTACACAAAATGGCTGCATAAACGCTCGCAGGCACCCTGTAAACACTGTTTTTTTTTAAATAAAAAATAATATTTCTGTTATTTTTTAAACGACTTTAATAGTTTATTTTGGTAGTATATTTCATAAAGAAAATAAACAACCCACTTTAAAAAGAGAAATTACGAGTTTTTTTTTTTTTTTAATTTTATTCGCAGTTTTGACACGTATGTGTCAAAAATTCCCCAGAAATTCTGACACACCTACACGTGCAGCTACCATTACATGGGTTATCCATTGTCTTTCGAGACTGAAGAGAGCCAATGATGATGATTGTTTGTTTAAATAAATATTTATTTGTTTATTAATTCGAAACAGAAAATGTAATTCGATTTTCACCAATCTTAAAACCCGAGCAAAGTGCAGCTTTTAAGCTTCTTATCTCCATCTGCAATTGTTGTCGTTGTAAAAAAGCACAACTGTTTTACTGACTTCCGGTTTTATTTTGTAAATATTTCGCTATTCTGAAACAGATCGTTTGACTTACGGTCATGAAGGTATTTATTTTTCTCTCTCACGATGAGAAATGTGACACAAGTGTCGGAAAGTGGAATTGAAAAGTTAGCGTTCCCGAGGAGACGCACGCTGACCCTCGTAAAGGCGCCACAAGTGACTAGCAATAAATTAACCCCTTCTCAAAGATAGAAGGCAAAGCCTGGGAGGGTGGACCTACTAGAACGTTACAGAACCAGCGTTACGCCGCAATCAATAGGGAACAGGAACATTATAAGAATGGTCTAGACTCGGATGATTTTGAGGCCAAGAGAAAAAATGTAAACTCCAACTTTTAAATCCCTCCCCCCCCCCCTTTTTTAAGCTAGTTTTATCTTATCTTCATTTGCGACTACCAAGCCAGTTAGGCATGCGTTTTCATTTTTTAACAGACAAACACGTTCGGTTTTGGGTTTTTTTTTTTTTTAGCTCCGTCAACGCATCTATATGAGAGGCTATGTCTGTACGTCCGTCAGTTTGTCACGGTCCGATTTAATGCAGCATTTTCGTCGATAATCCTGTAAGGTGAACGGTTACATCTTACGTTAGACACGTTCAAGAATTTTCTTTAAAAGGCCGAGTTTGTCGGTTTGTTTAGTTTAAGATTGAAATAGCCTATTCGTCAGTCTGTCATGACCCATTTTTAAATATTATTCGTGTCAATCTGCCACGCTGGTTTGAAATAATATTGGATAAAACTGACCCGTTGGGTTATCCATTGAGCTCGACTTAAATGAGGAAAATGAGTTTGCGAAGCCAGTTAAATATTATTATTAAATTAATTGTATTAAAGATAAAACGACAAAATCCTAAATTAGCAATCTCTCTTTTTTTCAATTTCTCCCTTTGCCTCTCTCTCACACACACTCAACACACACACACAACACACACACACTCTCTCTCTCTCTCTCTCTCTCTCTTTCTCTCTCTCTCTCCTTATATATATGTGTGTGTGTGTGTGTGTGTGTGTGTGTGTGTGTGTGTGTGTGTGTGTGTGTGTGTGTGTGTGTGAACAAATGATTAATAAAATATGTTGAAAGACATCTTGAAAAAGAGTTAAAAACATTATAAGCTCTATTTCCTTTTCGGTTTTATTGAGCTTTTACATCTGGTTGAGATTACTTGTAAATATTAACTCTTTAATATTTATAATATATTTTAAGTTTACCATTTTGATTACCTTGGTAAACTTATTGGAATTTGTATATATATATATATATATATATATATATATATATATATATATATATATATCCCGTTGTCTCTATTTCTATCTATTCCCCGCTCGCTCTCTCTCTCTCTCTCTCTCTCTCTCTTTCTCTCTCTCTCTCTCTCTTTCTCTCTCTCTCGCTCGCTCGCTCTCTCTCTCTCTCTTTCTCTCTTCCTCTCTTCTTCCGACAAAAAAAGATAAAAATCCCAAATGAGTACTCTCTCTCGCTCTCTCTCTCTCTCCCGCTTTCTCTCTCTCTCTCTCTCTCTTTATCGCTCTCTCTCTTTCTCTCTTCCTCTCTTCTTCCGACAAAAAAAGATAAAAATCCCAAATGAGTACTCGCTCTCGCTCTCTCTCTCTCTCTCTAACTCTCTCTCTCTCTCTCTCGTTCTCTCTCTCTCGCTCTCTCACTCTCTCGCTCTCTCCAACTACAGTTTAAAAAGACAAAATCCCAAATGAATCTATTCTCTGTTTATTCTCTGTCAATCTTTTTATTTTTTCCTTTATTTACTGTCATTTACTGTTTATAAACAGGGTGGGGAAGAGAGGAGAGAGACGGGAGCGAAAGTGATAGATAGCGTATTGTATAAGAGAACATACAGTGAAATAGGGTGAACCTATAGGGTGAAATATTGTTATTAAGAAATGGGTCACAGTTGTTATTAATCAGAGCAATTGAAATGTAACGTTCTATCGAACATAACTCAATCCCAAAACTAAGAAATTTTAGCAGGTATTTTATGTGATTAAAACATAGTGAAGAGCGTTATGAACGAAAGTATTTCCACTGTTTGAATGCATTGAAATTTTTGAAAAGATATAAACGGTTTAGGGACCAGGCAAAATGTAGGATTTTTTAAATAAATATTTATTTAAATTCTAATTTTCATCAGAAAAATATAGACATTTTTTTCACGTGGAAAAATATTTAAATATTAATTTAAATTATAATTTTCGACTAATATAATGAAAATTCAGACAATATTTTTCCACGTGAAAAAAATGTCTATATTTTTCTGATGAAAATTAGAATTTAAATAAATGTTTAAAAAATCCTACATTTTGCCTGGTCCCTAAACCGTTTATATCTTATATATGTTCATTAAAAATCTGCATTTGGATTCGTCTCCAAACCGTTATAGTTTTTATACAAAAATGGCTTAAGGAAACTAACGTTGATTAACATAGCTTTGGTCTAATGGTAGGTTGTTTTTAATATATCCTCGCATGTTTATAAAATGCTCTGTCTTTCCATTTTTTTTTTTTTTTTTTTATTTCCACTTCAAACAAGGGATCGTGCCTCTTTGATGTAAGAGGGCTACTATCTGAGACATATTTTGCAGGGTTACTCTGTAGGGAATTGAGCAGCAAGATGTTTCTTTACTTGAACTTCTACATTTCAGCACAGTCGGAGAAACAGGGAGCCGGAAGCAAATTCCGAAGTCTAGCAGTTCGAGTGAAGAAACTATTTGAATAAAAGGCTTTTTGGAATTTATGGATCTCTACCGTGTAGGGTGGGATTTTGCTGCTTGTCGTGTTTGTCGAGGCTATTGACGTCGAGGGGGTACAAGTTCGTCGGAGCCTCTACCATTAAAATACTCAAGTTTGAATGGCATTTGCATTGATAATGGCGTAAATCGAATGGCCGCATCTTAACAATACCGGAACTTGTTTCTTTCAGTCTACGTGAAAGATACAAAAAATAAGAACGAAAAAAAAATAATATAAAAACAAACCCACAACAATTCTTGATGAGTACAAACTGTAATCGTGTGCAGATGGCGCCATCTGTCGGCCGACACACAAACACTTTAGGCGCAATAATATTTGCGAGTTCCCCCGTTAAAGGGGAATCACTTTCCAGGAGTGAAGCAAGACAAGTGACGTTTTAAACGCGATACACCTGTCATGCCTGTGTGTGGGAGAGCCGGGTAGAAAGTTGGGTGGGTCAGGAGTCAGCTTGGAAATGCCTTAAGAAAGCATTCGGAAGAGAAACGCAAAGATGTGTAATATTTATGCGAGGCATCTGTAGATTTAAAACACGTTCTCACTCTCCAGCTGTTAGTGGATGGGTTGGTGCGGTTCTTTTTTGTTTGTTTTGCGTTCTTGTATCTTATCTTGCATGATAGGATTTGTCCGTCGAGAATTTTCGGGTCTTTTGTAGAAGAGACCCGCCAAAAATACTCCAGCCAACTAAAATAGACAAAATGCAGGCTGTAGTAATAAAGATGAATAAAAAACTTTTGTTAGTTAGTCAAGAAAATGGGATCGATTCATGTCATTGGGTTACATGGTCAGCTGCTCCACTGTTCCGCGATAATTTCCACAGTGGCTTTTATTCTTTTTTATTCTGCATGTTTTATAGTCTAACTCTTAGCCGAACAGAAACCTAACCTTAAACTTAACTCGAACCCTAACCTTATCCTACTCCTAACATCGCCCTTACTGTAATCTTAACTCTAAACTTAACTTTAACCTAACTCTAACCCAATGCATGTTTATACAGGACTCAGAAAAGTAGGTCAACAACGTGTGCGCGCACTGTGCACAATTTTCAGCTTTTTTGCTTGTTTTTTTTTTGGGGGGGGGGTTATAGTAATATTTCCATTTCATACGAAACGCGTAGATTGGATGGACGCACCGTATCTAAGATGCGTCCACTTTACTCTATAAGAGGTTATTTCCGTCGGAGGGTTGGTCACATTTAAGTTTGTAATAACATTTTCGTCTAATCACATTTTTTGGTCTTCGGACAAAAATCACAGTGTGGGATAATATTAAAAAGATATACTTAGGGATAACTGAATGTTTTTAAGGACAGATACCAAAACCATGTTGCATACCAGACCAGAGAATGAACCAAATCGGGTTGAGGTTAATGGTAGAAATAAGGATAGAACAAAAATAATTATTAAATATAGAGGAACACACCTGCATTAGGTGATTGGGTTAGGGAACTACCTAAGAATAAAAACAGAATTTGAATTAAAATGGTCAATAGTAGATAAAACGAGAAAGTATAAACCGAGTAAATAAAAAAGATGTAATCTATGTTTGCTTGAGGCATACCACATAGTGAATTCTAAAGAGAAAATTTTAAACAAAAAGTTAGATGTTATACAAAGCTGTCTTCATAGAAATTAATAAATTCCTGTTAACACGCCTAAATCCTGATAAAAATAAATTTAAAAAAGGAAACATTTACTGAAGATGTTAAGAGTGAAATGTAAGTGTTGAAAGAGAATTTAATACTAAGATTTTAAAATGGTGCAATAAATAAATAATTAGATCATCAACTTAATACATAGGAACTAAAATAATTATAACTTAAATAGGAAAAATTGAAGTGATCTTAATTTTAATAATCATTATGAGTAAAAAAATAACCGAGCAATTTCAATAACACAAGAATGAAAAAATATCTAACAATTAGTAACTGCAAAATATGGAGATAAAGGGTTACAATAGAAATTCTGTGAGGATTTCTATGTTTGCTTGAGGCATACTACATAGTTAATTCCCAAGAGAAAATGTAAACTCCCATTATTAATTACACCCTTTTATTTTTGATTTTTTATCCTAACTTTACTTTATTTACTTAGTATAAACAGACACATATTTTGTGTATGTCTGTATATGTATGTATATATTTATGGATATGTAGGTTATTATATGAGGGTATGAATGTATGTGTACATGTGTGTGTATATGTATGTATATACATCAATATCGTAGAGGAGATATATGTCTGTGCATGTGTATATGTAAGTATGTGTATGTGTGTGCACATATATATATATATGAGTATGTGTCTATATATATGAATGACTAAAACGGTTCCCTATTATCAGGTTTGAAACCACCGGTACCGATTACTTATGTTCTGAAAATAATATATATATATTTATCTGATTTCTATTTCTATTTTTATTTTCATCTTTACTTTTATTCTCTATTTAGAAATCTAAGATTTTATTTTAATGCATTTTATTTTATATTATAATATAATATATTTTTTCTTTTTTATAAGCAAATATAGCTCCCCCCCCGCGCCCATGATCAGCAAAGCAAACCCATACAGACCCCCCAAATATTAAACCAGTAACATATATTGGAACATATTTTATCATACGTCTACCTAAATTCCCATTATTAACTACACCCTTTTATTTTTGATTTTTTATCCTAACTTTACTTTATTTACTTAGTATAAACAGACACATATATGTGTATGTCTGTATATGTATGTATATATTTATGAATATGTAGGTTATTATATAAGTGGATGCATGTATGTGTACATGCGTGTGTATGTATATATGTATGTATACATCAATATCTTAATGGAGATATATGTCTGTGCATATGTGTATGTGAGTATGTGTACGTGTGCATATATATATGGGTATGTGTGTATATATATGTATATATGTGTATATGTATGTATACGCGTGTCTGTGTGTATACGTATATATGGGTGTGTGCATGTGTGTGCATTTATTGGCATATATGTTTCCGCATACTTTCTGTATATATTTGTATGTGCGTATGTGGTTGTGTGTATATATGTTGATATACCTTTATATATACGTGTGTATTTGTGTGTGTATATATATATATATATATATATATGCATGTACGTATTTATATGAGTATGTATGTTTGTGTATGTGCGCGTGTATTGGCATATGTATTCACTCTTAACTGCCTAAAACAATTCATTGTCGGATGTACGTCTGGACTTTCTCTCTCCCTCTCTCCCATCAATTCATATACTCCAGTGTATAGATAAACAATTTTAATAAATACAGCCAAATCTTAAAATCCAAAATTGAAATTCCTCTTGAACAGATAAAACGGTAATAAAAAATAAAACGTATATATATATATATATATATATATATATATATATATATATATATATATATATATACTAGCATGGGTGCTCGGCGTTGCCCGGGTGTTTGAAGATGTATGCTGAGCAAAAAGAAAAAACAAAAAAGAGCGGGCAATTTCTTTTTAACTTTGGCCCCTATTATGACCCCTTAACATTTATTGTTTTGGGCTCAAATCAAGTTATTAAGTTAGATCCATTTCCAAGGAATCTATATCTAAAATTTCAAGTGGTTAGACCCAAAATTGTCGGAGGAGTTTGGTAGAGTTCTCAAAGGTCAAATCGTTGAACTTTGACCCCTCAACAGCCAAATTTTTGGTCGAAAACTGATCACTTAGATTTTCCCAAATCTCAGTACCCTATATATCAAATTTCGAGTCTGTAGACTTAAAATTAACAGAGTTATTGCGTAGAGAAATGTACATAGACACACAGACACGTTCACTTTTATATATATATATATATATATATATATATATATATATATATATATATATATATATATATATATATATATAAGGAAATTAGATCTATTCGCTTATTGTTCGTTACGATAAAATGGCACGTAATCGGTCTTGCGACGCTAGCAGATTTTGGAAATTCTAGTCGACACCACTTTGCAGAGCCCCCTTATCAATCACTTCCACTAGAATGCCATCTATAAATATTTATGGACTTAGATCGGCTAACAGAGGATCCCACGACAATACGAATCCACCAACGCCCAAATTTATTAATGCTTAGCTCCCTTTCAACGCCGCTCCCCTCTCCTCAATATCAAACCCCACGAGCGATAAAACAAAGATTCGCTTTGACTGAAAGGTGACTGGGTTGGTTGTTCTGTTTTATCCAAGACGAACGAGAAAAAAAAATATACAAATACAAAACGAAAGGAAAAACAAACGAAAAACGAGAACCCTAATCCTAATCCTCACCAAAAAAAGGGGTCAACTATCGAAGACCAGGGTGTGACTTCGTTCGAAACAAACCGTCACCAGTCGACGAGTCGATTTCTTTCCGCGACTCACGCCCCAACCTTTCCTCCACGGTTACGTTTTGGTTTTGGTTTCAACATTCCCCTCCCATCGTTGACTTATTTTAGGTAAGATGTATTCCTTCTGGACTCATTTTCGATAGCGCAAGGGGTTTGCCTCGAAATACTAATGAGGTTTTGCGTAGGAATATCTATTGCTAACTTAATTGCAAATTAACTTTATCTGTTTGGAAATAGCAGATAAGAAAAGGAATATAATGATATATATATATATATATATATATATATATATATATATATATATATATATATATATATATATATATATGAGCAAACAGTTAATAAAATATGTTAAAAACACTTTGAAATGAGTTAAAAACATATTTAATCTGAAAAGGAAACACTAGATAAATGGATAGTCCTTAATCCGCGGAGTTTCGAAGAAATACTCTCCTTCTCATCAGAGGGTAGGAATTAGCAAAATGCAGGATCGGATTTTGCATGCAGAAGTATTTGATGAAACAACAAGTAAGTCAAAGATCTTATTTGAAAGCAAAAAAAGTGAAGCAGAGGGAATATGGTGAAGAAAAAGGCGATTACATGTGAATGGATAGTCTGGTGGAAGATAAAAAATCCAGTGACGGTAAAATCCAAATGTAAAACTTCAAGAAAGTTAAAAGAATTTCCATTTGTACAAGTAAAATCGAAAGACATCCCGTAATTGGAAGAAGATGGTCCATAATAATCCAAAGGCAGAAATCCATGGAATAATTCACAAACATGTGTACAAGGAAAAAAAAATAATATTAATAAAAGAAAAATAAGATGTGCTTTTCACTCTACTTCCGAGACATAACTATAAATAAAAAAGATCTAGGAAGAAAAAGGAGAGAGAGAAAAAAAATGATAAAATTAATATAAAATAAAGGGAAACAAAAGTCAAAACGACCCAGGCAGGAAATGTTAAAGGCGCGAAAATATATATAGGGCAAAATAATATAGGTCAACTGAAATGTACAGGTTATCACTTATAAAAAATGTCAGTATATATATATATATATATATATATATATATATATATATATATATATATATATATATATATATATAAAGCTGAACCACTGTGTGTGTGTGTCTGCTGGTCACGAATAGGCTCCTATATGGTTGAATATTATAGAAAAATGATCACATATAATGTTAGAAGATGTATCGAGATACAGGAATGGGTATGTTCGATCTGGCATAATAATGATTCATTACAATTGTGGGGTCTGCGTACGCGCCTGGTCCACAAAGTATGGAAATAAAAAATTTAAAAAAAAAACGTTTACAAGTGTTTTTGATATAGATGTACATGAGAATACTTTGATAAGTATGTTTTAACTTAAATATGGATGGTATAATAAAATTGTGAGGCCTGCGTTCGCGCCTGGCCTCCATAGAATGGAAATAGGCACAAACTTTAATAAAGACTTTTCATATCTATCTGTGTAAGTATACTTTGATAATTATGTTTCAGTTTGAAGAAATATGGTATAATAAAATTATTGGGTGTTCGTTCGCGCCTGACCTCCATATAATGGAAATATAAAAGTTTAACAAGGTTTTTTAATATAGATCCACAGAATATTGTGATTAGTGTTTCAGTGTGAACAGGTATGGTATAATAAATTATGGGGTTTATCTATTTTATTTTTACTTTCATCATATTTTGCTTTGGTTTTGATACCCCGAAATTCGAAGCTATCTCTTTACAACCCTTCCTTTTCATAACTTATCATACTTTCATAAATCAGAGTCTATTTTCTGTAGGCTGTTTTTGAACCAAGTCAACAACGGGTACTTTTGCTAGTATATATATATATATATATATATATATATATATATATATATATATATATATATATATATATATATATATATATTGCTAGTCTATAATATAAAGCTGCCCGTCTGTGTGTGTCTGGTTACGAATAGGCTCCTATATGGTTGACTATTATAGAAAACTGATCACATATAATGATAGATGTATCGAGACACAGTCAATGACGAGTACTTTTGCTAGTATATATATATTAGTGATTTAAAAGTTATGAGGGTTTTTTGTAAGTGATATTACTTTTTGTATTAAATATTTTTTCTTTGTTTTATGATTTTTTTATATTTCAAGCGTCCTCCGCTCTTGGTCACAAAAAAGTATTGAAAAAAAATGTAATTGTTTTTTTGTTTTTTGTTTTTTTACAAAAAGTGACATCGTTTTCATGCTTCGAAACCCCCTCATAACCCTTAAATCACTATCATAAAAGCATAGTGGATATATATGTGTGTGTGTGTGTGTGTGTGTGTGTGTGTGTGTGTGTGTGTGTGTGTGTGTGTGTGTGTGTGTGTGTGTGTGTGTGTGTGTGTGTGTTAGTGAGGGGACAATTCTAACATTTTCTGATTCCGATACAATTACCGATTCCGTACTAAATTGCCGATCCCAATACAATTACCGTTTCCGAATCCTACTTTTTATAATGTTCTAAATATTTAACTATAACTTGTTATTTTTTTCCCCGATTACCGTAAAAACGCACGTTTAATGTGCAGACATTTTCTCAACCATAAAAATACACATGTGGGTGTCATCTATGAATGTTAGTTTTACTCGTAGTTTAAAATCAATAAATATCGATTATTTTTATTAGTACTACCAGCAATAGGACTTTTTCCTTCAAATAATATCAAATATAAAAGACAATTAAAAGAATCATTTTTGGTATCGGGAAATAAGCACAATTTTTTCCGATACCGATTCCGATACCTCCAAAAGTTCCGATTTTTCGGAGTCCTGATCCCGATTCTGATTAATCGTTTCAACGCTAATATATGTATACTAGGTGGATGACTCGACGTTACCTGGAATTGAAGGATAATCAACGAATGTTTCACACTCCCATTTTTTTATTATCATCGAAATCCGTTAAATCGCCCGATTTTTCAATCAAATCGATTGATTGCCTGCTCTAGTCGCGACCATCACGGTGACCCGAGAGGAAGCCCCCATGCCTCCCGTAGATTACAATACAGTTCGAATGCCCTCCTGTCATATCAAAGAACGTACTGTTGATTTTATATGGCGGGCCTTTCTGCTTGTGTGGTTCTCAAATGCACTTGTGATGTTAGGCTGTGTAAGGTGTTACATTGATCAAAATCGCCTGTTCCTTTATTGGTCATATTATTTCGATTTTCGGTTATTGATACATATCGAAGCCATTCCAGTACAAAACCTAAGACCACTGCCAGGCATATAATGTACCTTCGTGTGAAGTTTTATAAAAAAAAATCGTGACAGTTAAATATGTATTTGTCAAGTATGCAAACACTTATTATTTCGCGGTTTTTTTTTTTATCATGACAACTTCACAGGAAAAGCAGCTGGTTATTTTTGTGTGAAATTCGATCAATCCTTTGGCGTTTGTACTTCAATACTCATAAACCCTAAGATTGTCGGTGCATATCAATAACAAACTATTGTGGTCTTAAATCGCAAAATAAAAAAAATAAAGAAACAAATAACACGAACAGAATGTAAATGACAAGAAATTGTAGAACTTTATTGTTCTAGCCAATGAACCCAAACTTTGTATATGGGTACAGTCGCAAAGAAAATTAAAAACTTCAGCTCAAACTTTCCAGGTGAAAAATTTCCTTATTTTCTTCGTTTATCCCTCCAGTCGCTGACACGTATTTAACACCAGTATGTGCTCCCGTTCTGACCGACACGTCGACCGGCTATCAATACACCTCACTAGACACAGCTAGCTCTCAATACACGTCAGTAGATATGGCCATCGGTGGTTAGGAAAGTTTCTACTGATTGGTCATAACGACTCTATTCACAGAGTTAGGAAGAGGCTATACAGAGACGGAAAAGAGTAGGTTATCATAGAAGATAACTTTAACTTACAGGCGTGAGAACTTTTCTAAACCTACTTATTATGCAGCAACCTTGGCAGCATTTTCTATGTATTTGTTCCAATTCATGTTACTTGCGAATGTTAGACCGAGGGTTTGAAAGGGTTCTTTTAGCAATTATGGCAATCAGTGATTGGAACAGTTTCTGATTGGTCTTAAAGACTGGAAGAGTCCATACAGAGACAAAATAGAGCAGATCAGCATAAAATTATGTCATCGTGGACCAAAGACCATTAAGTTCTCTTTTTGTTGGAGGGGGGGGGGAATTCCTCTAACATCTGATCTTTCTATGTCTATCCTTGTAGCCATGTCACTAGTAAGGGTGCTGGAGGTAAACGTTTTGTCTGGGCTGACGTTATCCGCCTGATAGTCAGGGACCCGAACCTTGGATTAACCACTAAGGAGGCTGTCCTATCAGCAGGTGCAAAGTACTGGGGCTGCTGTATTGCCATTTGGTGAATGGAATCTGGACCATGCAGTAGCTTCTGGTGGGGCCTCTCGATGCCATACTAGTGGGTAATTGTTACGGCTTTACCTTATCATGTGGTACAAAAAAAAATTCTTCGTTTCTTTTTCTCTCTTAGTTTCCCCTCTCTGTCCTGCTCTAAGTAAATCTGTCGACCTAGTCCACAAATTCCAAAATTTCATCATGACAAGTTTCAAGAAAAAATACACGATTAAACCCGGTTCTCCAACTTCCAACGTAGACCCCTACTACCATGTCTCCTTCTCCAACATCAGGGGTCTACGTTCTAACCTTCCAGAGGTTGAAACCCAATTACAGGAGACTAAACCAGACCTTTTATTTTTAAGTGAAACTGGCATTGGACAGGCTATTTCCCTTGATGAGTTTGCAATTACAGGATACTCTAACTTAACTTCTAAATCTGACCCCCAAGATCGCCATGGGCATGGAATATGTGCCTATATAAAAGATAGCTTTCCATGTGGGAGGGACATCTCCAGGGAAGATCCTAACTTACCCTATATGTGCTTCCGGGTTGCTTTAGCTCACACTACTGCATTTATATTTACTCTCTATCGCCCCCACAACAGCGGAGTTACTATCTTTCAAAGCATATCTGAGAAAATTGACCAAGTCCTTTCTACTTATCCTTCAGCTAACATTCACGTATGTGGAGACTTCAATGTTCACAACGTCGAATGGTTGACCCACTCAAACAAGACCGATGATGAGGGGAGGTTCTGTCATGATTTCTCCATTGCCTATGACCTCACTCAGATTGTTCAGGAACCTACCCGTGTGCCCGATAATGACGGCCAGTATGCGAGCCTACTAGACCTTTTTCTCACAACTTGCCCTGAACTATGTTCAGTTTCTGTTCTGTCGCCTCTTGGATCTTCCGACCACTCTGTTGTATCAATTAAGATAAAAATGAAATGTAATAAGTCCCCAGACGTACCTCTTCATCGTACAGTATATCGATACACTAAGGCTGACTGGGATAGCTTCCGTACATTTATATCTGATCTACCTCTGCATTCCATGTTTAAAAAGGATGTGTCCTCTATAGTATTAGACCTAACTGAATGGTTAATTGTAGGTATTGACCATTTCATACCCTCTAAAAAGTTTCAGCAAAAACCTAACAGCCAGCCATGGTTCTCTCCAGAATGTGCTGCTGCCATTGCGCACAGAAATCACTTTTTCCACTGCTTCAAACGTAATAGATGTATGGAAACTAAAGCCGTTTTCAGGACTGCCAGCAACCATTGTAAGAAAGTAATAAGGAACGCAAGAGAGTTATATGCTCAATCTGTTAAGTCCAAAGTAGCTGAGCAGCGGCTTGGTTCCCACCGGTTTTGGCAAATAGCAAACAGAATCCTGAACAGAAGCGTGTGCTCCATCCCAACTATTATCAATGGACCTGAGGTAATCTCGTCAGCATCAGACAAAGCCAAACTCTTTGTCAAGAACTTTGCAGCTAATTCTACCCTTTGCGACCAAGACCGCCAACCCCCAATATTTCCTCTTGTATCAGAAAACACGCTACGTGATATACGTATATCTGTACGTGATGTTGCCAAGCTAATCAAAAACCTTGATTCCAGTAAAGCAACTGGCCCTGATGGTATTCCAATTATAGTACTCAAAAAACTTCAACCTGAACTAGCGCCCATACTTACAAAACTGTTTAAACGTTGTCTTAAGGAGAATAGTTTCCCATCTCCCTGGAAAATCTCATCAGTATGCCCTGTATTTAAGAATTCAGGTGATCGCTCATCCCCCTCTCAGTACAGGCCAATAAGTCTCCTGTGCGTCATGAGTAAGTTGCTAGAATCTGTATTAAATACAGAAGTAATCAAACATCTCAACAAAAATAACCTTCTTAGTGACACTCAATATGGTTTCCGTTCTGCTAGATCTACAGCAGATGTCCTTACAGTTATATCGCATAGGATTAGCAAATCTCTCGACGGTGGCAATCTTTCTAGGGCAATTGCTCTTGACATATCTAAAGCCTTTGATAGGGTATGGCATAAAGGTTTACTTCATAAGATCGCTAGCTATGGTATAGCTGGAAAAGTCTTCTCAATTATTAAATCATTTCTTTCTGATAGGTTCATAAGAGTAGTAGTTGAGGGGCAAAAATCAGAAGCTCACAGTATTAATGCCGGTGTCCCTCAGGGGTCCATCCTGGGCCCAACTCTTTTCCTGATCTACATTAATGACCTTCCAAATCATATCCTTACATCATTTGTAGACATTTATGCTGACGACACTACCATTTATGGTACCACATCTAAGACAGTAAACGAGCAAGTTCTCTCCAATTCTCTCTCCTCTGATCTTGAGCACGTAGTACAATGGGGAAAGGAGTGGCTGGTTACTTTTAATGCATCTAAAACCAAGCTTCTCTCTTTACATCATCAACATTCTAATCCACATTTGTCATCAATTGAAATGAATGGCTCTCGTCTTCAGGAGGCCTCAAGTTTTGACAAGCTTCTGGGCTTGACCATTACTCCTGATCTTAAATGGAACACGTATATCAAATCTGTTGCCAAGGCCGCTGGAAAAATGGTGGGATCTTTCTATCGATCCAGTAGATATCTCACTGCTGATGCTATTCTCTATCTATATAAGAGCCAGGTACGTCCAAGGATGGAATACTGTTGCCACATCTGGGCAGGAGCTGCTAGAAAGGACTTGGCCTGCCTTGATAGAGTTCAAAATAGACTTCGTAGCCTCGTAGGAGATGTCCTTTTCTCCTCCTTGCAACCTCTATCTCACAGAAGTGATGTTGCGAGTTTGTCTCTGATGTATCGTTATTTTCATGGAAAGTGTTCAACTGAGCTTCAATCTATGGTCCCCCCTCGCCAAACTTTCACAAGAAACACTCGTCTAGCTGTAAACACTATCAATAATTTCCCCCACTCTTTATCTGTGCCTAAACCTAAACGTAGATTCCATGAACAAAGCTTCTTTCTTAGAACTGCACGCCTGTGGAATTGTCTTCCGTTTTCCTGCTTTCCGGCTGACTACAATATGGTTTTGTTCAAGTCTAAAGTAAATAAGTTCTTGATGAGCCGTTCCATATAAGTTATTAAATTTACCAAATTTTCATTACTAATGATTACTATATTGACCAACTTCTACTGTACACTCTTTAACCCTTATCCTTGAGTGGCCTCTGGGCCTTGATAATGTGGTGATGCCTTTGTAAAAAAAAAAAAAAAAAAAAAATTCTATTATTCTGTGACTGAATCGAAAAACATCTTTAATTTTTTATACGACAATAAAATTATGATCTTTAAAATATTTTTATCGTTATTTTCTTACAAAAGAAAAAAAAACATTTTTTAAAACTAAATAAGTTTTTTTTTAAGTTTTCGATTTCGTAAAATTTTTTTAAAAATCCAATTTTAGTAATCTACAGACACGTGTTTCAAGGTTCTATCGTCAGCGTAGGTTGACTGTTCTAGGATACGGACCTCAGACCATATGTGTTGTGGTCGAGTGCGTTAACAGTTACGCCACCAAGTTTTAGTTGACTTTAGACGCTAATTTTTATCGGTTATAAAATATAAGAGATAACATATAAACTTATGTCGATTTTTTTTTCAACAACCAAAAAGAAAATCGACCCAAGTCTATAAGCGATAAAAATAACATCAACATCTAGGATTTCGTGGCGTAACAATTAACGCACTCGGCCATAATACATATTGTCTGAGGTTCGAATCCTAGAATTGTCAAGCTACGCTGGTGGTCGGTGGAACTTTAAAACACGTGTTCGTAGATTACTATTTTATAAGCAAAATAATAAATAAATAAATACTATTTGTTTATTTGTTTGCATCCAATGGGCGATTTTCTATTGAAGAATATTACCTGCATCCTCACGGTTGGAGACGCTATTAACCGTGTTATCATTAAAAAACAAATCAATAACAAAAAAAGTCGACATATATATACTTTGTTATTTTTTACTTTTATTTCATGAAATGTTAAAATGGATTATCACGAGAAAAGGGGGGGCGAGGTGGTCGAGTGGTTAAGGATACAGACTGATGACGTGGATGTTCAAAGGTTCGAATCCAGTTCGTTCCATGAAACTTACTTTTACTCAGGACGTTGGCAACCTTCACGTGGTCCTTTTCGTAAGTACCTGATGTCTTTCTAGAAAAATATCAGGGAAACCAATGCCAGTAACAGAATCTTCGGATTCATACGATATGATGATGAATACGAATAGCCGGAAGTTAACTATTGTTGATGTCGAATGATAAAACTGTATTCAAGCCAGTCTTTTTTAGATAAAATTTCGGAGAATCGTCGTAAAAAGAAAATGGCCAGCCTGCAGTATAGTAAACAGTAAAAAGAAATCGTTTAAAAAAAAAACAAATAAGTTATACCATATGCAGCAGAATTTAATTAAGCATCGATCTGTATATTTCTAACGTGATGAACTGTTTTTTGTTTGTTTTTGTTTTGTTTTGTTTTTTCTTTTTGTTTTCTTTTTCTTTCTTTTTTTTGCTTTGTTTTTTTCAGAAATTTTTTTCGATGTTTGTGTGGCTTATGGTCACACAAAATTAAAAACAAAATGGCTGATTTCATAAGGCCAAAATCTTCGATATACTGCAATTTGTTTTGAAATTTTTAAAAAGTATAAAACGGTTTCAAAATTTTAAAAAGAATACAGGTCGATATAAAATTACATTCTAATGCGTTTGCTGATAGTTATTTCCCTTTATTTCCCGATTTCTTAGCTGTTAACTATAACATCTGAGTTTTTTCCCTTTTTGTTTCATATTTTTTACTTGGACATTGTCGTAATGTGATGCAAGGCTCGAATTCAAAAGGATTTTTTTTTCTGTTTTGGTCCTCAAAGGTAAAGTGTGTATGATCATTAAAAGTATGGATGGCCAGAGATTAATACCTTACATCATCAACGCTCTGATCCACATCTGGCATCAATTGTGATGGATGGCTCTCGTCTGGGTGAGGCCCCGTGTTTTGACAAGCTTCTGGGTTTGACCTTTACTCCTGATCTGAAATGGAACACGTACATCAAGTCTGTTGCCAAGGTCGCTGGAAAGATGGTGGGATCCTTCTACCGCTCCAGAAGATATCTCACTACGGATGCAATTCTCTATCTATATAAAAGCCAAGTACGTCCAAGGATGGAATACTGTTGCCATATCAGGGCAGGAGCTGCTAAAAACAGCCTATCCTGCCTTGACAGAGTACAAAATAGACTTCGTGGCTTAGTGGGGGATGTCCTTTTCTCTACCCTGCAACCTCTCTCCCACAGAAGAGACGTTGCGAGCCTGTCCTTGTTTTATCGTTGTTTCCATGGCAGATGCTCGTCTGAACTCCAATCTCTGCCCCCCCCCCTCGCCAATCTTTCACGAAAAACACCCGTCTAGCTGAATCCACTGTGAAAAATTTCCCCCACTCTATATCTGTGCCTAAATCAAAACGCAGATTCCATGAACAAAGCTTCTTTCTTAGAACTGCACGCCTGTGGAACTCTGTTCTGTCTGCCTGCTTCCCTCCGGACTACAACTTGGTTGTCTTCAAGTCCAATGTTAACAAATTCCTAATGAACCGCCCCCTTAAGTAAACATTTCAGCAAATCTCCTCACTAACGTAATGTACTTGCAATAACCCTTATCCCTGAGTGGCTTCCGGGTCTTGATAAGTGGTGATCACTGTGTAAAAAAAAAAAAAAAAAAAAAGTCAGAAATTTGTCGGACAAGATGTCGAGTTTTTTTTTTTTGTTTGTTTTTGTTTTTTAGATAAAGCAAGAGGCGACTTGATTTTAGAGATGGCAGGGGGTGGCTGACGTAGCAGCTGTTAACGAATGTGAGGTTAGTTTACCCAGATCCCTGAGTGATGCCATAGGTCGTGGAAACAGAGGTTCGGCCGAATAAACCAAATATAACTGGAGATATAGAAAACATATGTCTGTGCCGCACTTGTTTCAAAAAGGTGTGAATAAAACGAAAAAAATGCATATTAGTGATGTTTTCTGACGTTTTCTTGGTCCACAGATGTGAAAAATAAAGTGTGAATATGGAGATTGAAAATGTATCCATAGGTATAATGGAATCTGGGGCAAAACGAGATAGCGGGATAAAACGAGACACCACAGATAACTGAAAGAGGGAGGGAGAGAGAGAGAGAGAGAGAGAGAGAGAGAGAGAGAGAGAGAGAGAGCTCTTTTGCGACGAGTCTGATCAAGAGATCACGTGGCAACGCCTTGCCGCCAACGTCTACCATTGTTTTATTCAGCCCCGTACATCGAAAAGAGGTATTCAAAATGTATCTATTTTGATCTATTTTTATGGTTCTGCTGAAATCATGTTCTTTCTGAAAAAGATGCAGATTTGTCAAACAAGAATTAACGTTCTGTCAGATATTTCTATGTGCCATGGTAATAGATTAATCAGTTTGACCTACTTAAGCCTGGCATTTGTGAGCTCTGTGAAGACTGACTTATTCAGATCAAGATCCGTCTCGTTTTGCCTCAAGCATGAGGCAAAACGGGACAATACAGTTAGCTAAATAAATCATCTGTATTTCTTTTGAAAATAATTTCTCATCTTTTTTTGTTGTGGCATTGTTTTCCAATACTTTGAATGTTCAGTACACAGAATATGGTTTATATGTTAATGCTACCTTTGACTCAGCAGTTCTTTTTCCCTTCAGTATCTCGTTTTGCCCCAGGTTCCCCTAAATTTTGAATTAAAAAAAGGAATGGAGGAATTTCGGATGATAAGATCGTTAAAAGTTAAATTGGTTATTGTCTGTCTGTCTGTCTATCTATTTATCTATCTATTCATCGATATTGTTAAAATAATTTATATTGGGAGTTATTTATTGTGTAGAGAATGAATTAGTCTGGAATGTGACAATGAGTTCTAGCTGAAGATGTTTATGTAAATTAGCTAAGTAAATAAATAAACAGAGTAGCCTTGGGCAGTTGCGTGCGTAGTTGGGTCGCACATTAGGAGATGTGTGCTTTTAGTGTGACGTGGCGAGGCTGGTAGGTCGGGAGGTCGGGAAGATTAGATTGAGGAGTTTGAGTTTGGTCACGAAAATGAGAGGACGTGCTTCAAAGCCGGGAAGCGGGGCTGGAAGGAACAGACACGTGGAGACGTAATGCAGATTCCTTGTGAAGACCACTGAGACAGCTGAAATGAATTCATACTTTAAAAATACAAAGTGTTGTTCCGTGGTTTCACAAACGAAGAAAAAACAGGTGTCTCAATCGGTTATGGTGTTGGTCGTTGCATGTTTCATCACAGAGCCCAGCAGTGAAGAGAGAAGAACTGGAGAAAGAAAAGGTATGAAGCATATATTCTTCTTCTTATAAAATATAACTATACTATACAAATGAATCAATTTATACGTTTATACGCCGATATCCTCCTTTCTATAACACAAAACTAATTAAAAAACAAAATGCAGAAAAACAATCTTTGTGATGCAAACGAATGAAAAAATCATATTCCAAAAATCACGTAAATTGATCAAGTATTTTTTATAACTAAGAAAATCATTTCTTAATGGTTACTTCCCTTAGCAACCTCTCCAGAAATAAAAGATCAAAATCAGCAATGTAATAGCTACGACATACTATTAATCGCTAAAATCATTTTGTATACCATAAAAAAAAATATTTGATCAATTTATGTGAGTTTTGGAATTGGATACGTATATCATAAAGATCTTTTTCTGTATTTTTGTTTTTTAATTAAGTTGAATTTCTGTTCATTGTTTGTTCATAGAAATGTTTTGCGTTTCTTTCTTATGACGTTTTAGTTGTTATAAATATATATACAAGTGACCTTGTCTGCCTCTCTCTCTCTCTCTCTCTCTCTCTCTCTCTCTCTCTATCTCTCTCTCTCTCTCTCTCTCTGTCTATCAGTCTGTGTACGAACGGTCGCTATCAAACTACTCTATCAATTTTTAATCAACAGACTTGAAACTTAATATGTAGAGGATTTGCACCTGTATAACAAGTTCGATTTTGTTTTTAGCTGGTGAAAATAGTTGATAAGAGGTAAAAACCGAAAAAAATATGGAATTTGGGAGGCGTAAGTCGACTAAACATGTTACTTCTACACAAATTTGTAGGTTTAACTAGATAGGTAGCTATCACTCACTCTATTTCCCATCCCATACTCACCTTACCTCATCTCGTTTCAGGCTCTGATGTAAAGGACATCTGTTTTCACGTCGTCCAGCAATCAACAGAAGATGAGGACTTTCATTTATGTCCTTTACATCAGAGCCGATATGCAGAAGAAAGAAACGTTTAGTTCGTAGATCACGAGTGGAACAGTTCCATTCTTAACGCCATATTTGAATTCATACTGAACGTTATTTTTTAGGTTATTATATGCGTATAGACTTAGCTCAGACGGTAACAAATTATACTCGGAATCTATATGTTTTGGTTTCGATTTTAGCTGATGGCACACACGTCTTTTTTTTTAATTTATTTTAAAGTTAAAAACTTTTTAAGTCATTACTATATATTGGGTACAATATAATAACTAACAGACAATTAACTCTATAATAATAAATACGCAATAAAATATCGTAGTTGATCTTATTTTATCAACGGACAACGCTGGGTTACCTGCTGGTCTAATATATAAAAGGCTATATGTCTGTCTGTTTGTCTTTATATTTTCAAATTCTATCTCCTTCGAAACTAAAAGTTACAGAGCGCCGCTAAGGGGCTTCAAATGATTGGATTTTTTTATGTGCCCTTCTTTTATGGGTCTTTAGCCGGTTAAAATAGTTTTTAAGAGGTCAAAACGCTGTCAAAATTGAAAAAAAAAATGGTTAAACATTTTGTACATTTATCTTAGTTTATTTTTTAATATTTAATCAGTTCATATGCGTGTCATGTTTGTACAGTGGTAACGTCACCAGTTTTGAATGTTACAGTTTTGGTTTCGGTTTCGATTCTAGCTGATGGCACCAAAATATTTTTTTTTTTTACTTTTTAAATCACGATCCTATAATTTCAATATACGAAATCTGAACAAATTAAAATATCATATTTACGCGTATTTTATACCCGGAAAAAGCCGGGCGCCCCCTCCTCGTAATATTATAAAAGTTGGTCTTAACTGTCTATAAGGTCAACCTCTATAATCATAAATATGACTATTTCATGTTCAATCAGCTACATTGTTCCTTCCTTAGTCCGTACGTTTAGCTTTGAAAAAAAAAAGGCCAAATACAATTTTGAAGGCCAAACTGCTTAAAAAAAAGGGCTAAATTCGCGAAATGTTGCTTTATAAAAAGCTCAATCCGACAATCATGGACAAAAATATAAGAGTAACCTCCCTTTTAGTGTAGCATCGTTTTCAAATATCGTTATAATAATATATTATCATTGCTATAATGGAGTGAGAAAAAACTTCATAGTAATTTCGATGTGCAACAGTTCTTCACCGAAAAAAGAAGTCAGTGAAACATTACGTCGAAAAAAAAAGGGTAAAACAAGAAGAGTATTGTCTTCCAAACGGTTCTCAAATGAAGAAGTAAATTAAAGATTGTCTCTTACAATGTTATTATATTATTTGTATTGAACTATGTAACATAATATTACTTTCTGAGTATTTATTAGTATTTATTAATTTATCTCATTTGGGTCAGTTTTATATTTAAATTACAATGGACACTATTTTCATAGGCAGGTTAGTAAACTCATATTTACTACGTGTTATTGGTTTTTATGTCCAAAAATCTATTTTTACGCTATCCAGAAAAATATCAGTTTTATCAAAGCATATTTATTGATTATATATATTTCGCATTCTGTAGAATTTCCACAGGTTCTGCTGGTAAGTACTATTATCACATGTGTTATTGCAACATTATCTGATTTATTACCTGCTTCCTTTGTTCCAGCCCATTTGACTCGTTGATCTAGTGGTCTTCATTCATTAACTGTTAAAATATTTCGTTTTAATATATTTTCACATCCAAAGGCTTCTTAAACTCTTTTCCGCCTACCTCCTTACGCATTTTCAAGACTAAGGTCAATAGATATGGTTTAGCTCGGTCCTATGAAGTTTACCCTCCAAGGCATTATCTCTTCCTTTACCGATTGCTGAGGAGTCCCGACACAAGGACGCCAACCGATCTGTTCGTGTTCTTAACTAGTTTTGTACCTAGTCACTGTGACCTCCTTTCGAGGGGGGGGGGGCTGGCTCTCCTTACCTTCTTGCCTTGTGCCATGTCTTGTTGTGATGGGAAGCGTTTAATCTGCAGTTATTAGTGCACAGGATTGAACAATGGTGGAGGGAGAGAAAAGGGAAGTAATAATGTCGGTGGGAATTGCCTGTCGCAAACACTGTCGTTTGCTTCCGTGTTGTCGTAAAGTAGAAATTTGTTTCACGTCATTTCCTTCTGTTTTCGCTGATTCTTTTGCTTCGCCTGTTATTGTAAGCGGATATTCGACGAGGCAAACATATCTACGTTTTGATTTCCGTGCGTAAAATAAACAGAGGCACACACACACACACACACACACACACACACACACACATGAATGCACACGCACATACTCGTACGTACACACACACACACACACTAAAAGAAAAAAGTCAAATAAGAAGAAGGAGATGACGAAGTCAAAGAGAGAAAAAATCGAAGTCAAGGAGGAAGACAGAGAAGACAAAGAAGAAGCCAAAGAAAAAGAAAGGATAGAAGAAGAACCCAAAGAAGAAGACAACCAAGAAGAAGAAGAAAAAAAGAAGAAGAAGAAGAAGAAGAAGAAGAATTTTTTAAATAAATGTTTCGCTCGCGCACCTCTTCAAATACAAAAGATTATGTTACAACGGAAGAAATCTTTTAGGCCTCATATTTTGTCAGTTAGTTGGTTTGGACTGGGACAGGCATTAAAAGTGGGAGGCATTTTTATTGTTATTTTATTTCTAACTAGCCTGGATGTCCGGCGTTGTCCCGGAGTTTGGAGGTGTGTGTTGAACAAAAAAAAAGTGGTAGTAGGCAGGTAGGCAGGCTCGAACCCGTAGGAGGAAAATAACGTGAAAAAGGTGACATATTTGCTGTTGCGTCCATCGCTAAACCGGAAGTAGCGATGGTTTAAATTAAGACTACTCAATTGAAAAAGGGGAATGACTTTCGAAAATATCGGCGACCACTCCCTGTAGAATAGTGTCCAGTTGAGGGTGAACGAAGTAATGTTTTTAGCCAATTTTTCGATATTTGTCGTCTGAAGGGTTTAGCTTCAAAACGATGCCGATCTCGTGAAAATCCGTCGCCTCTGTCGAAAGTTTTTGCGAGACATACATACATACATACATACATACATACATTTAAACAGACAGGTGAGATTTATATTATAGACTTGCCTGGGTGCCCGGCGTTGACTGGGTGTTGGTGGTGTGTGTTGAGCAAAAAAACAAAAAAAAATGTTGTTGTAGGCAAGCAGGCTCGAACCCATGTCATGAAGGTGGAAAAGAAAGTGGAGGTGTGTGTAAGGGTGTTGGCTCAGCAAAAAAAAAAAAAAAAAATACCGATCTCGTAAAACATCCGTCGCTTCTGTCGAAAGTTTTTGGGTGACATACATACATACATACATACATACATACATACATACATACATAATGGCAGCAAATTCGTTTTCGAACATTGCCATTACTTGATATAGCACAAAAATACATACATACATACATACATACATGATGATGATTGCAACGTCTTGTCAGACGAGTGCCACTCCCTCAGACATGAGCCCAAAAATGACTTCCATCGCCACAGGACCATTTTAATAGACAAATGTTTGAGGGAGTATCTATACGCAGATGATGTGACAGAGTCTTAGCTTTGTACGACAGCTAAGTCTCTCTCTCTCGGTTCAAAATGTTGAGATCCAGCAACAAGCAAGAGCAAGATAGCCAGCAACAAGTTAAACTGAAGACCAGCTTAATGCGGGTACTGGTCTCCCGCTTTATGTTTTTTTTTAATCAAAGATTTGCTTCTCCTATAGAGGTTGCCTTCACCACGGCTTACGGGAGCCCTCTCCACCCACAACACACACATACACACAAGCACACACAGTGCTAGTTGGCTGTTGACCCCGAAAAGGGGTTCATTCGACCTTTGGAAGGTCTTATTTTTAATACTTCAGGGAAACTAGCCATCCTCCTCACCAAACAAGTCTGGTGGGGAACCAGTTTAGTCGCCGGTGACCCGACCATGAGGCAGGTAGTACTGGGTTACATGGTACCAGTAGCATATGACATGACCTGACACATACATACATACATACATACATACATTTAAACAGACAGGTGATATTTATATAGATGAATACTTTTGATGGAAAAAAATAATCATTACTAACCGACGTAAATTATTTCAATTGAAATACAGTTATTTAAAAGGGAACACAATAATATAAATAATTACTAAAAAATAATTTCTTTTAATTTCCTACGAATTTCTTATGTATTTGTATTAAAAAGAAATATTTAATATAAGTTATAATCTTTTAAAGTTCCCGTAAATACCGATTCTGAGCAAAGCCACCATTCTGTTTCAGTTGCTGACTAAAATTAAAGATGGTTCTCGGTAGAAAAAGATACAAAATAATTTTTTTTTTTAATATTTCAAAAGGTTTTTAGTGGATATAAGATAGTCACAACTTCTTGTTAGAAAATTCAAATATTTCAGATTCATTTTTCAGAGTCATTAGACATCAGTTAATCAAGATTCTCTGATTTTTAATCTCTTCTTAAGACATTATAATCTTAAGCTTAAAATTTTATACATTCTCTAGAGTCAAAATTATATAACAGATTTTTATCAAAATTTGGAAGAAGGATTCTAGATATAAAGTTTAGGGTTATATTTTTACTTTAATCTCCGCAGAGAGTTATAAAAGTGGCTACAAAAAGTATATAAATTGTGAGCTGATTCTTTCCGTTTCCTGCAACCATACACTGTATACATAAAGTCTGACATAAAAAAACGGGCCCCAACTTTAATTAGGCCCCGTTTCTTAGTGTTTTGTCCGAATGAAATGAAATTTTGGTCATGACTAGTTTATTATATTCAAAACATCACATCAAAACACTAGGGTCTTTGGCCTTTTTTTTTTCTCCGTTGATTGTAAAATGCTCAGAAAAACAATTGGATGTCCTCTGGGGTTTTTTTTTTGGGGGGGGGGGCACCTTGTATATATATATATATATATATATATATATATATATATATATACATATACATATATATATATATATATATATATATATATATATATATATATATATATAAATAAATATATATATATGGACAAATGATTAATAAAACATGTTGAAAGACATCTTGAAAAAGAGTTAAAAACATATTTAATTTTAAAAAAGGAAGCACAAGATAAGTGGATAGTCCTTAATCCGCGGAGTTTCGAAGAAATAATCTCCTTCTCATCAGAGGGAAGGAATTAGCAAAATGTGGGATCGGATTTTGCATGTTAAAGTATTTAATGAACCTACAAGTAAGTCACACTTACTTGGTTAAAAAAAAAAGGGTGAGGTAAGGGGAATAGGAGGTAAAAGAAAAATGATAAAAAGATTTCACATGAATGGATAGTCCGGTGAGGGTAAAAAATCCAAGAATGGTAAAATCCAAAACGGTCGAATTAAAAATTTCCAATCCAATGGGTAAGTTCCATATGGTCCAAAATGATCCAAAAGGCAGAGTTCCTTGGAAAAAATCGCAAATGGAATGAATTCCAAATCATTAAAAGAAAAAGCACTATAGTAAATTCGAGAGCGAGTTAATGCAGTGATTGCAGGTGATTAAATAACTTACTGACTAGATGGTTTTCTAACGAATGATCAAAAACATTTTTTTGTATAGTTTTAAAGGTTAAAAACTTTAAAGACTATATATATATATATATATATATATATATATATATATATATATATATATATATATATATATATATATATATATATTAAGTAATGTGATTTATAATTTAAAAATTTAAAAAAAATTTTTAAATTTAAAAATCAAATTTTAATTAAATTAAAAATCAGTTTCATAAGAAGGAACAACAACAAAATCAATTATCTGTACGATCGTTTCGCAAATCCGTGCTTTTTATTTGTGGTATACATGAAGTTATGTAGAACAATTATATATAGTTTTTTTGGTAAGCACGGTCTCCTCATCAGCAAATTTAGGAGGATTTTTATTGAATTTAAAAGACACCATAAATAAACCTAGCATTAAAAGTAAGGCAGATGAATCTTTTAGTTTTTCTTTTTTTGAAATCAATATAAATAAAAATAAAAATAAAAAGCTATAGCAAACATCTAAATGACTACTCTAAACACAGTTCCTGATTTCAAAAATTTTTAAATTATAAATCACATTACTTAATATTGAATTAGCTCTAGGACATTTAACTATCGAGCTTATTATATATCTAAATTACAACGAGCACTTTCTATTTCCTGTATTTTAATTAAACTAGTAATTTCACTGTTACATTAAAATACACTTAGCTCTTTAGACTATTGTTCTAATCTCCTTTAAATTATATATATATATATATATATATATATAAAGATATTATTATTTATCTTTATTAAAGATGGTTGAGCGAGACACACCATCCTCATAAAAAAGCAACCTACTTGATCAATTTTCGTGATTTTTGGAATATGACATTTTCATTTCGTGACGGGTACGTACACTATCAGATTTTTCTCCATTTTTTTGCTTGTTTGTTTGATTGTTTGTTTGTTTTATTTTATAATTAGGTTGATTTCTGGACATGGACTAATAATTTTACCCGCCCTGGGACGGGTATTCTTCTGCTATTTGTATGATGAGTTTGTCAGAAGCGCTTGAGCAGATTTAATCATTCCTAGCAAATAACATAGAAGAACCATTTGTTTAATTTCGCACCACAGTGTTGCTTTTATCGTGTATTAATTTTAATGACGATCCCAACTTGGTCGCGAAAAGAAAGAAACGTCCGTTTATTTCGGCATTTATTTTCCTTAAACAAACTAATGCCTCTTTTTCACTCTTTTGGGGTGGAGGGGGAGGGGTGTGACCCGTTTTTTTTTGCAACTTTAGATTTTTTAGAAAGTCACAAAATGGCCAATGTTGTTGCCATTGAAATAAAGAATCACTTATGCGGCACACAAAAAAAAAAATACTGCTTCTCAAATATCAACCTGATCTTTGAGAACATTGACAAATGAAAAAAAAAATATATAATAAAAAGAAAAATAGAATACAAAATATTTGAATTAAAAAAAAAATGGAAAATATGCGAGCTTAAACCACCAGATGGAAATCTGTGGGATTTCCTGTGGTTTTAGAATTAATTGCTTCGTAAAAGGTTAAATTCTCTGAAAAGCAAGCGATTTATTTTAATATATTCAATATGGCGACCATATTTTTTGTTCTTTTCTTACTTTCGTCTTTTTATTTTGTAAAAAATGGTGAAAATAAGAAATAAATCAGTCATGTGTATGTGTGTGTATGTGTGTGTATATGTATGCGTGTGTGTATGTGTGTGTATGTATGTGTATGCGTGTGTATGTGTGTGTATGTGTGTTTATGTGTGTGTATATGTATGCGTGTGTGTGTATGTGTGTGTATGTGTATGCGTGTGTGGATGTGTATGTGTGTATATGTGTGTGTATGTGTATGCGTGTGTGTGTATGTATGTGTATGTGTGTGTATGTATGTGTATGTGTGTGCATGCGTGTGTATGTGTCTGTATGTGTGTTTATGTGTGTGTATATGTATGCGTGTGTGTGTATGTGTATGCGTGTGTATGTGTGTGGGTGTGTATGTGTGTATGTGTGTGTGTGTGTGTGCGTGTGTGGTAGTCACTATAAAAAAATCTATATAATATTCTGCTTGTTCCATCCTTTATTAATCCGTACATTACGCTTTGAGAAAAAGGCTAAATACAATTTCTGAAAGCCAAACTGCTTTTAAAAAAAAAAAGCCAAATTAGCGAAATTTGGCTTTAAAAAGTGGCGTCCCTTTGATGTAGCCCTGTTTTCGAATATCATTTTACTCATATCTGCTCATTGTTGCAATGGTGTGCACAAAAAAAAGGAGTCAGTGAAACGTTACGTAAAAAAGAGAACACTCGAAAGAAACAGGGCATAAAAAAGAACATTTCTGGAAATAGTGGGGCAGGTTATCTCAATATTCCATAAGAATCTTTCACTTTGTGATACAAGCACCAAAATTAGCACAAATGACGTTCAGAACAGATATTTTAAGAAAAGTACGTTAGCAATACGAAAATTCGAGATGGCTGCCAGTTTTCAAGATGGCTGCAGAAGCAAACCTGACAAACTTTAATTTTTGAAGAAGAACTCCGATTAACACCATTTCCTTTATGGTCCAAAAATGAAATGAATTTATTCTCATATAATTAAGCCAATTATGCCTTGTAAATTTCAATATAGCCACTATTTTTCAAAATGGCGGCTGATAGATTACTGTATGTAGCGCTGTTTTCAACTATAACCTTGACTGTTTCTTTGCTCTGTGCCGAGTTTGTGGTGAAAAAGTCCGCTACCAAGTATTTGTTACACTAATGTAGTTTAATATTAAAGCTTTTGGCTTGTGGTACCTTAAGAGTGATGTCAAAGCACAACCAATGCACGCTGGTGGCATCACTGCTGTGAAACTCAGCATGGGGTTCAGCTTCGGCTTGTACTGTAGTAACTGTTGTTGTAGTTACTAACTGCTGTGGTGGTAAACTAACTTTAAACAGTAATATCTATAAGTGTCCCAAATGCTACCTAATTATCCTCTTACGCATCTCAAATAGAATTGTAATTAGTTGTTGTGTAGTTGTTAGATAGCCGTGCCTGAATTGACAGGGTGTGCCAGCGTGGGAGAGCCAAGCCAAGGGTAACGGGGCTTTAGTTACCCAGAAGATGTACAGATCGCACAGGATTTAAACGGCGTTGGATGAACGATTGGATTAGGTGCAGAGCAGCAATGTGAAGAAAGTCTCAGAACTTCCTGACTCCTACACAAATGTTCACCTTGCTTTCTTTGTCAAAAAGAATCCATCTCCTCCCGAGAGCAATGTGACATATACATCTTTGCCAAGTCTTCCCCTAAAAGATGAATATGAATGGATGCAGAAGGTCAGTCTCACACAGAAAGAAGGTGATGAGGTTAACATCAGTTGGTCAGCCCATCATGCAGAGAAGAAGCGAGGTCTTGAGTTTTAAGTGAGCATAACTTCACTGTTGCCCCTTCTACGTGATGAAGCTCATTCTGTTGCTATGGTGACACATTATATGGACAAAGTCAAGAATGCTATTTCTCACCTCAATCCAAACCAGAGATAACTGCAGACCAGCCAATCTACGCTTTTGCTAAATAAGTCCAGTGGCACTGGCCTGACAGGTATGGCGAGGACAGGTTTGTGGTAATATTTGGTGCCATTCACATAGCGACGACTGCGTCCAGAGCACTTGGGACCTTGCTCCAGAATAGTGGATGGACAGGTGCTCTTGTGGAGGCTGGGGTGGCTTCCTCTGGAACTGCAGACTCGTTTCTCTCTGCATCCAATGTCACAGAAACATGCCATATGCACGAGGTCACAGCATGCTGTCTCTATATGCTCCAAAAGGAAGCATATGACTATCATTCTGCAGAAGAAAACAGAGTCCTGGATTTTGATGGCTTGTGTGAGACACGGAGGAAAGAGAACCCTCAGTTTCAGTTCTGGAAGCTTGTTCTGTCAATGGAGTTGGTTGTGTTCTTGTTGGTTAGATCTTTCAAAGAGGCTAACTTCAGCCTGCACTGTCAAGCACTCTCTTCTCTGATCCCCTTCTTCTTTGCCAACAACAATGTCAATTATGCTCGATGGCTCCCATCCACCTCAGAGACATGGTATCCTTGAAACAAACTCATCCCGCAGTGTTCCATGAATTCCAACTTGGAAGGTTTATGGTCCGCAAGACTCACAGGGAGTTTTCTGGTATAGCCATTGACCAAGCCCATGAACAAGCTAATGCCGTGGTCAAAGGTGATAGTGGTACCATTGACATTACTGAGGATCCATCTGCACTGAGGCAATGGATGGTGTCTGAACCAGAGGTTAGCAAGCTGGTTCACCAATATGAGTTGGCTTCCCAGGCCAAATTGGGGAATGAAGATATCAGACATCATGTGCAGACTAGCCAGTCTCAGAAGTCCTTCACTGACAGGTCAAGAAGTTGTTTGGTGCAATAAAGGGTCTAGGCACTCCTTTCCAGGAAGAGTCCAAAGTTTTCTCACACTGGGCACAAAGAACTTTGCACATTCCAGTGCTGCAGAACTTGTCAGAACTCACATTGATAAAGGTCAAGCTGCCTTCAAAGACTTTTTCAATAATCTTGGTGATGAGGGTTTCATTCTTCAATCACATCAAAAAGAACAAAACGACTTCTTCCACCAGCAAGCAGCTGTAGCTTCTACTGACAAGAAGAAATAAGTACTGAAAAGTGGCTGCAATCTGTTCTCACAGCTTTTCATATCAAGCACGAGAATGTGATCTGTTAGAATTCTTCAGGCATGAGAACCAGTCTTTTCCTGCAGCACTGAGTGACACGGGGAATCTCTATCCTGGAAAGAAATCTGACCTTGTTGGCATTCTGGAAGATACCATTGCTCTTCTTGATTCTCAGCCTGAATGTGATGTCATCGTTATTGATTTTACATTCTCTCACACCAAAAATCTCAAAGACATTAGAGGAATATTCTGTCCATGATGTAGTGCCAAAGATTCGGAGTTACTCATCGAAGTATGAGCGAACAGTGTTTGATGTCTACAAGACTTCAAGCCTTAAGGCTGAAACGAGATCAAAGCGAGGCAAAGAAAGTCGGTGTAGAATGACAGGCAAAACTAAGCTGCTACCTATCTGGTCTAGCAGTTCTGGGGAAGAAACTACTGGAGTAGAAAGATCTTTTACATCTAGGGATCTCTACAGTGTGGGGGTGTGATTTAGTAGCCTGTCGGGTTTGTCGAGGGTGTTCACGTCGTCAGTTCGTCAGAGCATTCACCATTAAAATACTTGTAGAACAGGCAGAGGGATGCAACGTTTTGTCAATGGGACAGAGGCTGAAGTTTAGATGCCAGTTCTGGGCCTATCAGATTTGCGACTCTCTTTTGAACCTTGTCAAGGAGCGAGAGACTAGTAGCAGATGCACCAACCCAAATATGACAGCAATACTCCATACATGGGCGAATGGTGGCCTTATAGAGGTACAGGATGCTTTCGGGTGTTAGTAGTTTTCTAGCACGGTAGAGAGAGCCTACCTTCCTTGCAGCGGCCCTGGCAATGCTTTCAATGTAATTGTTCCAACTCATGTTTCCTGTGAACGTTAGGCCAAGCAGTTTGAAAGATGTACTCTCAGATAAAGAGTCATTGGCCATTGCTATAGGTGGTAGAGAAGGTTTCTTGTAATTATTGAATGAAACTAGTTTAGTCTTGGTGGCATTGAACGTGACCATCCATTTTTGTCCCCATTCCACTACAGATTGGAGGTCATCCTCTAGTGTTTCTGCCATTTCTTTAGATATGTGTTCATTTGTTTTCCTGTCGTGCCTATTATAGAGTGTGGTATCATCAGCATATATACTCATCTCAGAGGCAATTTTGTCGGGGAGGTCATTTATGAATATCAGGAACAGTAGAGGTCCAAGGATAGACCCCTGGGGCACTCCCGCATTTATATCACACTGTTTAGATGCACAACGGTCGAGGACAACCTGGATTTTTCTCTTATCTAAGAAGGATTTAATTATGTTAAGTATTCTACCAGTGGTACCGTATGATCTAATTTTCCTGAGGAGACCCTCATACCATACCCTGTCAAAAGCCTTAGATATATCTAGAGCTACCACTCTGCCCTCCCTCACTTTGTCCAGTGAATGGTATATACGATCAGAGATTACAGTTAGGATGTCTGCTGTGGAACAGCTTGTCTAAATCCATATTGTTTGTCACTCAGAAGTTTAGCATCTGTAAGGTGATGAACTAGAGCATGGTTAATTAAGGTCTCAAATATTTTGGCAAAAAGTGGGAGGAGGCTAATGGGGCAATAATTTACTGGGTCAGTTCTTTCGCCAGAATTCTTGAATATTGGTACCACAGAAGCAGTTTTCCAACAGCCTGGAAAGCAAGCTTCATTAAGGCATTTGTTGTAGAGTTTGGAGAGAACTGGAGCTACTTCGGCTGAGCACTTTTTTAATAGCACAGCTGGGATGAGATCGGGTCCACATTTTTTTTTTTTTTTTTTTTTTATTACATTTTCACCCCAAACAAGGCAAATTGCCACTTTGGTGTAGGGGGCTACTATCAGGGGCAACAATTACTGGGGTACTATGTAGGGATTTGGGCAGCAAGGTGTCGGTTCACGTTACACTTGAACTTCTGCACGTCAGTACTGTTGGGGAAGCAGGGACCTGGAATGGAATTCCAGAGTCTTGCAGTTCTGGGGAAGAAACTATTGGAGTAAAAAGATCTTTTACATCTAGGGACCTCTACAGTGTGGGGGTGGGATCTAGTAGCCTGTCGGGTTTGTCGAGGGTGCTCGCGTCGTGGGGGCACAAGTGATTGCAGTTCATCAGAGCATTCACCACTAAAATACTTGTAGAAAAGGCAGAGGGATGCAACATTTCGTCGATGGGACAGAGGCTGAAGCTTAGATGCCAGTTCAGGGCCTATCAGGTTTGCGACTCTCTTTTGAACCTTGTCAAGGAGCGAGAGACTAGTAGCAGATGCACCAGCCCAGATGTGGCAGCAATACTCCATACATGGGCGAATGGTGGCCTTATAGAGGTACAGGATACTTTCGGGTGTTAGTAGTTTTCTAGCACGGTAGAGAGAGCCTACCTTTCTTGCAGCGGCCCTGGCAATGCCTTCAATGTAATTGTTCCAACTCATGTTTCCTGTGAACGTTAGGCCAAGGAGTTTGAAAGATGGACTCTCAGATAAAGAGTCGTTGGCCATTGCTATTGGTGGTAGAGAGGGTTTCTTGTAATTATTGAATGAAACTAGTTTAGTCTTGGCAGCATTGAACGCGACCAACCACTTTTGTCCCCATTCCACTACAGATTGGAGGTCTTCCTCTAGTGTTTCTGCCATTTCTTTAGAAATGTGTTCATTCGTCTTCCTGTCGTGTCTGCCATAGAGTGTAGTGTCATCAGCATATATACCCATCTCAGAGGCAATGTTGTCGGGGAGGTCATTTATGAATATCAGGAACAATAGAGGTCCAAGGATAGAACCCTGGGGCACTCCCGCATTTATATCATATTGTTTGGATGTGCGACCGTCGAGGACTACCTGGATTTTTCTCTTATCTAAGAAGGATTTAATTATGTTAAGTATTCTACCAGTGATACCGTATGATCTGATTTTACTGAGGAGACCCTCATGCCATACCCTGTCAAAAGCCTTAGATATATCTAGAGCTACCGCTCTGCCTTCCCCCGCTTTGTCCAGTGATTGGTATATACGTTCAGAGATCACGGTGAGGATGTCTGCTGTGGAACGGGCTTGTCTAAATCCATATTGTTTGTCAGTCAGTAGTTTAGCATCTGTAAGATGATGGACTAGAGCATGGTTAATTATGGTCTCAAATATTTTGGCAAAAAGTGGGAGGAGGCTAATGGGGCGATAATTTGATGGGTCTGTCCTTTCGCCAGAATTCTTGAATACTGGTACAACAGAAGCAGTTTTCCAACAGCCCGGAAAGCAAGCTTCATTAAGACATTTGTTGTAGAGTTTGGAGAGAACTAGAGCTACTTCGGCTGAGCACTTTTTTAATAGCACAGCTGGGATAAGATCGGGTCCACATGCTTTTGAGGTGTCAAGGTTTTTTATGATAGCATGCACCTGAGCAGGGGTGGTTTTCAGATCGTCTAGTGTGGCGTCTGTCCGCATAGGAAAGTCAGGTAGGGGGTGGTTGGAAGGGTCCAGTGTGGAGTTTGAGGCAAACCGACTGGCAAGCATGTTAGCCTTGTCGGTTGCTGAGGAGACAACCTCGTGATTGTTGGTTAGTGGGGGAATTGTTGATTGCCCATTATTTACTACACTGTTGTAGATTTTCCAGAAGTCTCGAGTTCCTAGTTTTTGTGCTTCGATGCGCTTTTTAGTGGTTTCCGTAAATTCTCTCTTAGCTGTGGCTATTTCTTTCTTAACGTTATTTCTAGCTTCTATATACTTCAGTCTGTTTGAACTGGACTTATGTCGGTTAAACCTACGGTATGCATGCTGCTTTTGAGTAATGGCAGTTGCACAAGTCGACGTAAACCATTGGGGAGAGTGGGGCTTACTATAAAATTTCCGCATGGGAACATGCGCTTCGATTGCAGTTTTGAACCAGTCAGTGGTCTCGTTTGTACACTGTTCAGCAGGGAGAGAGAAAATATTTTTCCATGGAGCATCTCTAATTAGTTCCCTGATGGCTTCCCAGTCAGCCTTATTATAATATCTCGTTGTTTTGAGCACTGGCTCTTCAGTTTTGGGTCTAGAGTTTAGGGCGATTTCAACCATTATCACTGCATGATCAGCGTTCCCGAGTGGGCTGTGGGCCTTCGCTATGCAGTCATCGGGAACTGTGGTCAAAAACAGATCTAGAAGTGATGCGTGTTGTTCTTCCTGGTCAGGGAAACGGGTTGGAAACGTAACAATTTGTGATAGGGAGTGAGATATAGCGAAGCTATGGATTGTGCTGCCCGCTGCATCTGTGTGAGTAGAGAATCCAAGCCAGTTTTTGTGGTGGACATGCTTTTGAAGTGTCAAGGTTTTTTATGATAGCATGCATCTGAGCAGGGGTTATTTTTAGATCGTTTAGCGTGGTGTCTGTCCACATAGAAAATTCAGGTCGGGGGTGGTTGGAAGGGTCCAGTGTGGAGTTTGAGGCAAACCAACTGGCAAGCATGTTAACCTTCTCGGTTGCTGAGCAAACAACCTCGTGATTTTTGGTTAGTGGGGGAATTGTTGATTGCCCATTATTTACTACACTGTTGTAGATTTTCCAGAAGTCACGAGTTCATAGTTTTTGTGCTTCGATGCGTTTTTTAGTGGTTTCCGTAAATTCTCTCTTAGCTGTGGCTATTTCTTTCTTAACGTTACTTCTAGCTTCTATATACTTCTGTCTGCTTGAACTAGACTTATGTTGGTTAAATCTGCGGTATGCATGCTGCCTTTGAGCAATGGCAGTTGCGCAAGTAGAAGTAAACCATTGGGGAGAGTGGGGCTTGCTATAAAATTTCCGCATGGGAACATGTGCTTCAATTGCTGTTTTAAACCATTCAGTTGTCTCATTTACGCACTGTTCAGCAGGAAGATAAAAAATATTTCCCCATGGGGCATCTCTGATAAGATCCCTGATGGCTTCCCAGTTAGCTTTGTATAATATCTCGTTGTTTTGAGCAATGGCTCTTCAGTTTTGGGTCTAGAGTTTAGGGCGATTTCGACCATTATCACTGCATGATCAGCGTTCCCGAGTGCGCTGTCAGCATTTGTTATACAATCCTCGGGAACTGATGCCAGAAACAGATCTAGAAGTGATGCTTGTTGTTCTTGCTGGTCAGGGAAACGGGTTGGAAATGTAACCATTTGTGATAAGGAGTGAGATATAGCGAAACTATGTGTTGTGCTGCCCGCTGCATCTGTGTGAGTAGAGAATCCAAGCCAGTTTTTGTGGTGAGCATTAAAGTCACCAAATACATGTACTTGTGCGCTAGTGTCGATGGAGAGTGCTGCGTCTATGCTGTCAGAGACTTTGTTTATTATGGTGCAGTCCTGGGTTGAGGGGGAGCGGTAGAGAAAGTAAAAGTAGCTAATTTTATGTTGTATGTTTAGTCTAAAGCACATAAAGGCTTGATCGTCCGTTTCTAGGTTTGTTTCTCTAATTTCTATATCTACATTTTGCAATTTTAAGTTTCCACGTGACATCAGAATTGGTCGGTCATTTTGGCTATTCAGCCTATAAAAGCTCATATTGCCGAATGAGGTTTCGTTTTCCTATTCTACAGAAAAGCTATAAAATTTCTGCATGGGAACATGCTGATCTCAACATTCTCGAGAAATTTGTTGTCACTATGTATGATAAACACAGCAAGGTTGATGATGCAAGATTCAATAGTGCATCTCTCGTTCAGAATGTTAGATGATCTGCATTCCAAGCTACTTGTATATGGGGCCAGTCAACAGAATGTACAATGCAACCTGAAAGTCCTGGCAACTGGGGCTGGCAAAAAATAGGTGAAGCCTGGGAAGTTCTTTCCACCCATTGCTCAGTCCTGCCAGCAGCTGACAAAATGTCATTGCACAGGTGAACGTTGGGAATGTTGCAAATGTTATCCAGGTTAAATTCAAGCAAGTCACTTCAGTCTTTATCGGTAACTTCACTGAGACAGCACTATTTTTTTTTTTTGTTTTTTTTTTACATAAGCATCACCACTTATCAAGGCCAAGAGACCACTTGAGGATAAGGGTTAAAGAGTGTACAGTAGAAATTGGACAATATAATAACCGTTAGTAATGGAGATTCGGTAAATTTGTTAACTTATATGGAACGGCTCATCAAAAACTTGTTTACGTTAGACTTGAACACAACCATATTGTAGTCAGCTGGAAAGCAAAAAAACGGAAGACAATTCCATTTCTAAGTAAGAAGCTTTGTTCATAGAATCTACGCTTAGGTTTAGGCACAGATAAAGAGTGGAGGGGGATTATTGATAGTGTTTTCTGCTAGACGGGTGTTTCTTGTGAAAGTTTGGCGAGGGGGGACCATAGAATGAAGCTCAGCCGAGCACCTGCCATGAAAATAACGATAAAGCAGAGACAAACTCGCAACATCTCTTCTGTGAGAAAGAGGTTCCAGGGATAAGAAAAGGACATCCCCCACAAGGCTACGAAGTCTATTTTGAACTCTATCAAGGCAGGATAAGTCCTTTATAGCAGCTCCTTCCCAGATGTGGCAACAGTACTCCATTCTTGGACGTACATGCTCTTATATAGATAGAGAATTGCATCAGCAGTGAGATATCTACTGGATCGATAGAAGGATCCCACCATTTTTCCAGCGGCCTTGGCAACGGATTTAATGTATGTGTTCCATTTAAGATCAGGAGTTAAGTCAATCCCAGAAGCTTGTCAAAACATGAGGCCTCCTGAAGACGAGAGCCATTCATTTCAATTGATGCCAGATGGGGATCAGAGCGTTGATGATGTAAAGATAAAAGCTTGGTCTTAGATGCATTAAAAATAACAAGCCACCTCTTTCCCCATTGTACTACTTGCTCAAGATCAGAGGAGAGGGAATTAGAGAGAACTTGGTCGTTTACGGTCTTAGATGTGCTACCATAGATAGTAGTGTCATCAACATAGATGTCTATGAATGATGTAAGGATGTGATTTGGAAGATCATTAATTTAGATCAAGAAGAGAGCAGAGCCCAGGGTGGACCCCTGAGGGACTCCAGCATTAATACTAAGAGCTTCTGATTTCTGCCCATCAACCACTACTCTTATGAACCTATCAGAGAGAAATGATTTAATAATTGAGAAGACATTTCCAGCTATACCATAGCTGGAGATCTTGTGAAGTAAACCTTTATACCATACTCTAACAAAGGCCTTTGATATGTCAAGAGCAATTACCCTAGAAAGGTAGCCTCCATCGAGAGATTCGCTAATCCTATGAGATATAACTGTAAGTACATCTGCTGTAGATCTAGCAGAACGGAAACCATATTGTGTGTCACTAAGAAGGTTATTTTTGCTAAGATGGTTGATTACTTCTCTATTTAACACAGATTCCAGCAACTTACTCATGATGCACAGGAGACTTATTGGCCTGTACTGTGAGGGAGATGAGCGATCACCTGAATTCTTAAATACGGGGCATACTGATGAGATTTTCCAGGGTGACGAGAAGCAATTCTCCTTAAGACAACGTTTAAACAGTTTTGTAAGGATGGGTGCAAGTTCTGGTTGAAGTACTATAATTGGAATATCGTCAGGGCCGGTTGCTTTTCTGGAATCAAGATTTTTGATTAGCTTGGCAACATCACAAACAGATATTTATATATCACATAGCATGTTTTCTGATACAGGAAGAAATATTGGAGGTTGGTAGCCTTGGTCGCAAAGGTTAGAATTAGCTGCAAAGTTCTTGGCAAAGAGTTTGTATAATAATTCATATAATTAAATAATATAATAGTTCATATAATTGTCATCATATCACTATAATGCTTAATGATATGGAAATTTTGATTGCAGAATTCAATTCCATGTGTCAAAAAACATATATTTTGATGTACAGATCATCAAATGTCTTTACTTTGGCAATATTTAGTGCAAATATTGTTTCATACTGGTACAAATAGCGGCCATCTTGAAAAATGGTGGCCATTTTGTTTTTAAAGTTAGCTTTTCTGAATGAGAGAGTTCTGAAGCACCTGTGTGCCAATTGTATCACCAAGTGAAAAATTGTTTCAGCAATTTGCTCCAGTAAAAGCGGTATTGGACTGAAGGAGTAAATTACAGATTGCCTCTTACAATGTGATTTTATTATTTGTATTGAAATAAGTAGCGCAATATTACTTTCTAAGTATTTGTTAGTACTTATTGATTTATCTCATTTGGGTCAGTTCTACATTTAAAATGCAATAGACACTATTTTCATAAAAATCTTAATAAGCTCATATTTGCCGTGTACCATGGATTTTTCTGTCCAAAAAGACTAATTTTATGCTATACAGAAATATATCGACACTCTGCTGTAAAAACTCAACTCCAAAACTCGGCACTCTGTCAAAACTCTCAACGCCAAGACACGACGCACTGCCGACAACACTTGCTACTTCAACGGATTTATCAAAATATATTTGGTAATTAAATATATTTCTCTTTCCATGGAATTCAGACGGATCCTGCTACTGAATGAGTATTCCTGTACTACTTATGCAAATTATCCACTCCATATACTCGTCAATCAGGAGAGCATGAATCGCAAAGTGATTCTGATAAAGGCTAAAAGGCAAATGACTCAAATAATTACTCTCTTTTTTCGGTTTGTTATTTTCTAAGCACAAGTAGGTTTTTACACGAATATGTTAACTTAAAGTATTTTCAACCACTTCTATGTGAAAGTAGTCAGTGCAAATAGAAACTCTATTATCTCGTCAAGAAGATCATTTTTCGAGACTTATACATCCGACTGAGGACCACTTGTGAACTTCGTACCTCCATAGTTAAACCTGCCTATGCTTAGTGCCGTAGTTCCCATGTTTTTGTTTTTTTTTTCAATAATGCAATGATTCCTATGAACGTTAAAAAGGAAACGGTTCTTATTGCTTACCCTCTTTCTTTATTTGTTTCATTTGGATTCACTTCCTAAAGCAAGTAAGTTTTCACAGGAACTTTTGAACTCAAAGTATTTTCACCCCATGAAAATCGCTTCAAACTCTCAAAAGTAACACTTCTATGTGGAAGCAATAAGTCAGTGCGAACTTAAGAAGTCCTATAAGATCTGGTCAACAAAATCATTTTTCTCCAGACTTATCTAGCCAGCTGTTTCTTGAACAGGATGCTAAGAACGTCTACACAACACCCCCTCCACCGTTCCTTTTGATCGGCGGGGGAAGTGGAAATGACTCAATGACTCATATATCCACTTTATCCATTCTTACACACTAACAATAATATAACATGAATTTTTGGGTTTCTGAATTTTTGAGATGAGGATTGGTTATTTGTATCATTTGGATTCTTCAGACTACTGTTCTCATCTTGAGTGCCATTTTCACAACGTATCGGTTGATGTAACCTCCAATCTTCTTCAGGCGTATCTTGTCAAACTCGGGAATGTTTCTGTTGAATTCGGGAATTTGGACGCAAGGACCACACAGGAAACACAGGGGCTAGAGTATTTCGTTTGAAATTGCTTTTTTCTTCACTTCTTGAAGCTAGTAAGTTTTAACATTAATATGTTAATTCAAAGTATTTTCAAACAATGAAAAGTCATTTAAACCCCACAAAAGTAATACTTCTACATGAAAATAAGTCAATGTGAAAGATCTGGTTAACAAAATGATTATCTAGCCGGTCGTGCCTTGAACAGGAAGAACGTCTAACCAACACCCCCCTTCTGGCTGGTGGAGGAGGTGGAAAGAACCGACTTACTTGCCCGCTTTATCCAATTTTACACACTGACAGGCGAATAGAAACGAATTTCTACGCGCACTGTAACAAGAAACTAACAAATATTTTTGAAAGGATTTTCAAGCAATAAAAATCCTTTCAAACTCCCAAAAGTAACACATCTATGTGAAAGTAATAAGTCAGTGAGAACTTAGAAATTCCTTTAAGACCTGATCAACAAAATGAGTTTTCTACAGAATTTTCAAGCTGGCCACAATATCAAAGGATATCGCTATGACTTACATACTAGCTTTCATCAAAATCGGGATTATGTAATGCAAAATAATCTTCAATGATATGAGGGGGGGGGGAGTCTGAAAGGCTTCCAAAGGCAAAATAAGTTACTATTTTGTGATTAAACGCTTAAAAAATGATACAACCTGTTTTTGTGCAGCTTGTAGACTTCCGAGCACATAAAAAAAGACACATTAAAAAAATGAAGAAAAATGAAAAAAAAATTGAAAAAAAAATGCCTATGTTTTCTCTTTATATGCTTACGATATTGTCACTTAACATGCAAATGAGGCGCTTCCTGTTAAATATAAAATGCCTGATTTTTTCAGAGACTGTAGATTTTGGATGTAGATGTTAGAGTAGAAAGTGTTGTCAGCAGTGTGTCGCGTTTTGGAGTTGAGAGTTTTAACAACAGAGTGTCGATATTTGGAGTAACGAGTTTTGAGAGCAGTATATTGACTTTAACACCAGAAATTGTTACTTGGAAATGCAGAATAGTTAACAATCCACCAGGGCAAGTGTAGAACAGTTTTGATTTTTGTAACCACAGATAATAAAAAATATAACTTTCTGCTTATTTCTTTTTTTCTCAGCCATGAGATGGACACTGTCAACAACTCATCGCGTTGATAAAACCAATCGTCAAAACGTCTCTGTTAGTGTTGTGTGGATCATAAGACTAGCCAGATTCCTAGTCGTGGTTTGTTTGAATCCTTACAATTATGCGAGCCTCCATAATCAGACGTAAATTAAAAAAAAGTCTATTGTACTTTTAATAACGAGTAACGAGAATGATAAGAACAATGTTTATTCTCCAGTGACAATACTGACAGCAAAGGGTGGTCACAGAGTCACATGTTACAGGTGTTTTGTGTGTAAAATGGCCGAGATATAATGTGTCCCTTCTCTTATCACGGTCACTTCTTCTGTGTGGTTGTCTGGTTGTCTTTCTTTTTATTTTGATGGACGACGTCAAAACATTCCTCTACGCTTTTTTTATGTCTGGAATGTCAGTCAGTCCCGGCTGATACCAAATCCCCAAGAATTCTGCGTCCCCCTATTTTGAGCTCCTTTAACATCATTGCCAGCTCACCTTGATCTAAGATCGTTGCTCTGATCAATTTTCCTGATTTTTCTGGGTCTGGCTTCTATTGCCGTCATCTTTGCAAGCCCAGATAGCCGATTGTCCTCTCCAGAATTAACGCTGCCATTTGCAACCCCCACTGCTCCCTTTGTAACATTGGGGCTCAACCAAAAACCCTCGGGTTTGACTTCAACAAGAAGACCCAAGAATCAAACATGGAGACCACCGGCATACCCAAACTAAATAAAGTAACACACGCACACATCTACATACACAAAGTAACACACGCACACATCTACATACACAAAGTAACACACGCACACATCTACATACACAAAGTAACACACGCACACATCTACATACACAAAGTAACACAATCTGATTTTATGTATGAAAGTTTTTCTTTTTCTTACGAACACGACATTCATCATATATGAATTCTTCTCTTTTCCCTACAAACAAGACATTTATTGGTGCTTGTTAAGATAAAGTCGACAGATCGATTTTTTTTAAATATGTCGTTTAAAGCGAAAAAAAATATCACTTTCTTAATTGCCATGTCGAAAATAGTAATTTATCCAAAAATTAAGAAAGTTAATCGAGTAGAAAGTTATTTATAGTTAAATGTAATTTTTACAAAAAATTGGGCAAAATTGCATTTTTCGTAGATATTTTAAAGTAGACGGTGAAGAGATCACACACAGGGGACATAACTCGGTATGCACATTTTAGATTACATCATAATGGCGTCGAACATGTGTGCCCTATAGCGATAGACTATATTTTGCTAAAAACACAAAGTCGTTCTACTTGATGAATTTTCATAATTTTTAGATATATTACTATTTACGACAATTAAGTAATATTGTTTTTGCTTAAAATGACATATTTAAAGAAATCGCTCTGCGTCTTTATTTCACAAGCACACAATATTGTTAATACTCATTCTTATTACATGAGTTACGGTTCCTTCAGATTAGCCGAGAGGAATTACTTGCCCTTCAATAACGCGAGTTCACGATTATTACAATGAAAACCTTGTAAGCTGAATCTGCCTCTATGTTGTCTCTTGTTATTTATACTAACCCAAACTTAAACACTAACGGACGTATTCCTTTACTAACACCCTTCTCTTTCCTTCTCTTTTATTTTCATCACGTTCTACCGCTCCAGGCCCTGTCGGTTGGGCATTAGAATACGCCGACTGCCCCCCTGCAGAGGGTAAAAGTCCCTCAATGGGGGTCCTGGATATAACCTTAAACTATATCCAGTAGTGAGGCTCCAGCTTGTGGGCTTTTGGGAGTGTGGAGCCACCCTTTAATTACCATTGCTCCCAGGTCCACTCTGACCCAGAGTGGTAGTACCTGTTAGGGTCCCAACTATGGGTTAAATAGAAACCGACGTGAAAACAACAATTATATTCTATTAAAAAAATTTTTCTTCAAAATCTTTGGATTCGGCATTAAATAACCCGAAAAGGGTTGATATGCCGTAAAACAAAAACAACCAACCAAATCTACCGCACCAGGAGATGTTGGCGCACTTCTCTACCTATATAAAAGCCAAGTACGTCAAAGGATGGAGTACTGTTGCCACATCTGGGCAGGAGCTGCTAGAAGCAGCTTATCTTGCCTTGGCAGAGTTCAATAGAGACTTTGTAGTCTTGTGGAGGATGTCCTTTTTCTTCCCTGCAACTTCTTTCCCACAAAAGACACGTTGTGAGCCTGCATCTGCTTTATCATCATTTTTATGGGAAGTGCTCGTCTGAGCTCCAATATATGGTCCCTCCTGTCCTTGCTTTCACGAAAAATACTCGTTTAGCCAAAACCTTTATCAATAATTTCTCCCACTCTTTATCTGTGCCTAAACCTAAATGTAGATTCCATAAACAAAGCTTCTTTCTTAGAACTGCACGTCTGTTTAACTCTGTTCCGTTTTCCTGCTTTCCAACTGACTACAATATAGTTGTCTTCAAGTTCAACATAAACAAATTCTTGTTGAGTCATCTTCTTAAGTAATCCAATTTACCAATTGTTTACTACTAACGCTGAGTACGACATCTTATTACATGAGTTACGGTTCCTTCAGCAGCAGCAGTAGTAGTAGTAGTAGTAGTAGTAGTAGTAATAGTAGTAGCGGTTACAAGCAAACTGTACACTCATTAACCCTTATTCTCGAGTAGCCTCTTGGCCTTGATAAGTGTTGACACCTTTGTAAAAAAAGGTAAAATAATAATAAAGTTGTTTTAAGAATTGACATGAACGTCGTTGTTTTTCTATTCTATATTTTGGTGACCCCGACGGGTATGCAGCTTCCTGGCCGCACAAAATGATGACGTCACCGATTCTACGGTGAGCTTGGGAGGTCCCTAATGGACGTATTCCTCTTTTATTTCATTCACCCTTTTTTTAGACGATAACAAAGACGATTTAATAAAAGTCTTTTAAATATTAGAATGAGACTTTGTCCACCTATTCTACAAATTAAAGTATTAAAAAAGAAGTTTTGGGGGGTTTTTTTTTTGGGGGGGGGGTTACCTTGTGTCTAGTGCTGGGGCGATTATTCAGAATCGGAATCGGGAATCGGAAAAATCGGATCTTTTGGGTGTATCAAAATTTGTGCCTCTTTGACGATGCCAAAACCGAATCCATTAATGATTGTTTTTATTTGATTTCGTTTAAATCAAAATCTCCTACTGCTTGTAGTAATAATAAAATAATAAATATTTATTGATTTTAAACAACCAATAAAACTTAAAAACTATAGATCATCCCTTCAACAAATGTGTTTTGTTTTTTGTTTTTATTTTTTACGTTTGAGAAAATATATGATCATTCACACTGAAGAAGACCGGGGGACCGGGCGAAAATTTTGTGCTTTTGAAAAAAAAAACGTGTTCGTTTTTATCGAAAAAAAAACTTTTTGTATTCCTACATGTCAACACATAGGAAATAAATACAGAAAAGATATAAACATTTATAGATTTTTTTCGTATCGATTTTTTATCCATACTTATTTATATACATCAAAAGGAATACACGTGGATACAGCATGCAACTTTATAGTTAAATATTTAGAGATTTATAAAGAATTGTATCAGAATCTGGGAAAATATTGGAATCGTCCCATCACTACTTGTATCTAACTTCCTAAAAGTGGGTAAATGATAAATTCACACTCCGGGCAACGCCGAGTAAATACGGCGAGTATTTTATACGATTGAACAAGTGTACAATCTTGGATGAATCTAGACTCCACTAATTAGCACAAATCCTCTGAAGTGGTTACCCGAGATCGTCTCCACCACAGCCCATCCTACCTCCCCTCTCTCTCTCTCTCTCTCTCTCTCTCTCTCTCTCTCTCTCTCTCTCGTTCGCGCACCACTGACCTGTTTACTGTGATCTCAATTGACAAGCCGACTTTTGACCCGAATAAAGTAGATATTATCCAACCTTCGAGGATTGCCGGTTTTCGCTCCGAGCGCCGTGAACGAAAAAAAACGCACGTCAATAAATATGAAAGACCCCAAAGGTAACACGTGGTTATTTTGGATTATGACAAATCAAGTTCCGGTAGGAAATTGGTCCCAGGAGGTGGTGCACCGAAAAAAAATATTCCTAACATGCGTCCATTTAATCTACGCGTTTATCAATGAAAATTCATCATTTATTGGAGAGAAAAAGGTGTCACCTATAAAATCTAATATATTTGAGAAAAAAATAAAATAATAAAAATAACGCAAATCTCTCGCAACATAATCGTTAATATATATATATATATATATATATATATATATATATATATATATATATATATATATATATATATAAGTGGGAATGTGTGTGAGAAAGAACACTTCTCAACCTATATACTCGGCGTCGACTTTTTTCTTCCCGATCACGTGGTGTCCTTTTTATCATTATTTTCACGACAGCTCGCGCATACTTCCTAAATTTGTATATGTGCTTTTTTTTATTGGCTACTGCTGCTAATATCCTAACAAGCCGGCTATCTTACATCCCCTGCTTCTATTTTCTCACGCGCTCATACGCGCACAATGACAGATCGCCAGTTTTTTGTTGTTGTTATTGTTGTTTTTGTTTTCTTTTTATGAAAATCGTTTCAGACAAGAAATGGATGTAACAGAGTTTCTACGCATGTATAGCAGCAGCTGCAGCAGGGCACGTGTATAAATGGCCAAGCCGGTGCGAGAGGTAATGTCACAGCGGAGGAATAGAATGAAAATAAAAGCAGTGAAAATAGCAGCCACGCGGAGAGCAACTGGCAAGCGTGTGACAGTGGGAAAAGAATGTGTAGCACGTGGACGCCAAGAGTATTTTGGAAGAAACAAGAGTTAGCGCAAGAAGAACTTTTAAGGCAAGATGCAATCCGAACTTAGAACAAAAAATAGTCAGACGACAGTGTGTTGTAGGGTGAACTGCAGACATAACAGCGGAAAGAAAAAGAGAAATTTAAAAAAAAAAAAAAAAAAAAAAAACGCGAGACGGGTTGGTATGAGAGATTTTAAACGTGCGTGGCGACAGGATAAGCAGACATGTCGACGCGAGAGAAGAAAAAACATGTGTTCAACAACACGGCAATCTTCAGATGCTACACTTCAATTTCTTGTTCTCTGTCAGTGGAGGAGAAATCCTTCACGACTGAGACAATTTTATTTTTGTTCCTTTTCTCCACATTAAAAAACGACCCTGGTGTCTAACTCTGTCCCGTGGGGAGACATTGTAAATAGGAACACGGCAGAGTTTTGTGAACGAATAAACTTTTAAATCAAGATGCAATATGCTATTTGGAAAGTACCAGGAATAAATGCCTTTTATTTCAACTTAGAGAAAAAAGCTGAGTCTAATTTCCTTCTTATTTTTTTCTTCTTTCCTTTGTTTCGTTACAAGACTTTCATATCCAACGTGTGGGTCCGAGAGTGACTTCATGTAACGACTATGTTACATGAAGTCACTTGACGTAAAGAGTTAAAGACAAATTTTTAAAAATACAACTTTAACAACCTAGCTAACGATAAGCATTAGATTAGCAGATTCCAACCCAGAAAACAGTAATTTTCCTCCTTTGCCAGAAATACATCATGGAATGTGAGGACTAGAGAAGACAATAAGGGAATCGAGTCCACGTCTTTATCGACAATCACCGTCGCCTCTCTATAATAGTAGTAGTAGTAGTAGTAGTAGTAGTAGTAGTAGTAGCAACAGAAGCAACAGTAGTAGTAGTAGTACCAGCAGCAGGGCAGTGAAGGTGGCTCAGTGGTTAACGACACGGACTGACAACCTTGGTGTCCCAAGTTTTAATCCAGTTCGTTTCACAAAACTCACTTTCACCTAGGACGTTCGCAACCTTTACGTGGTCCCTTCTGTTATTACCCAATATCCTTCTAGAAAGAATTCTTAATAGAAAGATATCGGAGAAACAAATGCCAACAAAAATCATCATCAAGAATGATGCTTAACAAACAACAACAACAACAGCAGCAGCAGCAGCAGTAGTAGTAGTAGTAGTAGTAGTAGTAGTGGTAGTAGCGGTTACAAGCTTTTTCCTAGCTTTTGGTCGCAAGTCTGGAAAAAGGGGTCATCTGGGAGAAAGTAAAGGTTGAAGAAAACAAAAGCCGCTAATTAATATATCAGATCGTTAACATGAAAATCTAATCAACATTCCGCTCGCCTCTTGTCTAAATACACCTAGAAACGGCGCGAAAAGTTAAGATAAGTCATTAAGACTTGTTCGGCGAAAACAATCTTCAGATTAATTTATACTAGCCTGTGTGCCCGGCCTTGTCCGAGTGCTTGGAGGTGTGTGTTGAGCAAAAAAAAAAAAAAAAAAAAAAAAGGGTGGTAATAGGCATGCAGGCTCAAAACCGTACCGCGAAGGAGAAAAAGAACGTGAAAAACAAAAAAAGTTACGTATTTGGTGTTGCGCCCATCGTCAAACAGGAAATGACGAATGTTTAAATTAAGGCTAGTCAATCGGGAAGAGGGGATGACTTTCGAAAATATCGGAGAAAAAAGCGACCCCTCCTTGTAGAAAGGTGAACAGTTTAGGATGAAAGAATTAATGTTTTTGGCCAATTTTTCGCTATTTGTCGTCCGAAGGGTCTAGCTTCAAAACGATACCGATCTCGTGCAAATCCGGCGTCTCTGGCGAAAGTTTTAGGCATACATACATACATACATACATACATACATACGAGGGGCATGCAATAAGTAATACCCCTGACCCACTTCCAGTTGTTTGATCCAGCTGAAATTTTGCATGTGCAATGATTTATATCTCTACGGGTTTTGTGGCAAATTACAGCTCTGAACTAACTATGGTTTCTGTTTTGCAGGTGTTTGAACCGAGTCAGGTGTGAAATGGAGCCCGTTGAATGTCGAGCAGTGATCCGGTTTTTGCATTTGAAAGGACGCACACAACAGGAGACTTTTGATGAAATGAAAGAAACTTATGGTGATAATGCCCCATCATATGACCTTGTAAAACGCTGGCATCGTGAATTCAAACATGGCCAGACCTGGTCGACCCCCCCTTTCTGCCATTGATGAGGCATCTGTCCGTCAAGTTGAGGCTGCCATTTTGGAAGATCGCCGCATTACTATTCGCCAAATTGCCCAAGATGTCAAGATTAGTACATGGTCTGTGGAAACTATCATTCATGACCATTTGCATATGCATAAGGTGTCTGCCAGGTGGATTCCCAGGTTGCTCACACCATTCTAGAAGCGAGAGCGCATCGAGTGCTCAAGGATGAATTTGGAGATGTGCCAAAAAGATGAGTCAAAGTTTTTCAAAAGACTGATTACACAGGATGAAACTTGGGTCCATCACTATGATCCAGAGACCAAAGCCCAGTCAATGCAGTCGAAGCACTTGGACTCACTACCTTCAAAGAAGGCAAGGGTGCAGCCCTCCGCTGGCAAGGTCATGCTCAGTCTTCTGGGACCAGGACGGAGTAGTGATGACAGATTTCCTGGCAAAGGGTACCATAATTACAGGAGCCTATTATGCTTCACTTTTGAGGAAATTAAGGGAAGCTATCAAAATCAAGAGGCGGGGCAAAGGTACCCTCCGCCTGCAGGACAACGCTCAAGTCCACAACTCGCATGTCGCCAGATCAGAAGCACGGGCGTGTGGTTATGAAATTCTTCCCCATCCTCCCTACTCTCCTGACCTTGCACCCTCTAACTTTCACCTCTTCCCAGCCATGAAGTTGTTTTTGAAAGGAAAGCTTTTTCCAGATGATGCAGCCTTGATTTCTGAAGTCACGTCTTGGTTGGAGGACCAACCTGGGGTGTTCTACAAAAACGGTCTCCAGAGCTGAATCAAACGATGGGAGAAATGCATAACTCTGGGTGGTTCCTATGTAGAGAAAGACTAATAAATGTGCCACGTTTCGTTGCTCTACTGCTATGGGAAGTGGGTCATGGGCATTACTTATTGAACGCCCCTCGTACATTTAAACAGATAGATAAGATTTATATTATAGATTAATTTGTACGGAAAATAATGATTTTAGAAATAACCATTTATTCATTAGGTTTGTTGTGACCCGGATGTAAAAAAAAAAAAAAAAAAAAAAGGCCTCTCCTCTACGTAAAGTTCAACCCTTCCTAACTGTAGTTAGGGGCAGTGACCACATGGTAGTGTCATAACTACCCAGCTAGTAGTACTCTGATGGAAATTCAGGAGGAGTCACCAGTAGAATCCATTGTCTTCTGCGTATTGCAAGTAAGGAATACAAATCGCCATTCCATTGTGTGTTCAGAGTCAAACCTTTCTCGACTTTGCAGGACCTGTGGAAATTCCACAGGGGCTCATTCATATGTAATATATTGATGTTGGCATTCTGTAGATGTTCAGTGTAAATGGAAACACTCTGATATTATTGTAGATTTTTTTTGTCAAAACTGCAAAATTATTTCTCTAAAGGAACGCCCGACAAAGTATAGTTGTAAAGTATGCAAAAATGATATTTTAATTCTTGCAGATTTAGTATATATAAATGTAGAGCTGCTGTTCTATCGATTTTAATATATTGCACAGTTGCGATTTCAAAAATAAAATAGATATCTATATGACTTGGGTTTATCAGCTTCAATCGAAACCGAATCCCAAACTTATATATAACATTAATTCCTACAGCTATAATCGAAACCATTGAGCCTTGTTGTTTTTGGCGTCAATAGTAAAACCCCCACAATCCTGTAAGTCAATAACTGCGACCAATGAAAAGGACCTCATGCAGACCAACCATCCTGATGAACAATCTCCGGGAGTTCTATGCAAACGTTCACCTCATTTAACAACAACAATCAACAACAACAACAACAATCAACAACACCAACAACAATTAACAGCAATAATCAGCAACAACAATCAACAAAAATAACCAACAACGACAACTATCAACAACAATCACCAACAATAACAATCAAAAACAACAACAGTCAACAACAGCAACAACAACAATCAACAACGCCAACAATAACAACCCACAACAATAACAGTCAACAACAACAATAATATGAAAAAAGAAATCAACAAAAAACATAATCCACAACATCAATAATCAATAATCATCAACAACAATCAATAACAACAACAATAACAAAAACTAACAATCAATAACAACAATAACAAAAACTAACAATCAATAACAACAACAATAACAAAAACTAACAATCAATAACAACAATAACAAAAAACAAACATAATCCACAACATCAATAATCAACAATCATCATTAACAACAACAATCAAAAACGACAGCAATAATAAAAACCAACAATCAACAACAACAACAATAACAACAATAACAACAACAATAACAATCAACAATAACAACAATAACAATCAACAACAACAATAACAATCAACAATAACAACAATAACAATCAACAACAACAATAACAATCAACAACAACAACAATAACAATCAACAATACATCAAAACACGTCAAAACGACGATTTTTTTATTATCGTGAATTCATGCGGCACCCATTTCTCCAACTTTTTGAACTCCCTATTTGCTTTAATGGTGAACGACTGTTGAGTTATCGACCTTGAGGTCAACAGCAAATTCTCGTGTAGTTTTGTGAGGATCGGCTTCAATTAAGGCTTTCAAATGTCTGTTATCAACAGCACTATGCCAACCGCGACCGTCTTCATCTTCGAGGCTCTCGTCACCATTGCGAAATTTCTTTAACCACCGTTGTGCTACACGTCCGTTAGTGGTTTCTGGGTCATATGCATCATTGATATCACGAACTGTCTTGATAGCTTTTTGGCTTAGTTTGAACTGGAACAAGAAAATCGTGCGGATTTGAATTTTGTCCATGCTGTCGAAAAGCCTGCAAAAAAAAAGAATGAAGAGATTGAGAATGGTAATGAATAACAAGACTCGATAGAGCGAAAAACGTGCTTCAAAATTATATATATATATATATATATATATATATATATATATATATATCAATGAATTAATTTAGAAATCATATATAAAAGTAACATATGTGAGAAAACGATATTGTTTATGCACCAATCTAATACATAAAACTTGCAGAAAAGTAGGCTTGCAATACTGTGAAAACTAGTTGCCGGACCCGATTTTAAATATAATATTCGTTTTCAGCACACCCGAATGCACCTAGAAAACAAATTTTTTAAATGTAGGTTGTGTGTTGGTCTACCAGGCCACATATACCAAAAATTAATTCAATTTATCGTGTTATGTATATTTCAAATTTAATTTTCCAACAACAAAATTTAAATAAAATGTATCGTTATTTTATGTTTCAAATGTAATTCTCTCCCTCCCTCCCTCCCCCGCAAAAAAAAAAAAAAAAAATTGAATTTGTCGTATTTTGCTTCCCTTCCTGCCTCCTCCCCTCGGTCACCAAACTTGAACTAGGTGTGACATGTCGCGTTGAACTCTAGGTGGCCAAGAAATGCGTGCTCATTTTACGTTTAAATTTATATAGGAAAGTTATCCCTCCTCCTCTAAAAGGTTGCTTTTATTTTTTCAAAATTTCTTCTTTCATATTATTTTTAAAGGCCGTTTAAACGTATTAAGTAAAAAATAAAATAAAATAAATTAATAAAAAGTAGATTTCATTTATTTTAGGGGTTAAACGACGCAAGTCGTAAAAAATGCCAAAAATCCAATGTTGCTTTCATTCAAAAAGCGTTTTATTAAAATTATATTTCCTTACGTAGACATTTTAAGAAATGTTTTACAATTATATTTTGATACATTTTTATACAATAAATGTTTTGGTTTTCAACTATATTTGTATTCGAAAATTTATTTATTTGACCAAGAGGAAATTGGAGTTATCGCCCCTTAACAATGGCGCCGCCCGTGTAATGTAGAAGTGTTAATCATGTTTTACGCCTAAGTGAGTCGTAAAGTTTTTGTCCGCCATAATTAAATCTAAGTAAATAAAAAAAATAGGGAGGTAACTCAAATTGAAGTTGAGAGGTGAAAACTCAGCCTTGCGTTCAATGCAGTTTAGTAGTGACATCATTAAAAATCGTAACTTTTAATTTTCTTAGTTTTATTTAAACTACTTGATCGATTTACATAATATTTGGAATATGACATCTTCGCTCAATTACGAGTACGTATATAATACAGACTTTTCTGTAATTTATTTACTTTTAATTTCTGCCATTTTAAATGCCAATCTGAATAAGCGCCGCATTTATTTATAACTTAATAGTTGCGACTAAAGAATAGCGTTTCATGTTCTTTATTTCTTAAGTTTCCACTAATAATTGCAAACGGATGCACACGGTCCGACCAAATACGGAAAACAACAAAGGAAAGGTCTGCTCCATGCATTAATCGTAGCATGGAATATATATATATATATATATATATATATATATATATATATATATATATATATATATATATATATATATATATATACATATATATATATATATATATGAGCAAACAGTTTATAAAATATGTTAAAAAACACTTTGAAATAAGTTAAAAACATATTTAACCTGAAAAGGAAACACTAGATAAATGGATAGTTCTTAATCCGCGGAGTTTCGAAGAAATACTTTCCTTCTCATCAGAGGGCAGGAATTAGCAAAATGCGGGAGCGGATTTTGCATGCAGAAGTATTTGATGAAACAACAAGTAAGTCAAAGATCTTACTTGAAAACAAAATAAGTTAAGCAGAGGGAATATGGTGAAGAAAAAGGTGATTACACATGAATGGATAGTCTGGTGGGAGATCAAAAAAAATCCAGTGACGGTAAAATCCAAATCTAAAACTTCAAGAAAGTTAAAAGAATTTCCATTTGTACAAGTAAAATCCAAGGAAATCCCGTAATTGGAAGTGTATATATATATATATATATATATATATATATATATATATATATATATATATATATATATATATATATATATATATACTCCTAGAAGCATACGTGGACTTTTAACATTATATATATATATATATATATATATATATATATATATATATATATATATATATATATATATATATATATATATATAAAGTTAAAAGTCCACGTATGCTTCTAGGATAGTGATTTAAATCATACTTTAATAAATCAGAGTCCATTTTCTGTAGGCTGTTTTTGAACCCAGTCAACGACGGGTACTTTTGCTAGTGTATATATATATATACATATATATATATATATATATATATATATATATGTATATATATATATATATGTATATATAGTGATTTAAAGGTTATAAGGCTTTTTGAAGCATGAAAAACGATGTTACTTTTTATATTTAATATTTTTATTGTTATTTTTTATATTTCAAGCGGACCTCCGCTAAAAGTATCGATACTTTTTTGTGACCAAGAGCGGAGGTCCGCTTGAAATATAAAAAATAACAATAAAAATATTAAATACAAAAAGTAACATCGTTTTTCATGCTTCAAAACCCCTCATAACCTTTAAATCACTATATATATATATATATATATATATATATATATATATATATATATATATACACACTAGCAAAAGTACCCGTCGTTGACTGGGTTCAAAAACAGCCTACAGAAAATGGATTCTGATTTATTAAAGTATGATAGGTTATGAAAAGGAAGGGTTGTAAAGAGATAGCTTCGAATTCGGCGGTATCAAAACCAAAGCAAAATGTGATGAAAGTAAAAATAAAATAGATAAACCCCATAATTTATTATACCATACCTGTTCACACTAAAATACTTATCACAATATTCTGTGGAACTATATTAAAAAATCTTGTTAAACTTTGTGACATATTTCCATTCTATGGAGGTCAGGCGCGAACGAACACCCCATAATTTTATTATACCATATTTCTTCAAACTGAAACATAATTATCAAAGTATACTTACGCAGATAGATATGAAAAGTCTTTATTAAAGTTTGTGCCTATTTCAATTCTATGGAGACCAGGCGCGAACGAAGACCCCACACTTTTATTATACCATCACTATTTAAGTAAAAACATACTTATCAAAGTATTCTTATGTACATCTATATCAAAAACACTTGTAAAGGTTTTTATTTTGTTTTGTTTTTAGTTTTTTATTTCCATACTTTGTGGACCAGGCGCGAACCCAGACCCCACAATTTTAATGAACCACCGTTGTGCCAGATCAAACATACCCATTCCTGTGTTTCGATACATCTTCTATCATTATATGGAATCAGCTTTTTAAAATAGTCAACCATATAGGAGCCTATTCGTGACCAGACATACACTAACACACACACACACACACACAGACATTCAGCTTTATATTATATATATATATATATATATATATATATATATATATAATGCAAATGGAGTATAATATATATAATAATATTATGTATATAATATAAAATATATTAATATATATAATGCATATACATATATATACTGTAAATATAATATATATATGTATGTATATATATATATAATATATATATATATATATATATATATATATATATATATATATATATATATATATATGAAATACATTTAATTAACATAATCTATATATATAAAAAATGGAAAGTCTGGTTTATTCAAAATCGATAAACCTGAAATTTAAAATCCCATTTTCTGTGAAAATTTATAATAGTGAATCTTTATCATCTAACTATGTGTTTAAATATTAAAAAGTAAATATTACCTCATTAAAAAAAAAACTTTTATTCGTTGGGGAAATTTTCCGATTTTATCCGAGCCGATTAGCGAATATACTTCCGGTTTACCATTTCGAAATAACGAAACATAACGATTCTTATTGTAATACACTTTCTTTTTTTTTTAATCGTTAAAATAGTAACACAGAAATTATTATTAAATAAAATAAAAATATTTTCAATAAATGCGGAACTATTTTTATCCGTGCACTATGAGTTGATGACTTCCGATTTACAATATTTCAATACCTGTTTACAAACTTTTCACCCCGAAAGCCCGTCTCACGTTCGTATATAGCAAAACATTTTTTTTTTCTTTTGTAGATTTCGGTGCGCTAAAAACGAAACTGTAAACCATTTCCGTCGCAAAAAATACTTTACATGATATGAAGAATTTACTTTTCCGAAAACTTGGTGATCACTTTTCCATGTAAATTTAACTTAACATGAGCACTCACTTTCTGGCCACCTGAGAGAGGGGGCATTTTCTTTCGTGTTTATTGCATATAAGGTTTTTTGACAAGGCTGTTTGTTACGCGAGTGCATATTTACCAGCCTTCGTTTATGCTCGCGCGTAGCGTAAACGATGGTTAGGGCTGTGAAATGGAAAATAGTCCCATAATCCAGGAGTTATTACCATGCAAAGGAAGTCAAACAAAAATAAACACACAAAAAATGCCGCTCTCTCACGTGGCCACAAAGTGGGTGCTCATTCCAAGTTACATTTGCATTGCCAAGTGATTACCCACTTTTCGAAAAAGTAATTTCTTCATATCATGAAAACTACGTTTTTTTGCGACGAAAACGGTCTGCAGATTCGTTTTCAGCACACCGAAATAAATCTACAAAGCATTATTTTCTCATATACGCACGTGAGACGGGCCTTAAAGTAAAATAATACCGGATTTTGGGGGGCAGATTTGCCGTTTAGTTGTACATATATCCTCACACCAGGTAATCACTAAAAGGGACTCTTAAAAGTCATCACCCGTATCGAGCAAAAGTTTGTTTACATTTTTACAATCTTTAAATTGGTAAAATATAATAACATACTTATTGAAAATGTGATCATGTGCTTAACAAATTAAAAAAAATAAACTGCAAGATGAAGTTTTTAAATGATTACATGTCTTTCATTTTATGTAGAATGACAAACATTGACCAATAAAAATGAAATTTTCGGTTCTTATGTAGTTTTGGTGACGTGCTGAAATATATCGTTATTATTTGGAAAACCATTCTTACGGAGTAGGTGAGGGTGTTTTCTAACTATTTTGTGCTTCCACCTTACATTTATTAGATATTAAAAAAATATATGTAAAGATAGTACGGTTACCATCTGCCATCGTATGCACCCGGGAACAATATCTCCTGTAAAATTAAACCACATTTTGGTGCTTATGCATTTTTGATATCACGCTATTTTTACATGTTTTTTTTGGGGGGGGGTAGATTAAACTTTCACGATATCTTTTTATTTTTTTTTTATTTTTACTATCCTTCCCATGTTACGAATGCCTTTCAAAATATTAACATTATTATTTCAGCACTGTAACAAAAAATATATAAATACCCAAAATTTTATTTTTATTACTAAAACTACAAATTGTTAGGTGAAAGTACAGTTTATATGCATTTTTCGTATCGTGCTGAAATAATAACTTTTTTATTATTATTTTTTACATTGGCGAGGGGAGGGTGTTTTGTAACTATACTGTGCTTTCACCTACAGCTAACAATTTTTTATTAAACAATAAGATAGCGTGGAATTATAAAAAATGGCAGATTTGTCGTTTCGTTGTACACATAGCCTCCAGCCCTGTTATCAAAAAAGGGACAAGTTGTGTCGACACCGGTGTACATATATCGTAAACAGAAAGTTTGTTTATATTTACGTGATTATTGAAAATATAATCCTGTGATTAAAATTTAATTAAAATTAACAACGTTGTTTAACAAATAAAACAGAGAAATAATGAAAGATGAAGTTTTAAAATGATTAAACGTGTTTTATTTTTATAATTTAAAAATAAAAACATCAAACAATATAAATAAAATGTTGGTTTTGTTCTCGAAAAGAAATAATGAAAGATGAAGTTAAATAGTGAATTATTGTGGATTAATTTCAGCATCAAATGAAAGACAATAATTTACTGTTAATCTTGGGGGGGCTAATTTTTTTCTAAGTGAACATTTACAAAAATAAAATTATACGAAACTACCCCCAAAAGATATTGTATATGCGAAAATTGCCATTTACTTTCAAATCTTACGTCTGGTTTCTATAGGAACACACCCGCACGCACATATACACGCACTGACCGTTTGCTTAAACTATTTATAGATTTAAGAAATATTATTTTTAATTTTAAACTTCTCTTGTATTTAATATTTTTTTTTACATTTTTTAATTTTTTTAAACCGACTTTTTTAATTAAAAATTACCGAAAAATTTCAAGCAATAGCAAATTATTTTTTTAAAAAAGATTCTCCACACGTCTGTTTCCTATTTAAAAAACAAAAAATATTTGATAAGATTTTAGATGAATTATTTTAGATAACATTTTAGATGAATTATTTTAGATAACATTTTAGATGAATTATTTTAGATAATATTTTAGATGAATTATTTTTTATAACATTTTAGATGAATTATTTTAGATAATATTTTAGTTGAATTATTTTAGATAATATTTTAGATGAATTATTTTAGATAACATTTTAGATGAATTATTTTAGATAATATTTTAGATGAATTATTTTAGATAATATTTTAGATGAATTATTTTAGATAAAAATTTAGATGAATTATTTTAGATAAAAATTTAGATGAATTATTTTAGATAATATTTTAGATGAATTATTTTAGATAATATTTTAGATGAATTATTTTTGATAACATTTTAGATGAATTATTTTAGATAATATTTTAGATGAATTATTTTAGATAATATTTTAGATGAATTATTTTAGATAACATTTTAGATGAATTATTTTAGATAACATTTTAGATGAATTATTTTAGATAAGATTTTAGATGAATTATTTTAGATAATATTTTAGATGAATTATTTTAGATAACATTTTAGATGAATTATTTTAGATAAGATTTTAGATGAATTATTTTAGATAATATTTTAGATGAATTATTTTAGATAATATTTTAGATGAATTATTTTATATAATATTTTAGATGAATTATTTTTGATAACATTTTAGATGAATTATTTTAGATAATATTTTAGATGAATTATTTTAGATAATATTTTAGATGAATTATTTTAGATAATATTTTAGATGAATTATTTTAGATAATATTTTAGATGAATTATTTTAGATAATATTTTAGATGAATTATTTTAGATAATATTTTAGATGAATCATTTTAGATAACATTTTAGATGAATTATTTTAGATAATATTTTAGATGAATTATTTTAGATAATATTTTAGATGAATTATTTTAGATAACATTTTAGATTAATTATTTTAGATAATATTTTAGATGAATTATTTTTGATAACATTTTAGATGAATTATTTTAGATAATATTTTAGATGAATTATTTTAGATAATATTTTAGATGAATTATTTTTGATAACATTTTAGATGAATTATTTTAGATAATATTTTAGATGAATTATTTTTGATAACATTTTAGATGAATTATTTTAGATAATATTTTAGATGAATTATTTTAGATAACATTTTAGATGAATTATTTTAGATAATATTTTAGATGAATTATTTTAGATAATATTTTAGATGAATTATTTTAGATAATATTTTAGATGAATTATTTTAGATAATATTTTAGATGAATTATTTTAGATGACATTTTAGATGAATTATTTTAGATAATATTTTAGATGAATTATTTTAGATAATATTGTAGATGAATTATTTTAGATAACATTTTAGATTAATTATTTTAGATAATATTTTAGATGAATTATTTTAGATAATATTTTAGATGAATTATTTTAGATAATATTTTAGATGAATTATTTTAGATAATATTTTAGATGAATTATTTTAGATAATATTTTAGATGAATTATTTTTGATAACATTTTAGATGAATTATTTTAGATAATATTTTAGATGAATTATTTTAGATAATATTTTAGATGAATTATTTTAGATAATATTTTAGATGAATTATTTTAGATAATATTTTAGATGAATTATTTTAGATAATATTTTAGATGAATTATTTTAGATAACATTTTAGATGAATTATTTTAGATAATATTTTAGATGAATTATTTTTGATAACATTTTAGATGAATTATTTTAGATAATATTTTAGATGAATTATTTTAGATAATATTTTAGATGAATTATTTTTGATAACATTTTAGATGAATTATTTTTGATAACATTTTAGATGAATTATTTTAGATAAAAATTTAGATGAATTATTTTAGATAAAAATTTATATGAACTATTTTAGATAAAAATTTAGATGAATTATTTTAGATAAAAATTTAGATGAATTATTTTAGATAAAAATTTAGATGAATTATTTTAGATAATATTTTTTCTTTGGTTACAAAGCTTTAGTAACCGAAGAAATAATAAATTTATTTTAAATAATTTTTTTAATGCATACAAAGCAGAAATCTAGCGTGACATAACTTTTTTATTACTATTGTTTATTATTGTCTGAAAGTCTTTCCTTTTATTGAAATAATTAATTATATCACATTTTCATTGCATGCAACTTTTCCTTTGACATAGTTTGCTAGGAGAGTCAAATTCATTTTAGTTTACAGAAATTCCTTAATTGATATAGAAATTATATTGATATAGAAATTGTATAAATATATATATATATATATATATATATATAGAGAGAGAGAGAGAGAAAGAGAGATATGTATAAATATATATATATGTATAAATATATATATATATATATATCAACATATAAATTCGTATTCCTGTCTGTCTGTTTGTTTGTTTGTTTATAATTTGATTAATATATACAAAAGGTCAGTTAGTTTAGTATTTCATTTATTTCTATATATAGTATGGTTCTTTGAAAATTATACGATTAAGAGGTCACCTCATTTGTTTATTATATTAGGGAAAATCAATTATACTAAATAGCTGTATGTTAATTCAAGGTTCTATCGAAAGAGTTGTTTTAATTGTTTTATTTAAGATTGTTATTTCAACTCTAAATAACAATTATATTGATAATATATTTAATTAAATTTATTTTGGAATTATTACTTCCGACATCGATTTTTTTATGAAACGAGTAGAGTTATTTCCCCTGATTAGTATTTTTTTATATGTTCCGAAGTTCAAAAGATTAAAAAAAAAAACTCTTCCTAAATAAATTTATTTGGTAATCGTTTCTAGCGTGGAAAAATAATTTCGTGTTGACAGAAAGATGTTTTGCTTTATTTATAAATATTCGATACTATTGCACAATTTGACCCGGATTCTCGGGAATTCCCGTCAAGCATGAATCGGGCGAGACCGACAATCATTGGTTTAAGCCGAGCGTTGTAACAGACGCTTTAAAAACAAACAAACCGGAAAAAATACAAATTTAAATAATCAAAAATAACAAAAACCTACTTTTAAAGGACTAAAAATATATTTATTTATTTTATTTTAAGAAAAGATAAAAGCATTACTTTTTTTTCACCGTAAATTCTTAGGTGTAAGTACAAGTTTTTTTTTTTTTTTGGGGGGGGGGGGCGTTAAGACTTTTTGTTCAGCCAAGTTATTTTGGGGGGGACACAGAAATTTTGCATATATATATATATATATATATATATATATATATATATATGTGTGTGTGTGTGTGTGTAAAATTATATATATACTATATATATATATATATATATATATATATATATATATATTTACATATACATATATATACATATATATATACATATATATATATATATGTATATATATATATATGTGTGTGTGTAAAATTATATATATAATATATATATATACATATACATATATATATATACATATATATATATACACATATATATATATATATATATATATATATATATATATATATATATATATATATACCTTTAAAAGAAAATACACAAAAAAATGTTTACGAAAATCGTAAATTGTTAGATGAAACTACGGGAAAAAATTTACTTTTCTTTTTCAAGAAAACTATGTATCTTTATTTTATTTATTTATTATTATTATTATTATTATTATTATTTTTTTTTTTTTTTTTTTTACGGCTGTTCATTGCCGGTTGAAGAACTTTCTCGAGATAAGGATATTTCCTTAGGAATCTTTTACTTCGGTCGACTGTTGAACGGCAATCGATGGCAAAGAGGGAGGGGGATAGGGTAAAGGAAATGTGTAAGTGTGCTCCGATATAATACCGTAATCCCTTCGCATATTTTAAGGCTAGCCATTTCGGACGGCCATAAATAAATGATTTGTACTATTGTTAGAATCTCACCTGGTGGAGAGGGTATCACGTACTTCTTTTGAGGGGGGGGCGATTACATCACATGTTTTTATCCGTTCTTTTACTTTTGAAATTGTTGTGTATGTGTGTGTGGAGGGGGTTATCGACGTTACCCACGATGAAAATGATTAATATCCTTAGTATAGTAGGTGTGTTAAAAACGGAACTTTATGTCGACCCGGGCAACGCCGAGAACCCTTGCTAGTTATATATAATTTTATAAATATAATTCGCGCCATATATATATATATATATATATATATATATATATATATATATATATATATATATATATATATATATATATATATATATATATTGCTCGAATTATATTTACAGAATTATAAAAATCGGCTAATAAGTGTCGAAACGAACGACGCTCGACATATGTTATGAATTTAAACTCCTGAATAGAAAAGGACGGCATTAAGTGAGAGTTATTGCTTAAGTTTGAGACAAAGTGTGTAACGGTGGGTTGATTCGAGCGTTGGGGGGGGGGGGGCGACTCGGGCAGGTTTTATTTCCAGATGCTTTTCTCTCTATTTTATTTTATTTTCGTAACGACGAAAAAAGAGAGAGAAATAGAACTAGAAAATTGTGTTTGAGGCTATCACGCATATTGCAAGAGCAGCAGCTGAAGATACGCTCAATGAAACATTAGATTGCCAGCTAATATTTCCAACAATATTTATTCACCACCACCACTATCACCACTCCTGAGCTTAATATATATATATATATATATATATATATATATATATATATATATATATATATATATATATATATATATATATATATATATATGATTACTATATATACATATATATACATACATATATACACATATATATATATGTATATATGTATATATATATATATATACATAATATTATGTATATATATATATATATATATATATATATATATATATATACATAAACCATTGCCAAAAGGGAAAATATGATGAAAAAAAATGAAATCTGCTTCATTCGAAACCTTAACCCTGATCTAATAATTATTTTTTAAAAAACAAACATTTTCACCTGGTCAAAATGATAAGACCACTGATAATTTATTTAACAAAAGGCAATTATAAATTACTAAAAAGGGTCTCAGTATTTAGTATAGCCTCCATTATTACGAATTACTTCAAAAATTCTCTTCAGCATGCTTGCGACTAAGTTTTTTATCAGTTGCGAAGGAATTTTATCCCATGTACTGAAAACTGAATCAGAAAGTTCCTTTATCGAATCATACTGGGTTCCATCCTTGAACACTTCTTTTGCCATCCATCCCCAATGATTTTCAATGGGATTGAGGTCCGAAGAACATGCTGGATGATCTAACAATTCTAGATTATTTGAAGAAAAGTATTCTCGTGCTTGTCGAGAAGTGTGTATTGTAGCGTTGTCTTGCTGGAAAATCCAATTTCTTCCACACAGAAGTGGACCTTCAGTCCTGATTTCAAGCATTGAAATGTACTTCAATGATGTTTGCCGACCTTTCACTACTTGCAACTTTAGGGTCCCAGCTGATGAGAAAGCACCCCAGATCATTTAAGGGTTCATAATAGGGGTCAAATTTAAAAAAAAAAATTGACCTCTACGGTCTTTTCCAAATTACTCAGACAATTCCTGGTCTAAATATTTGAAATTTTACATAAAGGGTATTCAGATATAGGGCAAGCTTTTTCATCAGTTTGGGTCGAAAATTTTTAGTTACCAATATATAAATGTATGCATGTATGTCTGTTTGCATGTCTGCCTTAAACTTTACATAGAGGCAACGGATTTTACCAAGATCAGTATTGTTTTAAAGTTCGATCTTTCATACGACAAATATCGAAAAATTGGCTAAAAACATTAATATCTTCACCTTCAACTAGGCACTTTTCTACAGGGGGGGGGGTCACTTTTTTCGTCGATATTTTTTAAAGTTATCCTCTATTGTCTAGCCTTAATTTTTAAAAAAAATGTCGCTTCCGGTTTGGCGGTGGTCGTAACAGCATAAACGTTAGGTTTTACCCCGTTCTTTTCCTCTTTTGCGGTACGGGTTCAAGCCTGCCCTCCTACTACCACGTTTTTTTTCTTTTTGCTCAACATACACATCCAAACACCCGGGCAACGCCGGGCTGAAATGCTAGTATATATATATATATATATATATATATATATATATATATATATATATATATATCAGGAATGTTGTGGTGGTGGTGAACAAATATTGTTGGAAATATTAGCTGGCAATCTAATGTTTCATTGAGCGTATCTTCAGGTGCTCTTGCAATATGTGGGATAGCCTGGCCTGAGGTAGTTGCTTGTGTAGCCGCACTGATGAGCTGTGAAACAGCGAAACAGTACTGTATGTGGATGACTCATATATATATATATATATATATATATATATATATATATATATATATATATAATTATTTAAAAAAAAGAAAACACACAGTAGTGTTTGAATATATGATTAATTTGTTTTAGTCATTTAGAACTGCTTTATAGCTTCACCCCTCCCATCATTTTTCGACCAAATTTCAAACAATTATTACAGTTTATATTCTCAGCTATATTGTTTTAAAAAATATTTTTCAATTTTCGTTCAGTGAAACAAAAGTTATGATGAAATTACTGGTGCTCAAAATTGTAAAGAAATGTAAGAAGGTGAGCGACATTTTTTATGAGTGGTTTCCATAACAACCACATCGCTTAAGCGACTAGTGTTGCTATTAATTCACTGCTGTTGCGAAAAGAGAAGTAACAATTGAAACAGAGAGAATGAAAGAAGACGAGTGCCATACATTATGGAGGCAAAAAATAAGACTGAATTCAAACAAAGAACAAGTGAATTTACTGGAAGCCTGCAAAAATCATGGATTACAATAGAAAAATGCGAGCATGAAAAGTAATATGGTTAAGCTTAAACATGGAAAAGTAAAGGACTAGTTGTTAAAAGTGGAAAAGAAAAAGAACAAGATATTGTAGTAAAAATATAATACATTTATAACTTAAAATATTGCAGCATTAACAATTTTTTTAATTCAATTTATAACATCATATAACCAATTCTTAATGCTGCAATATTTTAAGTTAGAAATTGATTATATTTTTACTTGAATATCTTTTCTTTTTCTTTCCCAGTTGTTACAACTAGTCCTTTCCTTTTCCATGTTTAAGCTTAACCATATCACTTTTCATGCTCGCATTTTTCTATTGTAATATATATATATATATATATATATATATATATATATATATATATATATATATATATATATATATATATATATATACTAGAATTTCAGCCAGGCATTGCCCGGGTGTTTGGATGTGTATGTTGAGCAAAAATAAAAACGTGGTAGTAGGAAGGCAGGCTCGAATCCGTACCGCAAAGGAGGAAAAGAACGGGGTAAAACCTAATGTTTATGCTGTTACGACCACCGCCAAACCGAAAGCGACATTTTTTTTACATTAAGGCTAGACAATCTAAAGGAGAGGATAACTTTCAAAAATATCGGCGCAAAAAAGTGATCCTCCCCCCTGTAGAAAAGTGCCTAGTTGAAGGTGAAGATATTAATGTTTTTAGCCAATTTTTCGATATTTGTCGTATGAAAGGTCGAACTTTAAAACAATACTGATCTTGGTAAAATCCGTCGCTCTATTGAAATTTTAAGGCAGACATGCAAACAGACATACATATATACATTTATATATTGGTAACTAAAAATTTTCGCCCCAAACTGATGAAAAATCTTGCCCTATATCTGAATACCCTTATGTGAAATTTCAAATATTTAGACCAGAAATTGTCTGAGTAATTTGGAAGAGACCGCAGAGGTCAATTTTTTTTTTAACTTTGCTCCCTATTATGACCCCTTAAAATTTATTGTTTTGGGCTCAGATCAAGTTATTAAGTTAGATTCATGTCCAAGGAACCTATATCTAAAATTTCAAGTGCGTAGACCCAAAATTGTCGGAGGAATTTGGTAGAGTTCTCAAAGGGCAAATCGTTGAACTTTGACCCCTTAATCGCCAAATTTCTGACCAAAAAGCGATCACATCGATTTTTTCAAATCTTAGTACCCTGTTCGTTATTAACTTTTTTCTTTTTTTTTTAATAAATATTTTGTGTTTTATATACATAAAGTACAATTGTTGAATGTTACTGTTTTGATTATATTCGTTTGAGGGGGGGCACAATTAAAAAATTAAGAAAGATTAAAACGAAGTGAAATTTAAGTTTCCGTTCCATTTTTACAACAACCGTAAAACAGCGCATACTCAGCAAGTTTTATCGTAATTTATAAGCATTATGTTGAAACACTAAATCAACGTTTTATTTATTTTTTTGCATAATTAATGATGGAGGTATTTTTCTGTTTATTTTCTGAACATCTGTTAAAAAAAAAATAATTTGTACATTTTCTTGAAAAAAAAATCAAATTTTTCTCTACTTTCACATAACTATTTACAGTGTTCATGTAAAGCATTCATCTGTTCTTTTTATAATAAAAATTCCGTTTTCAAAGAGAAACGTTTACTGACAAATTTCTTTAAAAAAAAAAGTGCAACTTTCCTGAAAAAACAACTTTCACCTAACAATTTATGGTAAAAAATTAATCTTTCTTGGGGGGAAAAAATAACAACTTTTATTGATTAAAAAAATTGCAAAAAATAATAAAAGTAAATAAACGAACAAAATGCAATTTTTCTTGTTCCATTTTAACAAACTGAACCACAGCAACGCGTGGCCGGGTACTGCTAGTACATTTATATATTGGTAACTAAAAATTTTCTACCTAAACTGATGAAAAATCTTGCCCTATCTCTGAATACCCATTATGTAAAATTTCAAATATTTAGACCAGAAATTGTCTGAGTAATTTGATAGAGACCGCAGAGGTCATTTTTTTTTTACTTTGACCCCTATTATGACCCCTTAAAATTTATTGTTTTGGGCTCAAATTAAGTTATTAAGTTAGATCCATGTCCAAGGAACCTATATCTAAAATTTCAAGTGCATAGACCCAAATTTGTCGGAGGAATTTGGTAGAGTTCTCAAAGGGCAAATCGTTGAACTTTGACCCCTTAATCGCCAAATTTCTGGCCAAAAACTGATCACATCGATTTTTCCAAATCTTAGTACCCTGTATATCAAATTTCGAGTTTGTAGACTAAAAATTGACAGAGTTATTGCGTAGGGAAATGTACACAGACACACACACACACACAGACGTTCATTTATTTATATATATATATATATAGTTAGTAATTTATAAAATATATATGGCGATTAAGCTACACTGAATATTCTGCGTTTCATCCACTATAGGATTCGTCAGGCTTATGCGCGAATTCTGTGGTTGTTTCTTGTTTTTATATATGTTGAGGATTTTTAGTTAGCCAATCAGCTTTCTAGTATCCACCGCGCCCCTTCCTATCAGCCAATGGGCATGCATTTTATCGAACAAAGGATCTGTTTTAGAACTAGGTTAGTGGTTTAAGGTAGACGTTTTCCTTTTATATATATATATATATACATATATATATATATATATATATATATATATATATATATATATATGTATATATATATATATATATATATATATATTATATATATATATTATATATATATATTATATATATATATATATATATATATATATATATATATATATAGAGAGAGAGAGAGAGAGAGAGAGAGAGAGAGAGAGAGAGAGAGAGAAGAACAAACCAAGTTATGTGTTCATCAACGTTTCGCCTTTATTTCAAGACTTCCTCTGGATGAATGAAATTAAGAAAACAAAACACCAGTACAAATATTTGAAAATATATTTTGGATGTAATGAAATGTGTGACCTTTGGAAAATCAAAAATGAGTAGTCGGAATGTTCTCATATCATAGTAAGTTCATTCCAAACTTCCCTGATAAAATACTGCTTTCATCTGTATTGAAATCTTTTCAAATGTCGAAGACTGATCTAAAAAATGCTATACTAATAACATTTAACCCGGATAAGGAATTTGAAGTAATTACTATATAGCTGCTGGCCTTTTCTTCAGATGCTGCACTTCCATTTCTTGTTCTCTTTTGGTGGAGGAGCAGTCCTTCACGACTGAGACATTTTTTTATTTTTGTACCTTTTCTAAGACCCTGGTGTCTAACTCTGTCCTGTGGGGAGGAATTGTAAATAGGTACACTAAACCAACAAGGTCGACTTGTTGCATTCTTTTGACGGGCGCTAAACCCGAACGAAATTAAAGATCCTGCTGTTGAAAAGGAAGCTGCTGCTATTGTCAAAGTGGTGACGCTTTCTACTCGGAAGACATGTAGCAGCTGAAACTTGTTACAATTATAGGAACTAATTCTCGCGGCTCGAGATTTGAAATCCATTTTCTCCCTGGCTTGTCCAATCATAAGCCAGCTCTCAATCACGTGACCGAGTACATACCAGGCGAAATCTGAAACTCTTACTCCCTGGCTCCAGGCCAAATACGAGTACAACAATCGCTCTCTTTTAACTACCACTTATATCCACACAAACTTCATTTATCATGCTAAAAAACTGCTCTCGTCGATACACCAACACACACACACCCACGACAACACATAAACACACTGAATACCTTTCCCTTTCTTTCTCCTTTAACCAGCCTCCTTTGTCCTGCTGGCTGCAGGCACGTGTGGACTAAGCTGTTCTCTTCTCAACAAGCCGACAATATATTAAATCTCTTTACACAAAGAACACTTCCAGCTACTAATCCGTTTCTCTCTTGTGCATGCTACTAACAAAGATAACAAATAAAGGTGTTTATCAATATAGAATGCAACTCCATTTTGTCGTCTCTTATTCTATAGACACTTCAAAGTCATTACGGACCAAAAGTAGGAAATCCAAAATCAAAAATGATAAGATATGTCGTTGGTGGATTGAACTGTCAAAATTCAAATTCAGTATCGTCTATCATCCGGGAACGGAAAATGGAGATGCTGACGCATTCTTTTACATCTCTGCTCTACCTCACACTCTACAAGACCTTCATGATTTACATGTTAGACTATGCCATCCTGGTGTTACACGGCTCAACCACGTCATCAGAACAACAAATGTCCCATAATCTTTGAAACAAGTTTAAAACATAGCCAACTCTTTTCTACATGCGAGTCACCACTTATCAAAGCCCAAAAGCCACTCGAGGATAAGTGTTAATGTGTGCACGGCAGTCACGGCGTATTAATATCTAGTGGTGGAAATGGGGTAGAAATTAATCATTTAGGAGGCGGCTCAACAAGAACTTGTTTATCTTGGACTTGAAGACGACCATATTGTAGTCAGCTGGAAAGTAGGCCAGAGGAACAAAGTTCCACAGGTGAGCAGTTTTAAAAAAGAAGCTTTGTGCATGGAAATTGTGTTTAGATTTAAGCATAGATAGAGAGTGGGGGATATTGTTGGTAGTGGTTGTAGCTAAATGAGTGCTATTTTGTGAAAGACTGGCGAGGGGAGCTCAGTTGAACATTTGTTATGAAAATAACAATATAGCAGAGACGGACTCGCAACGTCTCTTCTTTGGGAAAGAGGTTGCTGATGGATGAAAAGGGCGTCACCTACTAGATTGCAAAGTCAGTTTTGAACTTTGTCAAGGCAGGATAGAGTTTTCCGAGCAGCTCCTGGCAGATGTGTTAACAATACTCCATTCTGATGATGTTATTATGGCTGGAAGAGTTTTGTTTGTGTGAAAGTTTGACAAGATTGAAGCTCGGACGAGTGTTGTGTAACCAAAAAGGGGTCTGTTGTGTAACGGTGAACTATACAGTGTTATGTACTTGTGACGAACGGTGTATCATAATCTGTGTACGCGTCACTAAATATCTATGGTGGTTCTTCACTATTTGTACCCTAAGTTATGTTGTTGCGATCTATTTGTGTTCCAATGCTATGATCGTCTAAATGTTCATGTGTGTGTGTGTGTGTGTGTGTGTGTGTGTGTGTGTGTGTGTGTGTGCGTGTGCGTGTGATACATGTATTTTGGACATACCTTAATGCGCCGTTGATCTTGGTCCACCTGGAATTCATCTCATTCTTGGAGAGGAGGCTGGAACTTGTTTGAGCGAATGTTCATTCACTTCCAAGAACGCTGATTGTATTTTATATAGTTTTTTATTCACTTTCCAGGTTCTGATTGCAGAAGAATGGAAAGTGAATATCTTTGCTTGAGTGATTAATTCTAGGTCTCCATTCTATCAATATCTTTGCTTGAGTGGTTAATTCTAGGTCTCCATTCTGGGACGCCAGTGAAGAGGGGACGACTTGTCAAACTGTCTGGTCTGCTCAGCGTCCAAATTCCAACCCCAATTTTCTTCTCAGAAACCTAGAACCACCTAACATACACGTAGTTTCGTCAGCTGATCAGATGCTTCCGGCAAACTTGTCTTTGATATGATTTTATTATATTTTGACAGTTTTTATCAACATATCTTCATATTCATCTCTTGTTTATCTCTCCAGTTAGATAGATAGATAGATAGATAGATAGATAGATAGATAGATAGATACAGAAATCGATAGATAACTAGACCGATAGATATATCGATAATACACATAGATAAATAGATAGATCGACAGAGAGATAAATAACTAACAAATACTTTCTTGTGTTCAACCCACTATAATAGATTGAAGCTTTTTTGTCTGCTTTAAATAATCATTCTTTTTTCTTTCAAAAATATCTTTTGCTTTTGTGGCAAATTGAGGATTTAGTGTTGTTAAATGTCGCTGCAATTTAGCTTCAGGGCTTCATTCGACAACAACTTATGACAAAGTAAACGTTGTGGTCTGTTAGCATTAGACACACTTTAAATGAATCCAAATCGAATATACTCCGCATCATATTTTCTTAATTTGTTTTTCTGAACAATTTTTTCTGTCTCTGAGTTGATTTCATCATGAGCTTTCTGTTTCAAAAATTTATCCATGGGTAAAGTTGCACCCTGAAAAAGCAAAATTTGATAAAATATTTTTCGTATAAATAATACAAACTTAGTCATTTAGGAACATAAATAAGTAAAAATCAGATATTAAGACATTAAGAATTCCTGACACGCAATCAATGCTCAAGCTCCATTGTAATCCTGTTCTGTACTATGCAGGAGATTTTATTTTGTGTAAAAAAAAAACTATGTAGGAGATTTTATTTTGTGTAAAAAAAAACTATGTAGGAGATTTTATTTTGTGTAAAACAAAAACTATGTAGGATATTTTATTTTGTGTAAAAAAAAACTATGTAGGAGATTTTATTTTGTGTAAAAAAAAACTATGTAGGAGATTTTATTTTGTGTAAAAAAACTATGTAGGAGATTTTATTTTGTGTAAAAAAAATATGTAGGAGATTTTATTTTGTGTAAAAAAAACTATGTAGGAGATTTTATTTTGTGTAAAAAAAACTATGTAGGAGATTTTATTTTGTGTAAAAAAAAAAACTATGTAGGAAATTTTATTTTGTGGAAAAAAAAACTATGTAGGAGATTTTATTTTGTGTAAAAAAACTATGTAGGAGATTTTATTTTGTGTAAAAAAATAAAAAACTATGCAGGAACACAACGTCGAATATATTTCAACAGCAATAACAAATAACAACTCTTTACATTTTTATAAATATTCAAAATCATAGGAAAAAGAAAAAATACATTTCATAAAAATGAAAACATTGGAGTGTAGGATTTGTGCTAATCTAGTACCTTGCTTCCTTTTTCATTGCTGCCCTGCACGCACTATGAACAAATTTATTAAATGTTCAACTGAAAAAGGAATGTTGTTGTATTAAAGAGGTTAAACGTATTTCTACCAGTTATTTCTACCAGTTAGAATAAAGTCCCAAAACAAAACGTTTATTATTTCAAACCGTTTTGACATTAAAAATTTAAAAACTCCCACGTCAGTATTTAAGTCAATGCCACAGAACATAAAAAGAATAAAGAAAGTAACGAAAAAATATTTAAAATAAAAAAGGCAGATGGATTAAGTAGCAGGATTAAACTTAAACTATTTATTTAAAGAAAGTCCTTCCGTATGTCGGGCAATATACAGGGTGTCCACAAAGTCTGGCTACATAATGTAGCCAGACTTTGTGGACACCCTGTATGTATATATATATATATATATATATATATATATATATATATATATATATATATATATATATATATGTATATATATGTATATATATGTATATATATATATATATGTATATATATATGTATATATATATATATGTATATATATATGTATATATATATATATATATATATATATGTATATATATGTATATATATGTATATATATATATATATGTATATATATGTATATATATATGTATATATATATATATATATATATATATATATATATATATATATATATATACAAGAGAGAGGGGAGAGGTGTGTTTGTGTGTGTATAACATCATCTAACATATCTCTCTCCAGTTCAGTTCCAATCCCTGTTTGTTTCTTACTTTGATATGTTATGTTACTAGCAGGACCGATGGGGTTCCAAGGAAAGAAATATATTTAAACAAATATGTTCTAATAAAGCCGATATATTTTCTGGATAGCGCACAAAGCAAATAGGAGTTTAACATTTCTATAAAATAGTGTACATTGGATTTTAAATACAGTCTGTTCACATTATGTAGCCAGACTTTGTGGGCACCCTGCATTTAACATCATTACGAAAGGACAACAGATTTTCCATTTGTTTTAATTATGAAGTTGGTTAAAATAAGATGTTATAAATAATAAGTAACAAGTATTTTAATATTACAAATTTTAACTACGTACTTTAAATTAAAAACTAACAATAACCTTATTTTAAAATTTTTAATGTTTCTACAAAAAAAAAAATAATAGAATGTGTTTCAATCACGATAATAAAAGTGTTAGTTTTAACTAAACAAAAAATATATGAATAAACACAATTGCCCAATTACGTTTACACATTTATTATACACTGACAAACATTTAAACAACAATAAAACACAATACAATAGCCACAGTTCGATAAGACTCACTGACTGGTGGAAAAAGTTCTCAGAGCTCACCTCGTGGTGGAACGAAGGTTCTCCTCTTCTTGAGAGGGAAAAAGGCAACACGTCTGCCCGTGGCCAAAGGGAAAAACCAACCAGCCTTAGAGCAAGGGCAGATTACTCCTCCCCGGTGTCCTAATTTTTAGTCCCCTACAATACTCCCCCCCAAAAAAAAAAATACGGAGTACTTTTAATTGAATGTTGTGAGAGGATTGTTTGTTTTTTTTGGGTTTTTTTTTATGTAGAGACAAAGTCTCTTAAATGGGCAGGCCATTTTACCTGTCTGCCCGAACATGTTTTTTTATCAGGGCGTTTTTCCAATGTCACTTCGACTGGCATCCTTTGTGAGGGATCTACTTCTAAATATGCATCCTCGAGTGTTGCGGGTTTCAACCTGTCAATTGAGATATTTTGTCCTTCGTCATTAATGAGGACGCTGAAATACTTCTTGTTTTTCTTGTTGACTTTAAAAGGTCCGCGGTACATTGGTTGCAGGGTATGCGACCTAGCTGTATTGCGAACAAACACATGTGTGCATGTCTCTAGTGCCTTTGGCACATATGTGTTAGCGCACTTGTTTATTCCTGATGGAGAATATGCCGTTTTGGCCATGGTTCTTGTCAGTCTATCAACAAATGATGCAGGGTCCTAAACTTTATTTGGTGTATCACAAAAGTATTGTGCTGGCAGGCATAGTGTGGTACCATACAGCGCTTCTGCTGCTGAGCAATTCATATCCTTCTTCACTGCTGTGCGCAAACCCAGCAAAATTAGAGGAAGGTGTTCTAACCACTTTGTATTGCTGGTAAGCACTGCGCATAAAGGGGCCTTTAGGCTGCGATGTAGACGTTCGACTGCTCCGTTTGCTTGTGGATGGTATGCTGTCGTGTGTATACTTCTGGTGCCCAAAAGTCCTGAAAGTTTATGAAACAGTTCGGACTCAAACTGTCTACCTCTGTCAGTTGTCATATTTTCCGGAACACCAAATCTTGCTACCCATCCAGCGAGGAAAGTTCTGGCTGTTGTGTATGCTGTCATATCTGGCATTGGTAAGGCTTCAAACCACCTTGAAAATCTGTCGACAGATGTCAAAAGATAGCATTGGCCTTCACATGTCGGAAATGGACCGGTGATGTTGAGGTGTATGTGCTTGAACCTCTCATCAGGTACTGGAAATGTGCCTAGTGGCGCACGTGTATGTCGACCGACCTTGGCCTTTTGACACTGCACGCACTTCTTTGTCCATTCTCGCACGTCTGCTTTCATCCTCGGCCAGACATACCTGTCTGTCATCAAACGTATCAACGCATTGGCCCCTGGGTGTGATAACCCGTGTACCGCATTGAATATGTCTTTCCTTAAGGATGCTGGAACATATGGGCGCAGTTTGTTAGTGCTGCTATCACACGCTATTTTTCTAGGGCTGTTGGAGTGTGCCATTTTCACCAGCTGCAGTGATGTTACATTATTCTGCAGAAGCTTCTGCAGGTGCTCGTCTTTTTCTTGCTCTATAGCTAAGGTGTTGGCTTCAAGGTCCCAATGTGAAGGAGTTTATTCCTCGTGACAGTGTATCTGCTGGTATATTGTCAGCTCCCTTCACATGTCTGACATCCGACGTAAACTGTAGGATATAGTCCAACTGACGAACCTCTCGGGAAGAGTATTTGTCTGAGGAAGACTACAGAGCGCCTAATAGAGGCTTGTGGTCAGTCACCAAGTAGAATGGCTGTCTCTCTAGGAGCTGCCGATAATGTCTTATTGCGGAAAACGAGGCCAACAACTCTCTGGAAAATGTGCTGTAGCGTGTTTCTGCGTCAGTCAATTTCCTGGAGAAGAAAGAAATAGGTCGCCAGTTTCCATTACATTTTTGCTGCAGGACCGCTCCAATTCCAGTTGCAGATGCATCTACTGCCAGGCAAAGTTCACTATCGGGTTGAATGTGGGACAGCTTTGCGGTGTCTTCTAACATGGCCTTTACTTTGTTGAATGCTGCTATTGCTTCCTCCGATAGTGTAATGTTGCAGTTCTTCACATTTGTCAGCATACCTGTCAATGACAAAAGTACTTGGGCAACATGAGGGAGAAACCTACGATAGAAGTTAACTAATCCTAAAAATTGCTGCAACTGTCTCATTGTAGCAGGGATAGGAAAATCTCGGATGGACTTGATTGTCTCTGGGGATGGGGAAATTCCCTTCTCTGAAATATGGTGCCCCAAAAATATAACCTCGGATTGACCAAAAGTACATTTCGATGGATTTAAAACAACACCATATTGATTCAGGCGATCGAATACTTGGTGCACATGATCTATGTGTTCCTGCCTGTTCCTGCTGGCAATGAGGACGTCATCTGCTACCATGTCCCTGATTCTGTTTTAATGATAGTCTGGCGATGTCTTCCGCCATTCTGTCCACACGGGCTTCCAACCGTTTTTGACCCTCCATTAATTTTTCCAGAAGCTCGTCTCTTCTAGAGGTCTTCACGCTGGATACTGCACACGATTGTGTGGATAATATGTCTGCAATGTGATCTGCTATGACGGCGAGTTGTTCCACCGGCGTGGACTCGTCCTGAGCAGCGATAGCCACCTTATACTCCGTCGGGATCCGTTGGAGGAAAATATGCTTAACGATGCTTTTATCCATCGCACCTTCAGCTAATTTTTGTAACCGTTTTAGAAATTGGGACGGCTTGCTATCTCCCAGGGTCTCTTGTTCCAACAACTGCAAAATACGCTTATGTGTGGAAACAGTCACAGCAGTCGTGACTCTCTCCTTAAGTACATCGTACGGCTTTCCTGTAGGTGGAGAGATTATTAACTCTCTTACCTCAGTAATTGTATCCTGAAGTAAAATGGATGCAACGTAACAGAATTTCTCTGCCTGGTTGTCAATCGATTTTTGTTTGAAAAATAAATCGAGTTGAGCAAAAAACAAAGCAGGGTCGTCGCGAACTAACGAGGCATTAACGTTACAAGTTGTCGCCATTTAAAAAAAAAATATTTATTTATTTATTTTACCGCACTGGAAACTACAACAGTTTAGCAGCAGGGCATGGAAAGAAAGGAATAGTAATAATACAACATGGAGGGTAAGGGGGCACAGAGACAGAACGCAACGTACTCACCCATATCAGCCAATCCTGTATCAGGCGCCGAATTTGACAGGAATACCGACAGCCGTTTCAGGAACGAAATTTTCCTATAAGGGATAATTTAGTTGCGAAAAAAAAACTTGTTGCATTTGTTGTGCACGATTAAAACAAAACCCTAGTTCTATCCTTATTCTATCGACAAAAATATGTAAAGAATAGAAGAAAAATCGTGTTGCTATCTTAATTACGCTACCCTACGAATTTTTATTTAGGGAATAATAATTAGAATTCTAGAAATAAAATTTACATCCTAACTTTTTCTTATTGTTCATAAAAATATTATTTTACTTTTTTTTTTAACAGAACTTATTATTATGTATGTGCGTGTACATATATATTTTCTCGGAGTCACCAATTTGTTAGTTTAACTAAACAAAAAATATATGGATAAACACAATTGCCCAATTACGTTTACACATTTATTATACACTGACAAACATTTAAACAACAATAAAACACAATACAATAGCGACAGTTCGATAAGACTCACTGACTGGTGGAAAAAGTTCTCAGAGCTCACCTCGTGGTGGAACGAAGGTTCTCCTCTTCTTGAGAGGGAAAAAGGCAACACGTCTGCCCGTGACCAAAGGGAAAAAACAACCAGCCTTAGAGCAGGGGCAGATTACTCCTCCCCGGTGTCCTCTAATTTTTAGTCCCCTACAAAAGAAACAAATTTTGTTAAAAAATACATATTTGGAATTTTTAGTGCGTCAGTTGCATGGCAATAGATAAGTAACTACCAGCATAAAAAAAAAAACTAACAAATGTTTAAAATAGATTTAGTTTACCACATTTATTAATTTATTATTAAAAATTTATTAAATTAAAACCATCAGACGAAATTTCAAATTGGCGGTGCTGGTGGGGTTCCATTGAAAAGAAAGAGCTTAAATTTAACTACAAAATTAAAATTTTAGGTACATACATTTACAGATTATAAGTAGAAAATTTTCGATTAAAAAACATATATAAAATCAAATTACCCATAAAAAGTTTTTGCTGTCCAACCATGGACTCTCTGTCTTGTCCTTGCGAACCCCCTGTGGTCCGCAGACCATAGTTTGAAGACCCCTACATTAGATAACAAACTAATACATAAATTAGCGATCAAAATTATTAGGGTTCTTCTTTGTTATAATAGCGAAATTCGAAAATCGAAATGTTAAATTTCAAGTAAAACCAATGCTATATCTACTTAGTCGTCATGTCACAGTTATGAACATATCCAAAAATTATGAAAAACGATGAGGTAGAAAATTAATTGTTAATGAAAATAATTTTTGAAGATAACGAAAATTGAATTTTGCTAAAAAAACAAAAAAAGAAAAGAAAAGAAAGAAATAAGAGAGGCAATTTTTTTCCTGAAAAATTTGAAAATCTTAGCAAAACTCAACTTTTGCTGATTGCCTTCCCAAATTATTTTCATTAATTATTAATTTCCTACTTTATCGTCTTTCGTAATTTTTAGATATGTCTATTACTGTGACATGACAATTAAGTAGATACTAATTGGTTTTACTGTATTTATTTGCTTCCCCACCAAAGCAAATTAGGCACAAGGCCGTTTTTAATGTGGGTTAAAAACCAGCTCCCCTAAAAGTAGGCAAAAAGTGGACCTCTGGTTACCAAAAATAATAGTTGTCCCAGTATAGAGGGTTTCCCCTCCATTGACTGGTACAAATTATCTTAAGTGCAGCATCTGCAGAACAGATACTACACTTCCATAAATTGGTTTTACTTGAAACTCAATATTTGGATTTTCGAATTTCGCACTAATAACGAAGAAGCGTCATTATTAGAAATTTAAATAATAAAAATAATTATGATTTTGCAATATAAGTTTATTTTTGTTTAGTCAATGCTAGTTGTTCCCCCCCCCCAGAGAATTGTCTCATTTGCGATAAGCGCCATTTCTCTGGGTGTATTAAGTTGAGGGCCAGTAGACACCTCCAAAAGTCACCACAGAATTACCCCCCCCATATGTAAAACGATGTAACTTTATTATAAATTACTATTATCAATATAACTTTTGTACCATTTAAAAGAAGGGCAAAATAAACTAATAATAATTTTTAAAAAATTTTTCATCGTACGAAAATAATAAATTGCGAGACGAAAATCGTGTTTAAATAATTGGCGCTTTAAAATAACGTTCTTATGTAGTAAGCATTTTAAACGTGAAAACATACCCGTGTTCAATAAGTCTAGCAAAAATCAACTAATGATCGATTTTCGTGAAATTTTCAATACTTAGCCATTTCAGAATGAAATTACATATAAAATGCAGTTTCCGTAAAATATATTAGGGGAAATATTTTTTTAGTATGTATCCCTCCACCATATTTATTTTTTCAAAATTTGAATAAAATATATTTAAATCTATCGAAATTTCTATTTATTATGAAACGTAAGAGTTCAAATAAGTAAAACATTTTTTTTTTTTAATTTAAATACACTATTGAACAAAAATTTACCTTGAAGTTGCAATTAAAAAATGACATAAATTTTTGATGAAAAATGACATAAGTTTTTTGTAAATAGCTTTTTTTTTTTCGAATTAATATGTACTATAATCAGTTGAATTGCCAAGAAAAAGAAACTTCATAAAAATTAATTAACTTTTAAAAGATTTTTTTTTTTTTTTACACAGTGATCACCACTTATCAAGGCCTGGAAGCCACTCAGGGATAAGGGTTATTGCAAGTACATTACGTTAGTGAGGAGATTTGCTGAAGTGTTTACTTAAGGGGGCGGTTTATTAGGAATTTGTTAACATTGAACTTGAAGGCATTCAAGTTGTAGTCTGGAGGGACGCAGGCAGACGGAACAGAGTTCCATAGGCGTGCATTTCTAAGAAAGAAGCTTTGTTCATGGAATCCGCGTTTTGATTTAGGCACAGATATAGAGTGGGGGAAATTTTTCACAGTGGATTCAGCTAGACGGGTGTTTTTCGTGAAAGATTGGCGAGGGGGGACCAGAGATTGGAGTTCAGACGAGCACCTGCCATGGAAATAATGATAAAACAAGGATAGGCTCGCAACGTCTCTTCTGTGGGAGAGAGGTTGCAGGGTAGAGAAAAGGGCATCCTCCACTAAGCCACGAAGTCTATTTTGTACTCTGTCAAGGCAGGATAGGCTGTTTTTAGCAGCTCCTGCCCAGATATGGCAACAGTATTCCATCCTTGGACGTACTTGGCTTTTATATAGATAGAGAATTGCATCAGTAGTGAGATATCTTCTGGAGCGGTAGAAGGATCCCACCATCTTTCCAGCGACCTTGGCAACAGACTTGATGTACGTGTTCCATTTCAGATCAGGAGTAAAGGTCAATCCCAGAAGCTTGTCAAAACACGGGGCCTCACCCAGACGAGAGCCATCCATCACAATTGATGCCAGCTAGGGATCAGAGCATTGATGATGTAAGGATAGGAGTTTGGTTTTGGATGCATTAAAGGTAACCAGCCACATCTTCCCCCACTGAACCACGTGCTCGAGATCAGAGGAGAGAGAATCAGAGAGAACTTTGTCATTTACAGCCTTTGATGTGTTGCCATAGATGGTCGTGTCATCAGCATAGATGTCAACGAATGATTTAAGTATGTGTTTAGGGAGGTCATTGATGTAGATCAGGAAGAGAGTTGGGCCCAGGATTGACCCCTGAGGGACTCCAGCATTTATATTGGAGGCCTCCGATTTTTGTCCATCTACCACTACTCTTATGAGCCTACCGGAGAGAAATGATTTAATGATTGAGAAAACATTCCCAGTTATACCGTAGCTGGAAATCTTGTGAAGTAGACCCTTATGCCATACCTTGTTGAAGGCCTTTGATATGTCAAGAGCAATTGCCCTAGAAAGGAAGCCTTTGTCAAGAGATTCACTAATCCTGTGGGATATAACCATCAGCACATCTGCGGTAGATCTTGCAGAGCGGAAACCATATTGTGTGTCACTAAGAAGGTTATCCCTGCTGAGGTGGTTGACTATTTCTCTATTTAATATGGATTCCAGCAACTTACTCATAACACACAGGAGACTTATAGGTCTGTATTGAGAGGGGGATAACTTATCACCTGAATTCTTAAATACAGGGCAAACTGATGGGGTCTTCCAGGGAGTCGGAAAGCACTTCTCCTTAAGGCAGCGCTTAAATAGTTTCGTAAGTATGGGAGCAAGTTCTGGTTGAAGCTTTTTTAACACTATAATTGGGATGCCATCAGGGCCAGTTGCTTTACTGGAATCTAGGTTCTTTATTAGCTTGGCGACCTCATGCACGGATATTTGTATGTTACCTAGCTTGTTCTGTGTTATAGGAGGAAATATGGGGAGTTGATGGCCTTCGTCGCATAGGGTAGAATTAGCTGCAAAGTTCTTTGCAAATAGTTTGGCCTTGTCTGATGCTGACGAGATGACCTCTGGTCCATTGATGATGGTTGGGATAGAACGCACACTTCTGTTCAGGATCCTATTTGTTATTTGCCAAAACTGGTGGGATCCAAGCCACTGATCAGCTACCTTGGATTTAACAGACTGGGCATATAGCTCTCTTGCATTTTTTATTACTCTTTTACAGTGGTTGCTGGCAGACCTGAAAGCAGCTTTAGTCTTAAATTAAAATGATTAAAATTCCATTATTTCAAAATGTTCCGTTACAACATAGATTTTTAATTAATTGTGTTTATTTTTTTTTAATATTAAGTTTTAATATAAACATGGCTCTTGTCAGCTATTTTATCTTCAGATTAAAACCGATTTCAAAATATTATTGCACAAATATTAAGCATTTTGTAGACCCACCCTCATATTTTGTTTTTCCCTTCTTACCGAACAAAATCTGGAAGCCTCAGTTAACCAAATGAACATTCAGTAAAACCGTATTTCATATTGTGCAAGCCTTTTCTAGTCTCGCACAAAAACACACATTCATATTTCAAGCTATATTGCTTGTTACATACATACACGCACACAAACATACACGCCCACGTCCACACACACATACATTTATTCACGTTCGCGTACATACACTCACATTCACGTGTAAATACACACACGCTACGTACACATGTACTCACACACGCGCACACGAGCGCACACATGGACGACGTCACTTCCGCTTTCTAAGGAAATATACACATGCGCAAAGGACCACCGGAAACGAGTATAAAAGAGAGAGTAACAACCGGCTTCTTCCTTTTCGAGACTAGCCTCCTAGGTGGCTGGTCGGCGCACTAGCCGCCGCCGTTTCGGCGCGCACACATGCGTACCTCACGCCCACTTACTACTATGTATGGGGCATGAGCTAACAGACTGTATGTACACATTCACACTCTTTCTCTCTCTATCTATTACTAGTCCCTGAGAACACCTTCGCGTAGCTGACTACTAACTGACGTCAACTCTCATATCCTCTTCTTTGTCTACACGCTGGACTATCATTCTCATTTTTCACTACAACACTTATTTCTTTTCCCATGCGCGAACAAACGATAGTGACCCGAACTTGAGATGAAAACACATTTCCTATTCTTGCAACAACACCAGTCCCGCAACGAACATTGGTTACACTCGCGCGGACATGAACACGTGTTATAACTAAAACATTCTTTTAACAGCAAATAAACAACGTTTATCTTATCCATCAATTGAGTCTTTGTTTCCTTCAATTCCATTTGTTTCATTATTTTCTTGTGGCGAGCTAGGGTATTATATCCTGGTGCGCTACAATATTTAATGTACAAATATTTATAATATTATTAATCATTAAACTGTGTAAATCTTAAAACATAACAAAATTATAACAAAGATTAATTATTAATTGCAGTTTGAAGAAGATAAACAAAGGTTTTAAAAAATCATTAAGTCGCTTCTGCTTTTCCATAGTTCGTATATAGTTAACACATGTTTGACGTCACGGAATCATGCTTTTTTTTTTTCACATTGTTTTGGAGGTACCTAAGGGGAAGGAATGGCGGCTCAAGTTGCTAAGAAGGAATTGCCATTGAATCGAAGCGTTACGACCGAAATAAGGTGCCTTAGACACAAAGTCGGTTTTTAAAGTGGGAAAGATCCAGCTCCCCAAAAAGGGGCACGCTGGATAGGAACAAAAATTAAAACTGCCTCAGTCTATAAGGATTTCTCCTCCACTGATCGAGGACAAGAAAGGTGAAATGTAGCAGATAATATAATGTGATCTTGGCCCGAAATAAGGCTGACAAACAGTACACTGTGTTAAAGCACACTGGAAGGGAGATAACTCCATGTTTATAATCTAAGGGAGATAACTATATCAATGCTATTCCATTTTTTAAAAATATTAAAAATGTTGAATGTTTATTCAACCTGAGTCTTGTACAATATCACGCGCGTTGAGCATCTAAAAAGGATTGACCAGTAATTCTACTATTCTGCAAAAACCATATGACGGTATCAAAACACTGAACAAAGCTGAAACAAATCGAGCTTCCCCAACTAAGAAAAAATCAACAACTAAAACTGATGATCGTCATCATCACTGCATATCGATCATCCATATATCAACAGGATAGCGTGTGTGTTATTTATTTTGTGTGTCATCCTTACATCCGGGTTACTGTCGTTTAATTGTTATGGACTTCCATTTTTTGTAATAAATAATTTTACCAAGAATTCTTCATACGTTTTGATCCCGGTTTCGATTATAGCTGATGGTACTTAAATCATCTATTTATTTTTATGAATAATTTTACCGAGAATTTTTCATAAGTTTTGGTTTTGGTTTCGATTCAAGCTGATGCACCCAAGTCACATTCTTTTGTAACCTTTTCTCGTACTTCTTAGCACTTAACAGCAGTCGACCATAATATTGCAACACTTGCTGGCACTTGTCCTCATTAGTTGTTGGTGGAAAAATAAAAGTAATACAAATGTTAACCTTTAAAACGAAAGAACTTTATTTGCCTTTTTACATGTTGGAGTGAGTACATTTCTTGTTAATAATGTTCACCGGCAACATACGTCTCGTTGGTTTCATGGCTAAGAGTGCACTGCCTACTCGCCTGTCATGCTGGCTAGGAATTGGTTAAGGAGAGAGAGAGAAGGGGAGAGAGAGAGGAAATGATGAGGAACTCTGGGTAGCAGTTCCTAATTTGTGTCCGGTTTATGAGAAAGAGAAAGAGAGGGGCTAAGAAGCTATTATTTCTTGGGGAATGGTATTATTTGCGTCCTAATTCTTGACTTTTAGCAGTGACTCAGGTCAGTCCTACAGTATCAAACAATGAGTCCGGACATAACTTGTCAGTTCACTCTGTAGTATCTTGCACACATATAACACCTGACTGACTGCTGTCTTTTTCTAATAGTATGTTTTCTTTCGTGTTCTACCATGCATGAAGATTCAGCAATTGTGCTCCCCCCCTTATGGTTTGTGGTTTTTCTGGAAACATCTGTTTTGGGCTAGATTTTCCCATTAGTTGGAATACAAATCTAACTATGAAGGAGACTTTCAAACTGTCCTTGAACCATTTCTGCCATCTTTCTACAACTCTTTTTCCCCTTGGACAGCTCACTGTAAAGGAGCCACTCTGGGAGTCTTAAATCTGGCGAGCAGCATATGACCTGCATAACAAACCTGAGTCCTCTGCAATAGGGTGTATGTTGATAGGAGGTTTGATCTGGCTAAAACTGCTGTGTTTGGTAGCTTGTTTTGCCATTTAATTTTCAACCGTCTACGGAGGGAGATCATGTGGAAATGGTTCAGTGTCCTGGCAGACCAAGTTTTGCATCTAGAGATACAGATAGAATAAAAAAACACTTATTACATGACATGATGGAGATAATTTTTATTTTTGTTTTTACCAAGAGTGCCCACTTTTGGAGAGTTGGATTTTTCCCACATTCAAACCCGACCTTGCGTCCAACTCTACCCTTGTGAGGAGGCAAGTAAATAGGAATACTATATGGGGTTCAGAATGTGGAAGTAGGATTTTCTCAGGTTCTTTAGTTTTCGTAGGTGAAAAACACTGATATATTTAAATGTTGACTGAACAATGCGGTGCTTCTGTTTTCGAGACGAATTATCCAAGTGGATTTCTTATTTTAAAATAAAGGTCAGTTTTTCATGTGGTGAAAACCAAAAGAGAAACTCTGGATTTAAAAAACACCCACACACACACACGTTTTTATATATATATATATATATATATATATAGATTTACATTAATTGAAAAATGACAAGAAAGACGTTATCTGACTTTACCCACTTGAAAAACTGACTTTGTCTAAATAAAAAAAAAATAAAATTTTTAATGTTATTTAAAAGTTATTGTTTTTCATTCTTTAAAATCCAAAGTTCTGTCTTCGGTCAATGAGAAAAAGAGATCCCAACAATTTCCGGATATGCCTTTTGGCATGAGACCAAAAACCATTATTTTAAAATAAGAAATTTGTTATCTCCCTTAGATAATCCACCTCTAAAGCAGAAGTGCCAACAATCCTAGTTTGCATCAAGGGAGGCAAGTGTCAACATTATAAATCCAAGGGAAACAACTCTTACAATTTCTATTAATTTCCATTTGCCCTCACATGAGGATGAAGTGAGGTACAAGGGCAGTTTTTAATGTGGGAAAAATCCAGCTCCCCAAAAAGGGACACCTTGGATTAGAACAAAAATCAAAATTACCTTAGTCTAAAAAGACTTCTTCACTAACCTGGAGTGTAGTATCAGAACAGATACTACATTTGTTCCTAGCCAAAAGGCTAAGGAACAATTTATGCACCAACAATTCTAGGCCCTTTACAAAGGGAGACAAGTATTAACTAATATATTAATCGTTCATTAACAAAAGTTATAAAGCTACTGGTATATATTATTTAATTGGAATTCATTGAGATGAGTATTATTTATTAATTTTTATTTATTGTGGACTATTATCCTCATCTTTTCTTAGTTGTTTCATGACGTTTCGGACAACTATTCCTCTGGCCTTCGTCAGGTGGTAACCGTGACAAAATAGGAACTCTGAATCTCCTGACTGCATTCACTACCTTCCATAGTTGTTGTCGTCTCACCACGTTTTGGTCAAGTAAACCTCTGGCCGGCTTTGGGTAGGATTAAAACCGCTATCTTCAGACAATGCTCATCTGGAACCGTAGAGATTCAATCTCTATCAACTGCACAGTGAATGCAGTTAGGAGATTCGGAGTTCCTATCTGTCGCGGTTACCACCTGACAAAGGCCTGAGGAATAGTTGGCCGAAACGTTGTGAAACAACTAAGAAAAGATGAGTATAATAGTCCGCAATAAATAAAAATTAAAACTACTGATGTTCAAAAGTTCTCAGAATTAGTAAAGAAAGTGAGAGCTTCTTCTCGTTGGCTGTGTGTTACCATAGCAATTTTTTTGTCGTGGACACCTTCATGAATCATGTGGTTCGCCATCTTATTTAGATCATATAGTTAACAAAAATGATGCTCTTTGCCGTGCTAGGGCTGATAATCTTTTGATTACGACGTTGTCCATTCTGTTTTTTTTTGTTTTTGTTTTTTTTTGGTGTGCATTTTTGTTTATTTACTTAAATTACATCTTTTGATTTTTTTTTTAGTCAATTGAAGTTGGTGATTTTTTTATGGATTGTTGCTAATGTGTATGATATTGGGCACAAACGAAAATATTTCAAAGCAAAGCCTGGAAAAATGCGAGCATGAAAAGTAATATGGTTAACAAAAGTAAAAAGACTAGTTCTTAAAACTGAAAGAGAAAACGATTTTCTAGTAAAAAGAAATTATATATCTATAATATAAAGCTGTGTGTGTGTGTGTCTGGTCACGAATAGGCTCCTATATGGTTGACTATTTTAAAAAACTGATTACATAATGATAGAAGATGTATCGAGACACAGGAATGGGTATGTTTGATCTGGCAGAACGGTGGTTCATTAAAATTGTGGGGTCTGCGTTCGCACCTGGTCCACAAAGTATGGAAATAAACTAAAAAAAAAAAACAAAAAAAAAACGTTTACAAGTGTTTTTGATATAGATGTACATAAAACATACTTATCAAAGTATTGTTAACTTAAATAGGGATGGTATAATAAAATTGTGGGATCTGCATTCGCACCTAGCCTCCATAGAATGGAAATAGGCACAAACTTTAATAAAGAGTTTTCATATCTATCTGCGTAAGTATACTTTGATAATTATGTTTCAGTTTGAAGAAATATGGTATAATAAAATTATGGGGTGTTCGTTCATGCCTGACCTCCATAGAATGGAAATATGTCACAAAGTTTAACAAGGTTTTTTAATATAGATCCACAGAATATTGTGATAAGTGTTTCAGTGTGAACAGGTATGATATAAATTATGGTGCTTATCTATTTTATTTTTACTTTCATCATATTTTGCTTTGGTTTTGATACCCCCAAATTCGAAGCTATCTCTTTACAACCCTTCCTTTTCATAACCTATCATACTTTCATAAATCAGAATCCATTTTCTGTAGGCTGTTTTTGAACCCAGTCAACGACGGGTAATTTTGCTAGTATATATATAAATTTATAACTTAAAATATTGCAGCTTTGGACATTTTTTTTAATCCAATTTAACATTACATTGTTGGTGCAAAAATGTTTTTTGGCCAAGTTGAACATCAAAAAAACGGCTATTTTTGCACCAACCTAATATATAAATTCTTAATGCTGCAATATTTTAAGTTATGAATTTATATATATATTTTTTTTTTTTTTTACTAGAAAATCTTGTCTTTTTCTTTTCCATTTTTAACAACTAGACCTTTTCCTTTTCTAAGTATAATCTTAACCATATTATTTTTCATGCTCGCATTTTTCTATATAATATATATAGAATCACAAAGCATAAATCTTTAACAACAAAAAACTTATCTTGATAAGAAAAGCTCAATGTTTCAATCAAGAGAAGCAAACAAAATTAAAATGAAAGGAGGAATAAAAGTTATAGCAATTATATCAGAAAAATAAAAGGGGACAATTACACACATACTACCTCTCCTTTTTACCCTTATATGCTGTACCTACTTTTAATTTACCATTATATCCTATCTTTCATATCTAAATGTCATCAAACCAGTTTGTTTTTCTATATTTGCATAATTTTGCTACTCTTCTGATAAGAAGCATTTAGTTTCGAAAGGTCATGGCCTAAAGAGTTTGTTTTTCTTCTTAATCTTCCCTTTAACGTTTTCTCATTGTTCTGATAATATAATAGTGTTTGAATACATGGTTAAGTGTCAGTTTTAGTCATTTAGAAGTGCCTTAAAGCTTCACTGCTCACTCATTTTTCGACCAAATTTCAAACAATTATTACAGTTTACAGATCACCTTTTCAGCTAAAGTGTAAAAAAAGTTTGCAATTTTCGTTCAGTAAAAACAAAAGTTACGAATTTTCTGGTGTTCAAAATCGTAAAAATATGTAAGGAAGTGAGCGACGCTTTTTATGACTGGTTTCCATAGACACCACGGCACTTCAGCGACTACTGTTGCTACTAATTCACTGCTGTCACAAAAAATAACAGTAACAGAATGAAAGGGAGATAATTAGGGGAATTTTATTGAAAGCAGACGAGTGCCATACATTGTTATTACGTATGTGTTTACGGGGGGGGGGGGGGAATATGACCGAAATTAAACAAAGAACAAGTGAATTTATTAGAAGCCTTGAAAAATCATGGATTACAATAGAATTCCGAGTATGAAAAATAAAGGACTAGCTGTTAAAACTGGAAAGGAAAAGGACAAGTTATTCTAGTAAATAACTTAAAATATTGCAGCATTAACAATTTTTTTTAATTCAATAACATAAAATATTGCAGCATTAAGAATTGATTATGTTATTAATTTATATTTTTTACTAGAATATCTTGCCCTTTTCTTTTTCCCGTTTAAGCTTACCTATATTACTTTACATGCTCGCATTTTTCTATTGTGTATATATATATATATATATATATATATATATATACACACACACACACACAAAAACAAGCAAGAAAAAAAAGAAAAATATGACAATCATTTTGTATTTCAATATTTTATTGTAACTTGATTTTTTATGACAAAACTTAAGTTGAATTCACAACCAGTTTCCATGTAAAATTGGAAGTTTTTGAAATTGTGTTTGAATAAAAGTAGATGAGTGGGTGGAGGTCAAGTTTTTTTTTTAGTTTTTTTTTATATTAATTAAAATAAAATCAGCAGGAGCAAAACTTAAAATCGCTATTTGTTTACAGCCAGATATTCATTGAATGAAGTTAAAAAAAATAAATAAAAAAATGGCAAGGTATCCTTAACTTTTTAATCCAATTTTTTAACTCAAACTCAGAAGAGTTTATACAACAAAGATTTTGGTTTTGGAATTTTTATTAAATTAATTACCCCATTTAAGTTTAATGAAAAAACTTGTTTTATATACATATATACAATTACAATTTGGAAAAATATGTAACAAGTATATACAGAACAAATTATAAATATTTCAGACACCCATCCACTCCTTAAAAAAAAAAAATAAAAAAAAAAAAGTTCTACACAAGTTAGATATTTTATGGATGAAAAAAAATTATGAATTCTGAAATGTATAACTGATCATCTAAGTTATGAATGTTCATTAAAAAAAAAAAAAAAAAAAAAAAAAAAACTGTCACATGCCTTTTAACAGCTTTTTTTTTTCTTTATTTTTTTAACGGTCATGTACCTTTTATAAAATTGTTTCATAAAAGTTTGAAAACATTCTAATTACCTCACCCTGTTCTGTAGAATTTTACAACTAATTTTATGCTAATTAGAGTCTAGCATTTTTATTTGCATAAAAATAAAATTAAAAAACCTCAAGGTGACCCCCAACTTGAAAAAATTGGAAAAACTTGCTCGGCAAATAAATAAACGTCCCACATAGATAATGGGAATGTGAAAAATGCATATTTTTAAAACAGTGTGCACACGCGCGCGCAGCATCCATACGTCATAAAAACTTTCCCGATGAAAAACTAGACATTCAACAACTTTTAATTGATTGTGTGAAATTTTGTTATTTTCAAAATAAAAATATATTCCCTCGTATTTCAGTTCTTTAAAATCTGTATAACAATCAATTTCAAATGTTTCCAACCAGCAAGAAAATAAGGGGGGGGGGGAGTTAAAAATAAATTTTTAATTAATGCATTTTGGTTTTTGTATTTTTACTTTTCCCAATTGAAATATTTTTGTTTTACAATAAAAAGTTTTGTTTTACTACCAAGCCACATAATTTAAATTTAACTGAGAAAATTCCTTTTGACACCGGTCACAAATTTCTTACATTGTTTTAATATACTGCTAATCTAAAAAAAAAAAAAAAAAAAATTTTTTTTTAAATTCTTGTCATAATTCTTAAATATTAGTTCCTAAATGGAATTGACCAAGTACAAAAAAATATTTTTAGTTTTTATTTACAAAAATAAAATTCATATATTAAAAAAAAAACTAAATAAAAATTTTAAACTTGTCAATTAGTAAAAAAATTTTTTTTGAAGATGTTGAAAAAAAAAAAAAAAAAAAAAATGCATATTTAGAATTACACTCATTTAAAAAAAAAAAATACAGAAAAATCTTTATGGTGTATGTACTAGTTATGATATGAAGTTATATTCCAAAATTAAACTGATCAAGTATTTTTTTTTTAACTCAAATTTTCAGATTTTTAGTGATTAAGTATTTTTAGCAGCCATTGATGATCTCTTCTAGAGAAATAGATAAAACTCGTTAATCAAATAAAATTACCCACCTTTAAATTTTAATGGATACTAAGAAAAAAAAAGACACGGTGCTGAATGCTTGTCATAAAATTTGATTTTCTTAAAAAAATGATCAATTTATAATTTTCAGAATATGACATCATTCCATGACTGGTATGTATATAAATATTATTTTCTGTAATTTTAAAAAAAATTTTAAGTGTAATTCCAAATAAGAACAAAGAAATTTGACAATTTATTAAGAAAAATTCCTAATACATTCAAATCATCCAAGCATTCTCATTAAAAATCTATAAGCATCATATTGTTCATTGTGTTTAAGTTTTGTTATTAGAAAAACAGTTTTGATGTTACTAAAATTTTAAAATAGTTTTGTTTTGTTTTTTTAAAAAGGCATGAATATATATATATATATATATATATATAGTACAATTAAGCTACACAGAATATTCTATGTTTCAGCTTTCTAACTTTACTCACGTATTGAGCACTGTTGAAGTAAATACAGATAATTGAAATCTAAAATATTAACTTCTTATGACGTTTTAAATGGATACATGGAATACTGACGTGTGGAAGGTGTAGATGGTTTGGGCATGTGAAACGAATTTATTACAATCTTTGACAACAGAATGTTGTCCTTTGATATCAGAGGCCGTGGCTGGCCAACATCAAGGCTAACCTCCATGCTCTAAACATCAGACATCACCTAATAATGCTGGGAGAGCAGCTATCAACCTTAGCAGTAACATAATACATCCAACCCCAGCAGCTGGGAATAGAAGACATTAAACCATGAAGTAATTGTAGCATGGAATAATATATAGAGAAGAGACGTTGCGAGCCTATCCTTGTTTTATCGTTATTTCCATGGCAGGTGCTCGTCTGAACTCCAATCTCTGGTCTCCCCCCCCTCGCCAATCTTTCACGAAAAACACCCGTCTAGCTGAATCCACTGTGAAAAATTTCCCCCACTCTATATCTGTGCCTAAATCAAAACGCGGATTCCATGAACAAAGCTTCTTTCTTAGAACTGCACTACTGTGGAACTCTGTTTTGTCTGCCTGCTTCCCACCGGACTACAACTTGGATGTCTTCAAGTCCAATGTTAACAAATTCCTAATGAACCGCCCCCTTAAGTAAACACTTCATCAAATCTCCACACTAACGTAATGTACTTGCAATAACCCTTATCCCTAAGTGGCTTCCGGGCCTTGATAAGTGGTGATCACTGTGTAAAAAAAAAAAAATAAAATAAAAATATATCCCGATGCTTCCATTTAGTCTTGAAAGACAAAGGATACCCCCTGTATGGGGCAGCTGCGCTTGTAATTGTGAGGCAAGAGTTACGCAATCCCAAGCATGCCTCTCCTGAATCGGCATTGTTTGAGTCCAATGGCAAGGAGAAGTCCAGGACGACTGGAAACAATGCCGAGATAAGCAGAGAGCACATACAGCACCTGAAAATTCCAAGTGGTCACCCATTTAGTACTGACCCGTTGCTTAACTTTGGTGATCTAGCAGGAATCGGTGTGTCAACGTGATATAATTATTACACACATGCCTTATTAATATTTTTTTTTACCTACCTATTATATCCAAAATCAAAATTCAGTAATTGTTCATATACCAATAAAATTTAAATCAATATAAAATAACTCAATTATCAGTTTTTATAATTGAACATTAATATATTTTCACAAAATCGAGACATATTGTGTATTTTCATATTCATTACAATTGTTTTGTGAAAAAAAAATAAAAAAATAAGATTGTGTGTGTGAAATCTTTTTTTCCACGATATTAACAGTTTTGAAAACATTTTTTTGTATTTAATTTTGCTACCTTAGTGATTCAGGAGTTGCCTGCGCTTCGTTTTGTATCTAAATGCGTCACCTCTTTTATTGACGGGACAGCTGATAACAGAATACGTTAAACCATATAGTAATATGAAATACAAGATCTGGGGGGGGGGGGGGGGTTAGTGATATTAGCAGTTTTGAAACTTTGTATTTAATTTCACTAATTAGTAATTAGGGAGTTACCTGCCCTTTGTTTTTACGTGTAAATGCGTCGCCTCCTTTTATTGATTGGACATGCATTTTTTTTTTTTTGTTTTTTTAAATATTCTACTACTTTTACATGCATAAAAGTTATTCATGTTTTTAGCTAAACAATTTTTAGCTAAACAATTTTGACATGGTTCAAATCCATGACTACACAATCCGCAGTCTGGCATTTTAAAGAAAAACAATTCTTTAATTATTCTCAATTATCCTTTATACTTTTTAGTAAAAAACTAATTAATAAGGGTGGATTCAAAAACATTAAACTATAATTTTGAATATTTTAAATTATAAAAGAATGTTCTGAATGTACCCTATTACATGTATTAATTCTTGTCCAGAATTGCCTCTATATTAAAAAACAAAAATAAGAAATATCTGTATGATATCTGCACCTGTGACGAACAAAAATATCATATTCCAAAAATTATGTAAATTGTTCCAGTAGTTTTATTTTTTATAAAATAAATAAAATTTTACAATTTTGAGTAACAGAAAATGGATTGACTTATACACGGTTTTACAGAAACAATCTAAGAAAAAGTTAAAACAAAAACAAAGATAACTTAATTCAAAGTGTGGAAGTTTTGTTGTAATGTTTATGAATTGACATTGATTGCTTAAAAATGAGTTTCTTTATAAAAAATAAAGCTACATGATTTTTTTTTTTTTTTTTTTTTTTTAGGAATTTAATATTTTTGTTTATTCACATAGATTGTCTTCATTTTTGGTTTTGAATATATGGGTGAAATTTTGGACAAGACCCTTATTTACTTTGTTAAATGAGATGTCATTAAGTGTTTAAAAAAAAAAAAAAAAAATGGGATGTCATTAAGTGTTTAAAAAAAAAAAAAAATCATTATCACAGCAAAGAGAATATGAATATATATGAATATAATAAATAATCGGTTGTCAACAATATCGAACTCCAAGGAGTTGTCTGCCAAAACTGTTTTTGTTTGAGGCGTCTGTTGCTTGGTATTTTCCCCAGGCACCAAACGGGATGATGAGCGCTGTGGTGTTGTCTTCAGAGCCAAACTGCATGGCCTGATCTGTCAGCAGATGAGCAGCATCCTTGGGGATGTCGCATTTACTAACCACATCGATGATTTCTTGATCAGCAAGGACAAACGTAAGTCCATCCGATGCCAACACGAGGAATGCATCTTTCGAATGACGGATCTGATGAGGTAAAAGAAAAAATAAATAAATTACATACATACACATGTAAAACGTAGAGCAATTTCTGTAGAAAATTTTAAATGCATATTTTTTTTTTATTGGAATTCATTATTGAGATGAGATTTATTTATTTATTGCGGACTATTATCATCTTTCTTAGTTGCTGTTTTACGACGTTTCGGCAAACTATTCCTCTGGTCTTCATGGTGAGACGACAACTATGGATGGCAGTAATTGCTGAAAATGCAGTTAAGAGATTCGGAGTTCCTATCTCGTCATGGGTACCACCTGACGAAAGCCAGAGGAATAGTTGGCCGAAACGTGAAACAACAGCTAAGAAAGATGAGGAATAAATAAATTCAATTTTAAATGCGTTTTTATTTCCTTCTTGCCCACCTTTAAATTCTCCCTCCCTTCTTCTTCGTCTCCTGTTTCAATAAACACAAAATAGTTATAATTTTATTTGATTATTCATCGGATGCAAAACCTTGTCTAGCTCTCATTTGCTAAAACCTTTTTGAATTGAAATAAATTTATGATTGAACTGAAGTCATTTTAGCCGTCTTTGCTTTCTTAGAGTCTCACACCGTCAGTATTTGCCACAGAGAGATTAAACTCCTTGTCATAAATGCACAAGTTCATCATAACAATGCAATTTGCAATCCCATCTGATCTATTCGGACACAAAGAAAAAATAGGAATCATTACGTGTGTGTGTTTTTAAAAGATTGGTGCATACATGTAAATGTCAATTCGTATGGGTATTTTAAAATGTTTATGTAAAAGGCATTGAGAACAATTTTTTTTTTTTTTTACATTAAAATTCCACCCCAAACAAGTCACAGTGAAACTTTGAGATGTATGGGATTACTATCAAGGACATAAGTTGCAGGGGTACTATGTAGGGAGTTGAGCAGCAAGATGTCTTTACATTACACTTGAACTTCTGCATGTCAGTACAGTTGGGGAAGCAGGAGCCCAGAAGGGAATTCCAATGTTTAGCAGTTCTGAGGAAGAAACTATTACAGTAGAAGGCTCTCTTACATCTAGGGATCTCTACTGTGAAGGGGTGAGATTTTGCTGCTTGTCGGGTTTGTCGGGAGTATTTACTTCGAGGGGGCACAAGGGCTTGTAGTTCGTCAGAGTATTTATCATTAAATTACTTGTAAAACAGGCAGAGAGATGCAACATTTCATTGATGGGACAGAAGTTTAAGCTTAGATGACAGTTCAGGACCTATCAGGTTGGCAACTCTTGAATCCTGTCCAGGAGGAAGAGACTAGTAGCAGATGTACCAGCCCAGATGTGGTGATGTACTCCATACATGAGCGAATGGTGGCCTTGCAGAGGTACAGGATACTTTCAGACGTAACTAACTTTCTAGCAAGGTAGAGAGAGCCCATCATCTTCGCAACAGCCTTGGTAATGCTCTCTATGTATCAGATCTAACTCATGTTCCTTGTGAATGTTAAGCCGAGGAGTTTGAAGTACTTTCAGGTCCTGTGACAAAGTTTTTGATATTTTAATTTTTTAAGCTCCTATTCAGTAACAGAGTATATGCCAGCTGTATAGAAATCCCAAACCATGAATCCATGAACAAAGCTTCTTTCTTAGAAGTGCATGCCTGTGGAACTCTGTTCCACTTGTCTGTTTGCCACCTGATTACAACTTGGATGTCTTCAAGTCCAACATAAACAAATTCCTGATGAATCGCCCCCTTAAGACACTTTATCAAATCTCTAATACTAACGATTACTACGATACTATCCCATTGATTACTGTACATGCAATAACCTTTATCCCAGAGTGGCTTCCTGACCTTGATAAGTGGTGACCCCTCCCCATGTAAAATAAAAAAAATGTGCAAAGTGACGTCACAGTAAAGAAAAAGAAAGATTATAATAAAGACATGAACACGTTAGAGAAAATGATTACATTAATGACGTGAGGGACGTCACAGCCACAATGAGAAGTCACACATGGCGGGAGAATGAGGAATAAAGGTCTTTCCTTTAAACCTGAAACAAGAGTTGAAGTTCTTTTGTCTCCTTTGTGACTGAGTCTACATGTTGGTTCCCCCGAACAACATTACAATTTACCCTAAACAAAACATTACTACTTCGGAGGAGGGGAGGGGCTACTATTTGAAATTATGCCTGCAGGGGCACTATATAGGGAGTTGAGCAGCAAGATGTTTGTTTGCATCACATTTATATTTCTGCATGTTAGTTCAGTCAGAGAAGCAAGAAAGAGGGAGGGAATTCCAAATTTTAATAGTTTGAAAGAAACTTTTAGAGTTTGACTTTCCAGCATTTATTCCATCACTTATCAAGGCCCGGAGGCCACTCGAGGATAAGGGTTATTGAGTGTACAGTAGTCAATGGGAACATGAAGCAATCAGTAGTGTATATTTGGTAAATTGGATTACTTAAGGGGATGGCTCATTAAGAATTTGTTTATGTTGGACTCGATGACAACCATATTGTAGTCAGTTGGAAAGCAGGAAAACAGAACAGAGTTCCACAGGCATTCAGTTCTAAGAAAGAAGCTTTGTTCATGGAATCTACATTTAGGTTTAGGTACAGATAAAGAGTGTGAGAAATTATTAGGATTGTTTTTTTGTGAAAGTCAGGACAGAGGGAGGTGACAGATTGGAGCTCAGACAAGCACTTGCCTTGAAAATAATGATAAAGCAGAGACAGGTTTGCAGGGAAGATAAAAGGGTACCCCCCACTAAGCTACAAAGTTTGTTTTGACCTGTCAAGGTAGGATAAACTGCTTCTAGCAGATCCTGCCCAGATGTGGCAACAGTATTTCATCCTTGAACGTACTTGGCTCTTATACAGGTAGAGAATTACATCAGCAACGAGATATCTACTGGATCGATAGAAGGATCACACCATTTTTCCAGCAGCCTTGGCAATGGATTTGATGTACGTGCTCCATCTTGGATCAGGAGTAAAGGTCAGGCCTAGAAGCTAGAAGCAGGAGTAAAGGTCAGGCCTCCCCAAGCCGAAAGCCATTTATTTCAATTGATGCCAGACAGGGATCACAGCATTCATGACGGAAAGATAGAAGCTTGGTTTTAGATGCATTAAAATTAACCAGCCACCTCTTTCCCCATTGCACCACATGATCAAAATCAGCGAGAGAGAACTGTCATTTACGGCCTTTGAAGTGTTGCCATAGATCGTAGTGTTGTCAGCATAAATGTCTACAAATGATGTAAGGATGTGATTTGGAAGGTCATTTACGTAAATCAGGAAGAAAGTTAGGCCCAGGATGAACCCCTGAGGGACTCCAGCATTAATACTGTGAGCATCTGATTTCTGCCCATCAACTACTACTCTAATGAAACTATCAAAGAAAAATGATTTAATAATTGAAAAGACATTTCCAGCTATTTCGTACCCTTTACTATGAAGGGGTAGAATATTGCCGCCTGTCAGCAAAGTTGAGTATTCACATATTGAACATTATATAGAATTTTTTTTTGTATGAAACATTTTCATATAAAATGTCATCCAAGAGAGATCATCCCCCTCCTCTCCTCTGTCAACTCAATACAAGCCCGACACCTTAAATAAATTGGTCTGCTTACTTCAATATTATAGATATCCGGTCGAGCTATGACGCCATATTTCTTCAATACAAAGTCCCCGATACTCCGCGTCATTGCAAGTCGTCCATTAACATTGGAACGGCCTAAACTGTTCATAGAAATAAACCCGCCACATTTCTTGATGCGCGCCGCCTCTCCTTCCACCTCCGGATCGTGATCTTCAGTGAGACGTAAAGCCTTTCCTTTTCGACATAATATGGCAGAACTGTCGCCAACATGACCGATAACAAGTTCCACGCTGTTTTTCAGCAGACACACGGTGGCTGTTGTACCGCACGTGAAATTCTGTGAACCTAAGAAAAGACAAAAAAAAAAAAAAAAAAAAAAAAAAAAAAAAATCAATCTACCATTTATATAAAAGCCAAACATGTATTTATTTGTACATACACTTTCCTTGATGTTGTGATAGAATTTTTAACTTAACCATACAAGGACTATAGTTCAACATAATCTGAATATTCACACACCAAGATACAAAGATAACATTCATTTTACCAATATTCAACATTCATTTTACCAATATTCAACAAATTTCATTGAGTAGATTTTTTGACTAAAGCTAAACATCACTTTCAAAATTTTTTTACGAGTTTTTCCATCATTCGAATATTATATATATATATATATATATATATATATATATATATATATATATAGTCATCCCATAACACAAAAGTTAATGAGTAAAATACCAGATAAAACTATTTAATATATAGTTAGTGAAAGAGAGAAAACAAATAGCATTTGGAATTAATTCAAAATGAAATCCCTTACTTCATTTCCATAATGAGACAGTTTTTCCTTTTTATGCGAAATTTTTTTATTTTTATTTTTTTTTTTTTAAATCACGCGTGCGTGAACGATCGATTCATTTTAAAAAGACGAAATTTGCAATGGCATAACAGCTGTGTTGTCATGGTCCGATCGATAACATGTTCACTTACAAACTTGACTTTTGCAAGTTTATGTCTCCCACGCAGCATTTTTTTCTTTTAATAATTTTTTCTCTTTTAATAATTTTTTCTCTTTTATCTTAAAATTCTCAACTTTCTTATGTGCACCCACCATGCGTTTTTTTTTTGTTTTTTTTTTTAAAATAACAAAATGGCTCCCAAATCCCATTTCATTTTTTTTTTTTTTTTATTTAACCGTATGCTATGACCGGACAATGTTGCCTTCACATTTTTGCCAAGTTTCAGAAAAACCTAATGGATGGAGCAAAATTTATGGGGTAAACTCCATAACTTGTCCCAGCTATTAGATGTGTCATTTTTTTGCAAATTTTGGTGCATTTGTGACCCCTTTTTCAGCTCTTGGGAATGCCGAATCCCAGTAAAAACAGACTAATGGTGCAGTTTCAAGCCTTAAGATATGTACATTTGAATTCAGGACCATGGAAAACTATATAAACCAAAGTTTTTGAGTAATATGAAAAAAGAGCTCCAAAAAGGCATGTTTTTTTAGCCCTAAAAGTCCCAGAGGGATGTGAACCAGAATTTTGCCAGGTTACCCATACTGAATTTATATTAAGAATGGCCTCGTCATTTTGGCCAATTTTCAGGAAAATGTAATGGATGGATCAAAAGCTATGAAGCAAAAAGTGTAATTTTTGGCCATTTTGGGGTATTTTTTACCTCTTGAGCCACTAGGGACACAGAATCCCAGTGTAAATGGATAAGGGTGCAGTTTCAGGCCTTAACACATGTACATTTGAGTTGACCGTGAAAAACCACTATATAATCAGACATGTCAAGATTGAGAAACATGAAAAAAGAGCCACAAAATGGGGCGTTTTGAACACTGAAAGTCCTCGGGGACGCAAACCAGAATTTTGCCAGGTCACCCATACTGGATTTATATTAATAGCCTCCACATTTTGGCCAAGTTTCAGAAAAATCTAAGGGATAGATCAAAAGTTATAGGGCAAAACATGTCAATTTAGCCATTTGGTGACATTTTTTACCTCTTCAGCCCCTGGAGACGCAACAGGAATTTTCGCAAAATTTTTTTTTTTTTTTTTTTTTACTGTGCACATCTATTTAATGAATTTGTGGCAAAATTTCAGGAAAAATTAATAGACGGTTATCTGGCAATCATATGGACGGACACCACTGGAAACATAGGTCCCTCTCTGATAAATCGGGGGACCAATATGCTGTTGTAGCCCTACTAGAAGAAAAACTCGGGCTTTACTTTTTCAAGTAGTAAAATGTCAGAAACAGTATAATTAAATCATACATTGTCTTCAATGCTCAATCACAGCACTGAGAGATGACTGATTAGGTGATTAACGCGGATGGCAACCTGGGTATGCCAAGTTCAAATCCAGTTCGTTCTTTAGAAATACTTTCATTTATGTTGGCAACCTTCAAATGATTTCTTTTGTAAGTACCCAATGTCTTTCCAAAAAAGAAGCTGAGTATGCAAGGTCCCCCTCCCTCCACAAGTGAAAAATTTACTTTCACCATAACTAATGTTTGTGCAAAAAAGACCTGTTATTGAGAAAAGCGTGAACAAACAGGGAAACCGGAATGAATTACTAGGTTCAATCCCTCCTTTGTCGGGGGACTAGAAAAAAAAATTCTAACAAGATATCAGAGAAACTAATACCAACATTAACCATCGGATTTATTTAAATAAATGCATTCCTTTTCATCCAAGATCATCTCTGGTCGTCCCCAGATGGACACCATTTCAAGGATGTGCATTCGTGCTCAGAAATCAAAGTTTACACAATAACCCAAGAAGTAGATACCGAATTTAAAGACCATATTAGGATGTTGACGTTGCCTTCCACTCTGCTAGTTACTGTGTGGATGCGCGCGGGAGGGGGGGGGGATGTTGAGGGCTACAGATTTTTGATGGCTGGCCTCTTAATTTAGAATCAATTCTTAAGTCATTTCTTAACACATTTCGTCACATCAAGCTTTCAATTTCATGTCTATCGTATCTTATGTGACGTCATTCCCTTTAGCTCATGTTTCCACAGTAAATAATGCCTCCTCACACCCTAACCAAAGGTCAGCTACCCAAACCCTGTCTGACCTTTTTCCTGTTTACATGTTTAAGTTACAAAATAAAAAAAAAAACTTTCAGTTTTGCTAAATTGGCCTCAAATTTTTTCAAGTTTTCAGAAAATAATTATCTCCCCTGTTACAATCAAACTTTTTTTTAGCAAAACTCAATTTTTGCTAATTGTCTTGGAAAAGTATTTTCATTAATTTTTCTACCTTATTTTTTAAAATTTTTGGATATGTTAATTATTGCAACATAATTAAAGAGATAGCATTTATGAAATACAATATTATGAATTTCACTCAAATAATGGAGAAGCACCTGTACTTTTAAAATTTTCATCTTTGTGATTAAAACAATAGTTTCAAAAATAAATTCTTACCTAATAAGTTCAAATGGCGTGCCAAGAGATTGTTAATATCGATAAATGATTGTTCGAGAACGCGTTCCAAATTATCGGTCTGTGTTAACCAGTAATTGATTGTTTTCTTCATGCGTTGACTAACAAAGTCAACGACTTCCGTGCCTGCATGTCCATCGAACATTCCAAAATAAAGCAAGTTCGGAGAAAGTTCTTCGACGACATACCGATCTTCATTCACCTTGCGACGACCAAGTAACGTGGCACTACCAATTTCTTTTAGTGGGATTTTAGGAATTACTTTACCCCGTTCCACACTCTCTTCGTACAGAATCGGCAGCTCCAAACGACTGTTCCAACATCCGAGTGTGTCAAAGTTTATCCCGGCTTGACGGCTGCCTTTATTCTCCGGGTCAGACAGGTAGTTCCGCTTTGGAAAAGTGTGGAAATGTTTGCATCCTGACTGCAATGGTGGCAGGTTTGAGGAACCCAACAAGCAGCGGGTGAAAATTGCAGCGGTCACCTGACCACTGCGTGCCGTCACAAGCATTCAAGAAAGTTTCGAGATCTTAAATGCCGACAAAATGGTTCACCTGTAAAAGAAAAGGGATAAAAAAAAAAATTTGAGATTCACTTTTTTCCGATGTATACAGATGTCCAATACATGATGGCTGAATAAACTTTAAACACCTGTCATTAGCCACAGACAATCAGCGGGTTTCACCCAAGGCAGGTTGCGTGGAGGAAGTGTAAAGGGAATATTAAATTTACAAGCAGTCCCCAATCATATGAATATTTAAGTCAGAGGAAAATCAGATTTTTGCATTTCTTGCAGAGAGGTCAACGTTGGTACTCACCAGGCTCAACGCTGCTTAACTTTGGTAATCTAATAAGAACTGGTGTGACAACGCAATAGTGCTATATATATTGCCATTAATGATGCATTATGTAGAAAAAAAAAATCTATATATACCAACGAGATCAGGAGGTGACGGTGGTCAAGTGGCTAACAGCACGGATTGATGACCTGGATGTTCAAGTTCAAATCCAGTTGGTTCCACAAAAAACACTTTCACTTAGGGATGTTGGAAAACAGTAAAGAGATGCAAGAAATGTCGGATCAGATTTGTGCACTCGTAAATCAAGTAAAAGAATAGTCCAGTTATGTTCTCCTTGCAGGTAAACCGCAAGGCCGGGTATAATTGATCAAGTAAATCACAAAACAAGTGTCGTTTCAAGTGAGGGCCACATCATGCCACCTCACATCTTCGAAGTTGGCTTGAAAGTTAACATCCCTCTGTGTACCTGGTGCCTGGTATGCGGAAGAGTGTAGTGATCCCCTGGTGCAATCAGGTGGTCGCTGACAAACCCTGGGTGTGACAGCAGGACTATTCGGCCCACAAGTCCAAAGAGACCCAGGCTTGGCTTCAGAAGGAGTGCTACGACTTTGTACCCTTCTCTCACTGCCCCTCCCCCCCCCCCCGACTTGAACCAACTAGACTACTTCGTTTGATCATACGTCAAGAACATCAACATGACGCCCCACAACACCAAAGCCAGACTGATCGCCGCCATTTGTCGAGTATTCACCAAGTTCCAGCCGGTACTTGTGGAAAAGGCATGCTCCCAGTTCCAGATCTGGATTCAAACTGAAGGCGGCTACATTGAATAGATGTCAGCTCTACTACATAATCAAGTTACCTGAAATGATTTTTTCAATAAGTTTGAAATTTAAATTAGAATAAAGCTGTAGTGTTGTTTTCTGTAGGGCGACACTTTTTGTACTGCACTACATTCAAGTTTCATGATAGGATAAGAAATTTGACCACCTATAAAATTGAATTAGTGTAACATTATTACTTTCAAAATGGATCAAACATTGTGTGTAAAGACTTACAAAAAAAAATAAAAAAGGGTTGATATGCCATAAAACAACCAAACTAATTTATTTGCACTTTTAATAAAGTTTTAGAAGCAATACTATTTGAAATTGTATGAAAAAATGTTTATGAAATTATAAAAATATAACGTCTTTGAGTCTGTTTTTTTTTTTTTTGTTTTTGTTTTTTTTAATCGGGGGGAAAAAAAAGCGTAGGATTTGCCGTTTAGTTATACAAATATCCTCGAACCAGGTAATCACTAAAAGGGACTCTACTCTTAAGGTCGACACCGGTATCGAGCAGAAGTTTGTTTACATGTGAAACAAACTTTAAGTGGGGAAGATATAATCACACAATTATTGAAAATGTGATCATGTGATTAAAATTTAATTTGAATTAACCACGTTTAAAAAATAATGCAAGATGAAGTTTTGAAATGATTAAATGTGTTTTATTTTATAATTTAAAATTAAAAACATTGAACGGCAGTTGATGACGAGTGTGGACCTGCGCAAACGTATGCTTTCCAACAACTGCTCCCTTACGGCACATGCGCAAAAGGTTTTCATTGGACTATTTAGCCATGAAAAACTTTCAGGCCAAAATAAAAAGTATGAATGAAATTTACTCAAAGAAAAAAGGGCAAAACAGAAAACACGCTCGATTAAAAAAAAAAAAAAAAAAAAAAAAAAATGTAGTTGTGAAATGAAATAGCACATGAAAAAAGTTACAAGAAATTTAGTTTTGATATAAGTCCGATATAAGTTAGCTGTTGGTTCCAATTTGTACTTGACGTAATTCAATGGATAAATGATCCAATGAAAACCTTCTGCGCATGTGCTCCGTAAGGGAGCAGCAGTTCTTGGAAAGCAAACATTTGCGCAGGGTCCACACTCGTCATCAAGTACCCATTGAACAACAAGGCGAAGGGAACGAGAGAAAACAAAAGGGAACGAAAGAAAAAAATAAGCGTTATTGATCCGATGGAATTTGAACTTGGATTTCAGTCGCTTACTCTGCCGTATTACCTACGCCAATTAGAGCCACACCCGTTGTAATCCTGAAGTACCCACGACCCGACCTTGAAAAGCGGTAAAGAATCAATGGCTGCATAATGATTATAGAGTGTCAATGTCACCATGTTCGTGTATGGCACACTTAAAAAACGTTGCACGACATCTGTTTTGTAAATGTTGAAATGGAACAGCTCAACAGCAGTAGGTGGATCAGAAAGTGGCCATTAAAAATGAAGATCAGAACTTTAATTCAATTTACTATTTTTAAAAGCTCATAACTACTTGAAAAATGTAATTCAAACCCTAATTTTTTTTTCAATTGAAGGAGCAAACACCAAATTTTAAAAAAAAATAAAAGGTTTAATAGCAAATTATGCACTATGTTTTTTTAAAACGGTTTTCTTAAAAAACAAACAAAAAAAAATTTATATATATATATATATATATATATATATATATATATAAAGAAAATCAACATATTTTGACTTGTTATATATATATATATATATATATATATATATATATGCCAAAAAAAATCACTTACCTAAAAAATAAATAAAAAATACTATTAAATGGGTAGTCCCATTCTTCATTGTTAAGAATTTATCCATATTTATATTTTAAATTCCATGTATTTTTTAAATAAAAGGATTTTTTAAAGCGAGGGTCGGAGAAAATCGCATTTTCGTAACGTGTTTTGCGCTAAGAGCTCCTGCTGCTAATATGAAATTTATCAAATATGGATTCGTCAAAGGGACATAAATGTCTTTTGTTGCGTGTGTTAACCAAAATTAGTATTTTTCGTCCTCCATAGTTAAAAAGAAACGCACATTCGCTTATAAGTTTTTCCCCTAAAACAAAAAATCCACTTCACCGATTGTTTTTTTTTAAATCTCTTAATGAAATACACAAGTTTTTGATTGATATATTTTAATACTTCTTTATCAACTGAATTTTTTTTTTAAATATCTAAAAGAAAACATTGAATGAAATAAAAAAAATTTGCCGTCAGCGTCTGTTATCTATTTGACGATATAAGCATAACACGAGCTTTCATCAAAAAAAAAAAAAAAAAAAATCAACGTGGTTTTTAAAAAAGGTTTTACACTTTGGACTTTACAAGTAAAATTCCAAAAATCTATTTTTTTTGTTGTTTTAAATTAGAATATTTTCTTTATTGATCTTTTATCTTCAATTAGTGATATATAAAACTTTGGTACATAAATTAATTATTAAAATTTTAGACATTTCAAAATGGGGGGAGGATTAAAAAAAAAAAAAAAAACGTTTGTCTAAAATATATTTGGTTTATTAGAAAGAGCATAAAATTTCACATTGACCCCGAAAATATCATAAAAATTAAACCAATAGAAAAATTGACAAATTTTTAAAGTTTAAAAATTGAAAAATATTTAACTTGTAAAATTCAATTGATTTCATTACGTAAAAAAAAAAAATGGCTGCATGAAGGCACGCTGGCATTTTGTTAACATTTTGTCAACACTGTTTTATAAAAAATAAGAAATAATATTTCTATTATTTTTTAAACAACTTTAATAGTTTATTTTGGAAGTATATTCCATACAGAAAATAAACAACCCACTTTAAAAAGAGAAATTACGAGTTTTTTTTATATTTTATTTGCAGTTTTCTGTTAGGGGTGTCAAAAATTTCTCCAAATTTCTGATACACCTAGAACAGCAATTTTACTTTTTATGGCACAATGATGGTTGAGCCGACCTTAAGTACGATCGCGATTTGTAAAATTAAAAAAAAGTCAGGCAATTATGCGTTATCGAAAACTAGGAAAAGCGAAGAAAAAAATACAAAAAATAACCAAAAGGCAAGAATTTTTTGTTTTTACTCATCTTTTTAATTTTCACGTGTTTACCGATTGTAAGATGTGTTACCCATGTATTTTGTTACCCATGTATTTTGTTACCCATGTAATTTGTTACCCATGTATTTTGTTATCGTCACGGGTACTTAGCCAAGCCAGCATGTTTTCCAAAATGGCCAACAATTTTGCCGGGACTGTCACGAATTGCAGATAAAAAAAATTTTTTTTTTTTAAACTTACTCTTATCCAATTATCTTGGACTCAGACTGAGGTTCTATTAACTCCTTTTTATTTCTTTTATCTTTACGACCAGATCCCGGCAAAATTGTTGACCGTGTTGTAAAGAACGATTTCTTATCTAGATAAAAGAGACGTCAACAGATGCATAGAGAATAGATCTTAGTAAACACATGTAAATGATAGATACATGCCTTTGGTAATAGTTATCTTTTTGCCTCATTTCCGTTAACTAAAATGCAATTTTGCGATATCACTTTAGTATTCCTTCTTACAGTCCCCAAATATAGTGTTGGAACTTTCAAATTTTATAACATTAAGTACGTTTACGACCAAAAACCTGCTGAATATATATATATATATATATATATATATATATATATATTCCTTCCCAAATCCTCTGGCCTTGGAGAGGAGACTAAAACTTGCTAGGTTTCAAATTATCTGAAATAACAGCAAGGGGAGACTTGATTCCAAATATTTCTCATGTTATATCTCCCCACTTTGGCTTTCATACATAAAGTAAAAGATTATTTGATACTGGAGATATTCATCTTACTCTATTTCTAAAAGAGGAGAGATATAACATGAAATATTTGGAATCAAGTCTCCCCTTGTTTTTATTTCAGATCATTTGAAACCATAGCAGCAAATTTTACTCTCCCCTCCAAGGCCAGATGCCCTTAAGGTCACACATTACTGTTTCAAGAAATGGGAGATCACTTTTTTATATTAATTTAAGGTAAAATGAACACCCACTGTATGGATGTTCATTTTACGTTAAATTAATATAGAAAAGTGATCCCCCACGTTATAATTTCTTTACATCTTGGAAACTACTAGTTTCCTGGGATTTTTACTGTTATTTTCGTTTTCAGCAACCTCGAAAACCTGTAATAGTGGTAATTTTAAAGGATTTTTCATGGGTGGAAAGATGCCCCTTTACCAATACTTCTATCATAGTCATTTGTTTTCCTAGTTTTGCATATGAATTACAAAATATCTGATATTTCCCCAAAACCTATGACCTTGATGGAGGAGGGGGGAGAGACAAAAACTTGCTGCTATGGTTTTAAATGATCTGAAATAACAGCAAGGGGAGACTTGATTCCAAATATTTCTCATGTTATATCTCCCCTCTTTGGTTTTCATACATAAGGTAAATTTCAGTGTATAAAGATTATTTGATACTGGAGATATTCATCTTATCCTATTTCTAAAAGAGGGGAGATATACTATGCGAAATATTTGGAATCAAGTCTCCCCTTGCTGTTATTTCAGATCATTTGAAACCCTAGCAGCAAGTTTCAGGCCAAGACCAAAAGGTTTTGGAGATATATATATATATATATATATATATATATATATATATATAAAATGGGTTAAGAAATTCCAACGAAAGAAAGATGTATATTTAAATAAGGGAGTAGTCACCAACAATGCATATTTTTTAACATTATTTTATTATTCCGTGTCTTGGTTTTTCATTGAGAATTATGTTTGGATCATTGTAATAATGTTTTTAAGTCATTGAAATCGTTTTTACGCGCGTTTCAGACGGTCTGTGATGTGTCCTCGTCAGAAATTATTTTCAAATGATTAAAAACATTATTACAATGATCCAAACATAATTCTCAATGAAAAACCAAGACCCGGAATAATAAAATAATGTTAAAAAATACACATTGTTGGTGACTACTCCCTTATTTAAATATATATATATATATATATATATATATATATATGCTACTTATCGTTAGGATTAGGAACCTGGAAGGAATATCGAATTTATATACACAATTTCCATTGATTTCCGAGGAGATATTTTTATGAGGGGAGCAGGTTGATATACGAAAGAATTTATAACATGAAAAGAAATAAAAACAGCGGATCTCCCTGAATTTAAGAAATAATTTGCATACAAAAATCTGCAAAAACAGTCAATTTGAAAGCGTTTTCGAAATAAGTTTCTTACGACTGACAACAAGCAGAATTTACTTGATCGCATCCTGTTTACAAGACAGGATTTTTGGATAGAACTTTCAGAACAGTAAAATAAAGAAAGCTTCTCAGGTACATGGACTGCAGCACGTATTAAGATCAGGAAAACTATTTGTCAGGACCAGCTTTAAATGTGATATTCGTTTTCAACAGATCCGAAAAACTAGAAAGTCAAAGAGGAGCATTCAGTTGGAAATAAACTGCAAATTGACAAAAATCTATTTGGACCGGCAATCTTAACATTGACCTTGTAGGCCATGGGGCCCAATCTGTACAAGCATTTTGGCGAACCTAAAGAATCTTGCCCCTCCCCTGTTTTTTTCCTTTTCATCTTTTCCAACGGATTATTATGGAAATAACACTTGTCTACCAGATTATCAAAAATATTTAAATATTTGTGTGGGGGTGGGGGTATGGTTGGGGGGGGGCCAATTTCTAATGCAATGTTCTAGTAAATCCATCATCCATTTTAAATTCATGTCGTCTTTAAGCCTTTTTTGAATTTCGCTTTTTAAAATAATCTAAGGCAAAATGTTTGTGTGCCAAAAACTTTCAACACACGCAACCAACACCGACAAAATTGTATTGTTTGAAAGATCAGTCTCTCAGCCAACAAATATGTAAAAATTGGCCAAAAGTATTAATTCTAGGCCATTTCTTAAAATGAGGGGTCAGTTTGTTTTTTTTTCAAAATTTTTCCAAGGTCATCATACTCCTTACTAGTCTTATTTTGAACATCGAGAGCTAAGTAGTTGGCCTTTTTTCACCTGTTCCTCTTTCGTGTTATAGGTTCGAGCCTGGCTACTGCAGCTAATTTTTTTTTTTGCTGGCACAGGTACTCTCTGCTATTTTTTTTTTTTCTTTTTTTAGAGGGTTGGTTAATTCTTTTTTTGTTTGAAACTTTTTTAGGGCTCCGTTCTCTTTTTTAAAAAGGCTAAACTGCTTTAAAAAAGGCTAAATTTGCAAAACTTGACCTTAAACAGAATTGTTCTAAAATGGGTGATCGATTTACTAGAACACTGCATTAGAAACTGAGTACCCCTACAAATATTTAAATATTGGCCTTTAGTTAAGATTGGTACTTTGTTTACACAGCCATTCGACAGAATTGACGTCAGACAAATTTCAAGGTATGGATGACCAAAAATTTTTTTTATGCAAATATCAGAATAGAAGTTTTATTCAAAGTCGTTAAACTTTTATAATAAAACTAGCAGAGGTACCCGGCATTGCCTGGTGTGTGGATGTGGTGTAGTAAGGAACCCCGGGAAGGGTAGTACCGAAGGGGGAGGATCAAAACAGTAGGCACTCCAGGTAGAGGTGTTAAAAAAAAGTGGTAGTAGACAGGCTGATTCAAACCCGTAACGCGAAGTAGGAAAAACGGGGAAAAAATAAAATAACATCTTAGCTGATGCGTCCATGGCAAAACCGGAAGTAGCGAGTGTTGAAATTGAGAGTAGTCAATCGGAAGGAGACGATAACTTGCGAAAATGTCAACAAAAAATGATCCTTCCTTGTAGAAAACGCTTTTTCAGTATAAAAAAGCGAAACTGACTCCATAGCATCAGCTCCCTGGCACTCGTGGCAGGGGCGTCCATAAAAGCAATAAGGTTTGATCAGTGCGGGGAAACCACTTATATCAGACAATTGCTATTCATTGGGACACTAGGGAGCTTGTTTCCCCCTCTTCCCCCAACATCTTGGGGAAGCAAACAACCAAAGTTGGGGAAAGAAAACAAAAAAAAACTGCCTCGCAGCAAAACTTAACTGCGGGATATGTTTGACCTCATTATCATTAAATTCGCGCCCCTGTCAATTAAGTTTTTATTGTTAAATTAAAGCACTTTTGTTACTCTGCCATCATGGGCGAACAGGTAACGCATCAGGATTTTTTTCACGTTCACCTCAAGGTTCCGGGTTCAATCCTACCTACCTACCAAAACTTTTCTTTTATCACACGGGCAATGCCGGGCATGTTCAGTGTTTTTTTTTTTTTTTTAAGTTTGACATTGTTTTTTTTTTTGTTTTTTTTTGTAATAATCTACCCCCCCCCACACACACACAAGGCAGCCCCGCTAGTCTATTATATAAAAGGGAATGTGTGTGTGTGTGTTTCTATGTCTCAAAAACTTTGACCCAGGTGACAGATTTTCACCAGATAGCTATCATTTTGAAGCTCGATCTTTGGACGACAGATATCAAAAAATTGGCTAAAAAATGTTAATTCCTACACCCTCAACGAGACACTTTACAGGGAGAGGTAGAAAAAAAAAATCGTTCCCTCATGACAATCTAGGCAAATACGCCGGTCCTTAAATTAGTTTAAATATTATAAAAAGCGACCCAGATTCGCTCAAGCGGTCATGGCACAATGGTCAAAGTGGCAGCGTTGTTATCTTCAGATTGTAGGTTCGATCCGAGGCATTGGATAAATTTTGATTTTTCAAGTTTTAATATTGAAACTTGGTTATTATGCCATTTTTCGTGGTCGCTGTTTTTTGCTTTTCAGATTTTTTTAAAGTTTTAACATTGTTTTGCATCATGTTCGTTTTGTTTTTCCGATTTTAAGAAATTTTAACATCGTTCGTTTGCATCACGTTTGTTTTTCCGATTTTTTTAAAAAGTTTCAACATTGTTTTTTTTATATAATATCTAAACATGGTTATTACTTTGCTTATTCTTTTGTTTCAACCCCCTCCCCCCCCCCAAAAAAAAACCACACTCATACACCTCTAAACATCCAGGCAATGCCGGGTACCACCGCTAGTCTATTATATAAAGGCAAAATGTGTGTTAGTATGTGTGTCTGCCAAAAACTTTCTACACACAATGACAAGTTTGGTATTGTTAGAAAGATCGATCTCTCAGATGACAAATATATAAAAATTTGCCAAAAATATTAATTCTGTGCTGGTCAACTGGGCCGTTCTTTTTGCAAGGAGGAGTCAGATGCCTAGCAATCTCAACGTACGTTTTAAAGACGTCATTTTGCCCGTAACGTCATAAGTCGCTGTGGCCGAGACTGCTAACATGTTTTCTTTTTTCACATCTTTTTCCTCTTTTGCATTACGAGTTCAAACCTGGCTACTGCGACTTTTTTTTTTTTTTGTACTCACACGGGTACTTGCTATTTTGATTGAAACAAAAGTTGTTTTGATTTTTTTTTCTGGGGGTTGGTGGCTCAATAGCTTTAGTATACCACCTCTTCACTCAGGCAACACTGGCTACCCATGATAATTTATTATATAAAAAGGAAAATGTTTGTGTGTGTATGTTTGACAAAAGCTTGACACACGGACAGTGACAAAATTGGTATCGTTAGAAAGATCAATCTCCTGGATGACAAATATATAAAAATTGGCCAAAAAGATTAATTCTGTGCTGATCAACTGGGCTGTTTTTTAACGTCGACTTTTGCAAGTCACACACCTACCAATTTCAACGTACATTTGTGATACTATAAAGTGGCCCTGGGGTGGATTTGAGCCACTAAGTGCTGAGAGGGGGGAATAGACAAAGGAAGAGGAAATAGCTTAGAATAAACAAAGAAATCGGAAATATCCTATAATCAACAATAGATAGAAAATAGCAAACAATAATAGAAACCTACTGATAAAACAGGGAAGGGCAGCTTCCGGTAGCCAGGGTGGGGTGGGCGACCCGAGAGACCAAGACAGAGGAGACAGGCTGTTGAGATCTAGATGCGGCAGACAACAGATGGGAGTTGATAACGACTACAGTTGAACAGTTATAGAGTTGACTGTGAAACAGAGATAGACGAATGTAAGCTCAATAGAACGGGGAGAAGATACACACACGCAATTCCAACAGTCAATTTATATGTGAACATTAGCGTTTGTGTTTTTCCTTTGTTCATATTTGTACTTTGTGAAACCACGCATGTCGCCAGCGAGAAAATGACGATCCGGCCATGAACGAAAAATCCACGGTACACGACGTTGGGAGTCGGCGATCTGACGAGGGAGGCACACGTGGTGTTACACATTTATGAAAGGTTATTTTGAAGGCCAATGATGTCATACGTCGCGGTGGCCGAGACAGCTAGCCTATTAGCTGTTTTTCACGTTACAGGTTCAAGCCTGGCTACTGCAGTTAATTCTTTTTTTTTGCGCTTGCACGGGCACTTATTTTAGTTTTTTTAGGGCTGGGGTGGGAGGGGGACTCAATAGCCTTATACCACCTCTCCACACCCAGGCAACGCCAGGTACCCATGTTAGTATAATATATATGAAAAAAATTATCTTAAAAAAATCTTGTTAAAAAATAGTTCATAAACATTATAAAAGGTTATGATTTTGTTATAAAAGTTTAAAGATTGTTCAAATAAAACTTCTATTTTTATACTTTATGCATTAAAAAAAAAAAAAAAAAAAAATACATATAAAGTTTTGTCATCGTACCTAAAAATTGACATCACTACCGCTGAATGGCTTTGTAAACAAAAGTGCCAATCTATAAAAGATAAAATGTGTACACTTCCCTACCAAATAACTTTCTGTCTACAGACTCGAGATTTGACATAAGGGGTATTCAGATTTGGAAAAATCTTTAATCAGTTTTCGGCCAGAAATTTGGCTGTTAAGTGGGTCAAAGTTCAACGATTTAACCTTTGAGAATTCTACCAAACTCCTCCGCCAATTTTGGGTCTAAGCACTTGAAATTTTAGATATAGGTTACTTGGACATGGATCTAACTTTATAATTTGATTTGAGCCCAAATAATAAATATTAAGGTCATAATTGGGGTCAAAGTTTTAAAAATTTGACCTCTGCAGTCTCTACCAAAATACTTAGCCAATTTTTGGTCTAAACATTTGAAATCTTACATAAAGTGTATTCAGACATAGGGCAAGCTTTTTAATAGTTTTTTGCTGAAAATTTGGCTTCCAATGAGTCAAAGTTCAGAAGATTTTACCTTTGCAGTCTCTACCAAACTATTAAGCCAATTTTGGGTCTAAACACTTGAAATTTTACATAAAAGGTATTCAGACATGCAAGCTTTTTAATCAGTTTTGGGGCGAAAATTTGGCTGGCAAGAAGTCAAAGTTTACCGAGTTGACCTTCACAGACTACCAAATTCAAAGTAGGTTGTTATGTCCGGGATGGGATGAAGTAAAAATAATAACAGAGACCCACTGGAAAGTGAGAAAACTTAAACAGCTCACATGCTCGGACATAACAACCTACTGAGCAAACCAAGCATAGAGCCGAATGCAATTTGGACACCTCTGATAGAGAGAGAAAACCTTGAATAACAACATAGGTTTAACATTAACAAAAACCAACTAAGAATTGTCCTAGTGACATATGGCTGAGTGGTTCTAGACGTTGTATCAAAGTTTACAGTTACCCAAAGGTGCTGAGTTCAATCCTGAACGAAGGCAGTGAAAAAAGTAACATTCAAAACAGAGAATCAGCAACTATGTCCCAAAGCCTAGCTGGAGTCCGAACATGGTACCCCCGTAATAATAATAATAAAGGGTTGGGTTCGAGACTCCTAACAAACAGTTCCCCAGTTCGATACAAAACACCTGACGAAGGCCGGAGGGCAAAACGGCCGAAACGTTGTGACAATAACAACCAAGATGAGGAAGTCAGTCCGACAATCTCAATCGATCGTAATTTCTCTTTTTAAAGTGGTTTGTTTAATTTCTTTATGGAATATACTTCCAAAATAAACTATTAGTTTTGAAAAATAGAAATTTTTTTTTTTTTTTTTTAAATAAAAAATTAGTGTTTACAAAGTTCCTGCGCGCGCTCATGCAGCCATTTTTTACGTAATAAAATGAACTGAATTTTAAGAGTTAAATTTTTTTTCTATTTAAAAATTTTCTATTGATTCAATTTTTACAATATTTGCAGGTTTAATGTGAAATTTTATGCTCTTTCCAATAAATCGAATATTCTAGACAAACGTTTTTTTTTTATTTATTTACCCCCCCCCCCTCCTATTTTGAAATCTATTAAAATGAAAATTTTCTCACCTCAGATTTATCTATCACAAATTAAAGATAAAAGATCAATAAATAAAATCTAATTCAAAACAAAACAAAATAGAATAGCACTGGTGCAAATTTACCTGTAAAGTCAACAGTTTAAAACTTTTTTTTTTTTTTTAAGTGAAATCTCACATTTTTTAAATTTTGTCCTGAAAAGATTGAACACCAACAATTTTTTTCTGCTTCATGCAATTTTTTTTTTTTTTTTTTTTTTTTTTTTTAGATAAAAAAACACTCCATAAAGAAATGAAATATATTAAATCAAAAACTCATGTATTTCTTTAAGAGAAGAAAGAAAAAAAAAAAAAGAAAAATCGATCGAGTGGAATTTTTTTAACGGTAAAAACTGATAAGTGAAATGTAATCATTTTCCAAGTTACGGTGGCCCATATTTACTAACTTTTGTTTACAGCCAGCAATAGAAAGGGAAATTAATTCTAGCGCTTAAGGCCACCGAAGTTCTCAACTGTAATAAAAGGAGACATTTGTCTCCTTTTATTACAGTTGTGAAACATCTGATGCTGCAGTATTTTTTTAATCCTTGCTTGAAGTATTTTATTTAAAAAGGACATCTATATATAAAAAAGTCTATATATAAAAGGCAAAATGTGTGTGACCATTTCGTACATGTCTCACAAAGGCTTTTTTTGCCGACGCTCCCGGGGGGGGGGATACTATTGCTTAGAACTGTTTATATAGCCCCTAGATAATATCTAGGATTTGGGAACGCAGGTTGCCTCTAGATTTATTCATGTCGATTTTTACAAAATTATTGCTATTTCAGCCCGTCTTGTGTTCGTTCAGCTTTTTCGTATAGAAAGCGAAACTAATTCAAAGCTAAGGGAAGGTTCCCGGCAATCGCACCAGGAAACGTCCAGAAGCAATCAGCTTTGACCAATGTGAGGCCAAACTCCTTATATCAGACAATTGCTATTCAATCTGGACAATGGGGAGCTGGTTTCCCCCTCCAACATCTTGGAGAATTGGGTAAACAAACCCAAATGCTGCCTCGCAGCAAAAGTCAACTGCACGACTTCTATATAGAAGCAGCAGAGTTAAATTTTATTGTGGCCACATGTCAATTCTGTTTTTAATAGCTAAATAAATTTAAACATGTTTCCGTTGTATGTCGCAGTGGCCCAGTGGTTAACGTCGCACATTTCTTTTTTTCACTTTAATTTCCAACTTTGCCTCAAGACTTCAGGTTCGATCCTCATACTTACCTTACCAAAACTTTTTATTTTAACCCCCCCCCTCCCCGCAGTTTCGATTTACCCAACACCACACGCACCTCCAAACACCTGGGCACACCGGGTACCCCCCACTAGTGAAATATAAAATATAAATATGGATAAATTCTTAGTGAAGAATGGAAGTACCCATTGATTAGTATTTTTTATAGGCAAGTGATTTTTGGAATATATTATATTCTAAGTTAAAATTTGTTGATTTTCTGGAAATCTTTTTTTAAAGAAAACGGATTTAAAAACAAATATTGCATATTTCGCTATTAAACCTGTTATTTTAAAACTTGGTCTTTGCTCCTTTTATTGAAAAAGAAATTAGGGTTTGAATTACATTTTTCAAGTAGTTATAAGCTTCGAAAGATAGCAGGTCTAATTATTCAAGTTTTTATCACATTTTTAAATGGCGATTTTCTGACACTACTAGTGAATCCCCTTTTTAAAAGTCATTTAATTTTTTGGTACTTCTATAATTTATCGGCGAAAATGAAGACGCCATTTTTTCGGTCACCTGCCGTTAAAATCAGAGGGAGAAATCAGTATTTTAAACTATGACCGAAGTAGGAAATAAAAAAATTACAAAATTGTTTGGGTTTGTATTACAGATTCGAAAAGTTAAAAAAAAAATTGTAAATATATATATATATATATATATATATAACACGGAAATTACATAATTGTCGATGCAATAATTTATTTCAACCTTATGGTATTTTCAAGCATCTAAAACTGTAATTGTCTAGTTTAGATGCTTGAAAATACCAAAGGTTGAAATAAATTATTGCATCAACAATTATGTAATTTCCGTGTTATATTTTTATGTTATTGCTCTGTTTACCACATTGAGCTCTCATACCCGGATTTCCTCCTGGAATTATTCTATTATAACACTACACACACACACACACATATATATATATATATATATATATATATATATATATATATATATATATATATATATATATATATATATATATATATATAACAACTTATCAAAGTTATAATTTACTTTTCTACCTAACTGGATAATTTTCTAGTGTTTTTATTTTATGTAACATGTTTATTTAGCTCGAAAAACATTCAGTGTTACCGATATATTGGAAAATTAAAAATGACGCCCGACTCTTTAACGCGATAAGTTTGGGAAAAGGAGTTAAAACACCACCGAATATGTGTCAGCCTATGTCACGGTAACATATTGAGCGTAGCAGGAAGCAGGATTTTGTCTTTTTTTTTTTTTTTCTTTTTTTTTAATTATTTTAACTTTCCAATCGGTAAACACTTCCTATTTACAATGCCTCCCCACGGGACAGAGTTAGACACCAGGGTCGTTTTTTAACGTGGAGAAAAGGAACAAAAATAAAAATTGTCTCAGTCGTGAAGGATTTCTCCTCCACTGACAGAACAGGAAATTGAAGTGCAGCATCTGAAGAACAGATACTACACTTTACACCGTTTTTCGAACTGAATAAACATGTTATGTTAAATAACACTAGAAAATTATCCAGTTAGGTAGAAAAGTAACTTTGATAACGTTTGTTATATATTTATTTTTTGTTGACAACTCTTTCGAATTTGTGTCAGTAATAAACTCAATCGAAACTTTTCCAATTAAACAATTACGGATATACGTTTTCTTTCACTTTATATAATTCTTTCCGGAAGTAATTAATATCTAGTTTAATTAATTAATTTATTTATTTTTTTTTTTATTATTTCATAAATTTCCATTTTCGGCGAGAAACTGTAGAAGTACCTTTTTTTTTGGTATTATTATACAAACACCGTGACAGCGTTAGGGTTAGGGTTAGGGTTAGGGTTAGGGTTTAGGGTTAGGGTTAGGGTTTAGGGTTAGGGGTTAGGGTTAATTCGCTGTCACGGTGTTTGTATAGTTTTACCTTTTTTTTTTTCAAAATTTTTTCAGCTATAATTGTCGAAAAAAAAAAAAAAAAAAAAAAAAGTGAGGGAGTGGGCACTCGTGTCGTACCGGGCGGACGGGCGGTCAGCTCCGGCGGTGCGCCGTTTTTTGTAGTGATTTAACAATTTCAAAAATATTTCATTTCCGAAACAACCGGTCAATTTGTGAGTTTAATTTTGTATTTTTAACGAATTTAGGCTTACGTTCAACTTAAAACAAAAAGTTTTGGTACTAGTGCAGTTGATCCGTGCTGAAATAACATTTAAAAAGCCATTCTTAACATGGGGAGGGGAGGGTATTTTGTACCTATTCCTGTACTTCAACCTAACAATTGAATAAAAAAAAAAACTTTAGCGCGGATCAGTAAGTGCACTAGCACCAAAATTTTAAATAAAAAGCGTAAATATTTTCAGCCAAAACCCGTAAAATGATTTGAATTTTCCAGAAAATTCCATCGATTATCTCGAACTTTACAGCTTTAATAAATAAGCTGCTCTTGAAACATTTTAGTCAAATTACAGTAAACAAAATTTTCTGGTGGCTGATGTAATAATTCAATTGAACCTAAATTTTAGATGTAGAAAGTTTATACACGACTTGTTTAGCAACTTTATTCTTTTATAAAAATAATCGACAAATGGTTCGAAAAATAAAAACGAACCCTTTTAGCATGGATTTTTTTTTTCTTTTTGCAATAAACGTCAATTTAAACGTGAATGAATTTCGCCATAAACAATGACAAATGAGGTCGTCGACTTAAACCAGAATACGATGAAAAATGTGCGTAAAAATTATTATATTGTCGCGGGAGGGGTGGAGAAAAACAGGCGACTTGAAGTCGGCAGCAGCAGTGTCAGATAAAAAAAAATATCAGTGTTTGATTCTTTTGTATATAAAATGTTATGGTTTCGAATTTGTTTTTAGTGAACATAATTTATGAAATATTCAGTTTTTTTTTTTTGTTTTGTTTTTTTCTTAGAAAAATAAAATATCTGCCACTGAATGCTGATTGCTGTGCCGCGCCGCGGACAGAGTCGCGGTCGCTTATTCTGCTGTATCAACTTTTATAAAGATAATTTAAAACCTAGGCACTAACATTCACAAGCCAATTGAGAAAGCCATTCTTAACATGGGGAGAAGAGCGGTGTTTATTAACTTACGTTACGTGGTTGGAACGCTAAAATGAAGACTTGCTCGTGCATGTGAAACTAAACTGCACTAGTAGCAAACTATGAATTCTGGCGAAAAAAAAATAAAACGTTTGAAAGCCGTGCCGTAGCTGACATTATGTTTTTGTTTCACAAAACTGCGTTTTATTGAAACCTGGAGTAGGGTATTATGTAAAAAGAAAACCGATTATGTTAACCGAAACGAAGCAACCTGCAATCACTCATTATGCCACAGAACAATTTTAATAATTCTTATAACAGTATTTAATAATGGTTACGGCTCCTTAGTTTAGAAAACGGATTTAAAAAGTGTTTACAAATTTACTTATTTATATAATTGTGAAATAAATATTTTGATAAATACTTCAAGTTTTTTTTTTTTTAATAATTTTTTAAATTCATTACAAGAATTTACTTCGATTCATTACACATTGTTTACGTTTTGGGTTTTTTTTTTTTTTGCTCAAGTCATGTTTCCCTTTTTTGGGTGTGCAAACTTAAAATACACATCTGCAAAAATAAAATTGGGTATAAAACTTGTGGAGAACGCTCTGCTTTAGATTTTGATTTCAATTTCCGTTCCATTATTATAACAACCGTAAAACAGCGTTCTCCGCAAGTTTTACCTAAAATTGTGTACAAAAAGGTTATTTTCTTTCATGCCAATTTGTTGTACAACAAAACCGGAAGTTCGGTTTCGTACACCATGTTTTCACACGACACCGGTTCCGTCGTATTTCCGGTCACCCAATCTTCCATTTCGCCGCATTTTTAAGTCAAATGCAATTTTTACGATATCTTATTAAATTGTTAGGTGAAAATACAGAATTTAATAAGCCCCCCTCCCCATGTTAAGAAGAGATTTCTAAACATTATTTCAGTAAGGTCTGTATTCTGCATAATTATCTTAAAACTAAAAACTTCAATATATCCAAATTTAATCCTCATCAAAATCCTAAACAAAACCAATTACTTGTTGTTGTTTTTAGGGGGGGGGGGTCAAGTTAAATTCCAGTTTTACGATATTTTAGTTAATTGTTAGGTGAAAGTAGAGAAGTTATAAAACACCTTTCACCTCCCCATGTTAAGAATGGCTTTTTAAATAAAGTGGTGCTGGTGCTTATGTATTTTTGGTACCACGCTATTTTTAAACGTTTTTTTCCAGGTGAAATTCAAGTTTCACGATCTTTCTGATTAAATTGTTAAGTGGAAGCACAATAGTCACAAAACACCGTTTCTTCTACATGTTAAGAATGGCTTTCGAAATAACGTTATTCCAGTGCGCCAGTGCTGTACCAAAAATACACAAGTACCAATAACGTTATTATTTCAGCACGATAAGTACTTTTGCTGTTTTTTTTTTGTTTTTTTTTGTTTTTTTACGTTAGAAATTCTATGCCGGCAATTTTGAAAATGTCCCAAAAATGCTTACTCGTTCTGTTTCACGCTATGTAGCCCAGAATTGGTTGATTTCATGTTACGGAAGATGAACACACGCAAGATGTATTTGTAGGATGTAGACAGATCAATTCCCACTTTAAAGTCTTTTTGGTATTTTTTTTTCTTTTTTTTTTATTGCTCCAGTGTTCCACTGTTCCACTCCAGCGTAGTATAAACACCCCCCAACCACCCCATATTAATAACGGCTTTCGCAATAAACGCCCCAATCTCCATGTTAAGAATGGCTTTCGAGGTTGAGGGTGTTTATTCGGAAAGCCATTCTTAACATGGGGAGATTGGGGTACTTATAATACGCTGAGGAGGCACGTCGTAAAAATTTACCGATTTTTTTCTATGACGAGGTGGTGGCTATATAAAGTATGCTTAAAAATATTCGTTCTGTCAATATCACTTCAAGCCAAAGTTCAATGACAAACGAATCTTAACATAAACTAACGTATTAATTACAACCGAATTATGAATAGAAAAGGAAAAATGCGTCGTGTGATAAGACGATGTTATCCAATTACAAACACGATGAGTCGTAGGAATTTTCCGCAAAGTTTGTTTTCTTCCATCGGTGAATCAAGGAATGAGCTTTTATTACATTTCAGTATTTTCTGCCCCCACACTGTCATTGGTATAGTAAAATTAAGATTTTATAGCGATATTGAAGTTTTTGTTTGTTTTTTGCTCACATGACCCTATTCCAAATTCGTGGTCGTGGACCGCCATCAATAGATGGTCAATCCGGCATCAAACGGTCATAAAGTCACAAAATCATTTTCAAGGTAAAATTTGCCGGAATAATTTTCGGTAAATTTTTACGACGTGCCCCTGTGTATTATAAACACCCCCACCTCTCCATGTTAAGAACGGCTTTCGGAATAACCTCCCCCCCCAATCTCGAAAGCCGTTCTTAACATGGAAGGTTGGGAGTATCCCGGAAGCCGTTCTTAACATTGGATGGTTGGGTCGTAAAAATACATAATTTTAAAATGAAAATTAAGATACTTCTGCAGTTAAAAGGCGGTGCCATTTTTAAATAGGATATGAAAGGTGAATTCAACTTTGACGGTATCTTGTTCATTAAATCGGATATTTTTTTAGATTAGGTCCACAATTCTTTTAAATGACGACTTTTATAGTCGTACGCAAGACAGTCTTAAAAGACAAGATAACGAAGGCCATGGTTTACGGCTATGCTGAATACAGAAATCACATTGAAATTTTGCAGAAATAATTAGTTATCGAGATATAAAAAGTTGTATTATGCATTGTATTCTTTGGCGGCCATCTTTGTTACGCACGTAGATTTGTTTATGGCGCGCACGCGCGTAACAAAGATAGCCGCCAAATACAATGCATAATACAACTTTTTATATCTCGATAACTACTTATTTCTGAAAAATTTCAATACGATTTTCGTATTCAGCATAGTCGAAAACCTTTAAGAGTCGTCATTTAAAAGAAAGGTGGACCTAAACGAGAATTACCTCCCTATATATTAGGGTCCAATCAATCCATTGAAAAAAGCCGTTCTTAGCATGGGGAGTTCATTCTGAAAGCCGCTCTTAGGTGGGGAGGGGGGGATTCTCGTCCAGATCCGCTTGCAATTATTTATATTGGATTAAGACAGGCTGAATTCAACTTGAATTTATATGACCGTTTGGTAATAGAGTTCCACTGGTGGCGACCCATGGCAACGAATTCAGGGTACTCTGTACTGTACTAGCAGTGTCAGAAATTTCGTGAAAATAGTGAATAATTCCACCCCATCTTTCCAAGCTTATAACTCCTCGAAAAATGTAATTCAAGCCCTAATTTTTTTTTTTTCAATTAAAGGAGCAAGGACCAAGGTTTTATTATAAAAAAAAAAAAAAAAAAAAAAAAAAAAAAGTGTTTTTTTTTTTAAAAAAAGGTTTTAAACTTCGGACTTTACAGGTAAATTTCTAAAAAAGCGATTTTCTTTTTGTTTTAAATTTGAATATATTATTTATTGACCTTTTCTCTTCAATTTGTGATATATAAAACTATTCAAGATAAATTAATTATTTACTTTTTAATAGACATTTCAAAATGAGATGCGTGAATTATTCGACCCCCTGTCTTTTCAAGCTTATAACTCCTCGAAAAATGTAATTCAAGCCCTAATTATTTTTTCAATTAAAAGGAGCAAGGACCAAGGTTTCATTAAAAAAAAAAAAAAAGACAAAAAAAAAACAATGTGTTCTTATAAAATAAGGTTTTAAACTTCGGACTTTACAGGTAAATTTCTAAAAAAGCGATTTTTCGAATCTGTGTACAGACTGTACACAGATTCGAAAAAGTTGTCAAAAACACAAATATATAAAAAATAAATGTTGTCAAAGGCAAGATAAGTTAATTTTCTACCTAACTGGATTTTTTTTTAGTGTTTTTATTTAATGAAACATGTTTATTCAGCTCAAGTGTTTACCGATGTATTGGAAAATTGCAAAATGGTGGGGCACTGTGGGGCACTCAGTATATATATTTTTTTCATAGTATTTAAATTTCAAGATGTTTTTATTAAATTGTAAAGTTAAAGTAGGTACAAAACACCCTCCCCAGGTTAAGAATGGCTTTCTAAATAACATTTCAACACTGATCAATAAGTGCATTTGCATTACTACCGAAAGCCATTCTTAACATGGGTAGCGCCGGTAGCGGGTAACTAATCTGTTTTCGAATATTCGACGAATAAGATATCGTAAAAAAAAAAAAATTTACCTTGAAAATCATATCTTTAAAAAAATTAAACACGGTACTGGACGTTATAGAGACTGCCCCCCCTCCCCTTCTAAATTCCACAATTTACTTTTTTCCTGTTAATGTCATCGAGTTAAGTTTCAGATTATAAAAAGAAAAATTTTAATCTTTTATAACTTTTCAATTATAGCGTTAAAATAGCGCGGATCACTCTCTGCACTAGTACCCCCCTTCCTATGTGAAGAAGGGCTTTCTAAATAAGTCATTTCAGCACGGTAACTTCTCTACAGAGGTACCAAAAATTCTGCTAAATTAAAAGCAATTTTTATTTTTGCTTCGATTATAAAGTGTCCCCATTTTGAGGGGGTGGTGAATTTTCCCCCACATTAAAAACAGACCTTTTTGTCTAACTTTGCCCTCGTGGGAGGCAAATTAATACGAACAATCACTTTCTGGCTAGAATTAAGAAAAAAAAAATGCATAAACGAAGACGAATATTGTAATCTGTTTTTCACGTCTTCAAATTATAAGCATTAAACAAAAAAAAAAAAAAAAAGAAAACGTATTTCACGAACGCGGCGCCACTATACTACAAAAGAAACAAAAGAATTGGATTTTTTTTTGTTGTTTTCTTACCTGGCGGTGAAATTAAAAGCCGAGGAGACGTTAAGTTGCCAAAGTTGGAGCGAAAGAAAGAATGAGTTTGTTTTGAATGAAAAAATAAGCAACCTTTTAAAATTGACCTTGATTTTATATATAGATATATATACACGTTCTTTCTTTTTTTTTTTTTTTTTTTAGATTTGTTTTCGAATCTTTAATAAGATTTTTTTTATTATTATTTAAAAAAAAAAAATCGTGCGAAACAAGTGTCGTTTGCCAGTTGGTGCCTCAAGGTAAAATAAAAGGTTACTTTGCTCCGTTTGTCATTTATACATTTTTGGGGGAGAGAAAAAGAAACGAGTAGAACTCCAGATGACGTTATGTGGTTTAACAAGCATTTCTAGGGGCGGGGCTTACTGGCAGGCGAAGGTCGAAAATACGTTTTCTGATTGGTCACACCTCCCAAAGATTAAGGGGAGATAACCTACTATTCCCAACGTTGGGTTAGCAGACCTCCGCTGTTAAGAGCGCGTTTTATATGAACTTGCACCTTTTGACGTTGTCCGGGAAAGTAACGAGAATTACATATACTGTTGCCATGTTATCACGTTTATCTTATGTTTTAATTTCTAAAAATAAGACATCATCTTACTGTTTATGGATATCTAGCGTTAATACTGACCAGAGAATATTCTAGCAAAAAAAAAAAAATTTTTTTAATTTACTACAACCATTGTATTTTTACAATGTTATTCTACAAAAATTGTGTTTGATCTTAGTATAAGTCTTTGTTTTCAAATCCTTGGTAAGCGATAATTGGTATTGATAATTGAGCAGTAGTACCTATTTACAATGCCTTCCCACGGGACAGAGTTAGACACCAGGGTCGTTTTTTTAACGTGGAGAAAAGGTACAAAAATAAAAATTGTCTCAGTCGTGAAGGATTTCTCCTCCACTGAAAGAGAACGAGAAATGGAAGTGCCGCATCTGAAGAACAGATACTACACTCTGATTTTTGCCAATTGAGCAGTAGTAACGGTAACTACTAGTAACCCCAAATTAAATCGGGGGGGGGGGACATGAATGTCCTTATAAAATTTAATTTTTACAAAAACAAATTTAAATTGTATAACTTTTAAAATATGCATTTCTATAAGAAATAAACAAGTTTGTTTTATATATTGTAGAAGTGGGAGCATCGTATATACTCGCGGTTTGAAAATTTGAATATCTTTGCTTTATAAGATCATTGCGGATTGGTTGTAACCGTCAACTTCTTTTCTGGCTTGCCCAATCAGAGACCAGCTCTCAGGCGAACTAACCACATGAAATTGATAAAATGGTTAAACCGCATGGCAAATCAATCTCTCTCTCTCTCTCTCTCTCTCTCTCTCTCTCTCTCCCCCCCTCCCTCCAAGCTGTCCAAGACATGTCAGCATGGACATAAAACCGATTATTGTTATTATCATCATATCTATATATCTATAAAAGTGAGGATACTTCTCAACCTATATACTCCCAAAATTTCTTATATAAAGACTTGAAATTTGGTATATAGGATAATCAGACATGTGGAAAAAATTTTAATCGGTTTTCATCAGAAAAAAAGGGCGGCTAAGCGAAGCGGTCAAAATTGAAAAATTGGTAGGTGGGACATATCAGATTTTTGTCTGTTTGCTGTTTCACGAATGCGCATGCGTGAATAGTTCACATTACAGATTACTTATGTTAAGAATAAGTAGTTTTGAAAACACTTTTTAAAGATCGTGTCACGCTGGTCTAATGGTTATCGCACTTGGCTCAGTCTTTTTAGGTTGTGGTTTCGATTTGAACTTGGGCATTTTTTCTTTTTTTTACTTACAAAAAGTGAACTGTTTCGAAAAAAAAACATAATACTCACATGCATATCTCTCAGTTTTTATATTAATTAAAATATAATATTTATGCGTATTTTACGACCAGGCAACGCCAGGCGGCCTGCTAGTTATCTATATATTAATACCATAGTAACTTTAGCGTACGTGTATCATGGTTCCGGATTATGAATTATTCGATCGGGAGATCTTATTTATTAAAAAGGAGGAGAAAAGATGCTAACATACTATGAAAATTAAATTAGTATAAAGATACAATAATTTAATGTTCGTTGTATGTTATCTTATTCTATCCTTGTTTTTAATAAATAGGATCTCCTGATCACCAATAACGCAATGTAAAAAAATAAATTACAATAATAAGAAATGATGTCGTTTTTGGGCCGCAGGTAAAACTGAAACATACTTCCTTGGTCTTCTGGCTACGATCCAAGGGTAGTATCTGTTCTGTCTAAAGATGGTATAATGATTTCATGAGGTTTTTGTTCGTGCCGGGTGTCCATGAAATGGAAATATGTCACAGACTTATATTTTGGAAATAAACCGTAATAACCAAATATATTCTGACACTACATTAACCAGATTACTTAGATAAATAGTTTTACTGTTTTAACAAAAGGGCTTCAATAATATTGCAGGGTCTCCATTTACACTAAACGTCCACAGAAAGCCTAGCAGCATTGTTATTATAGCTTGGAGATTACAGAAATAATTTTTGTAATTCATGTGAAAGTAATATACATGCATTCTGGAGAAAAAAAATATTAAGTCAGTTTAGTGCAAATATGTTATCAAAATCGAATTTGGAATGCCCTTTTCTCTTCCCTGCAACCTCTTTCTCACAGAAGAGATGTTGCGAGCCTGTCTCTGTTTTCATCGCAAGTGCTCGTCTGAGCTCCAATCTATGCCCCCCACCTCGCCAAACATTTACAAGAAATACTCGCGGTTGAAAACACTATCAATAATTTCTCCCACTCTTTATTTGTGCCTAAACCTAAACGTAGATTCCATGAACAAAGCTTCTTTCTTAGAAGTGCACGCCTGTGGAACTCTCTTCCATTTACCTGCTTTCCATCTGACTACAATAAGGTTGTCTTCAGGTCCAATGTAAACAAGTTCTTGATGAGCCGCTCCCCTTAAGTAATCAAATTTACCAAATTTACACTTCTAACGATTACTATACTGTCCTTTTCACCACTGTATACTCTTTAACCCATATCCTCGAGTGGCATCTGGGCCTTGATAAATGGTGATTCCCTTGTAAAAAAAAAAAATTATGGATTCTACACTACTTAAAAAATTATGTTCCATTTAAGGAACAATGGTAGGAAAAAATGTTAGCATAGCATAAAAAAATATTATATTTATTTTTAGCTAAGAGATTTTATTCTTATTTTTATTTATTTTTTACGTATGAAAGATGCCGCTGTGGAATTTCGACAGGTCTCGTGAGGAGTTGTTGTTATTATTATTAGTATTATTATTAATAGTAATGTTGTGTCGCGACCAGACACTTAGGACTCAGACGAAAAAGAAACACGAGTATACAAGTCGGAGAACAATAAAAGTGTATTTAACTTCAAATAAATACAAATATAAAATAAGCAGGTTGCAAAACAATTGCGTTTGCGGCTTTTCAAGAAGTCCAAAAAGTTCTTATTTTAACGTCTTCAGTTTGACGGCCCCATTCAAGTTCGGAAAGAAGAGAGATGAAATAATAAGTATTTCCTCCACAGAGGTTCGAACGAAAGAGAGAATTTAAAGGGAATCTCTAGTCCCGCTTAATAAATAGGTTGCCGTGATTGATCGATGAGCGGCACCTTTGGCCAATGAGAAGAGCCTTATTTAAAGTGTAAGGAAAGGAAATGAGAAGACGAAAAGGGAGGTAACTCTAGTTTTTTTTTAGAGCAGTAATAGTAGTAGCAATAGTGGTATGCTATTAGTAGTAGTATTAGTATTAATATTGTGACGACTTACAAGTAAATGTTACCAAAATTAGTATTATGTTAGTCTTAAACAAACTAGATTAAAATAGCTGTCCATATAATCTAAAAAATAATATCAGTACAAATAATCTAAATAATTTGAATACAATTATGTTATGGTATTTTATAAGTTTGTCTGCTTCTACAGAAATAAAGGCACTTGATTGGTTGGCAAAAAGGAGAATAGACAGAGTACAACCTACTAAGGCAATAGTTTGTACGATGTCAATACCGGAATTCGAATTTCGCATAAATCTAAATGATATTTTTCAATTGGGTATGCATTGTAAAAATGTAAAGAAATTACCCTTTGTCTTGCCAACCATAGAATTTATTACATTTTTTTTTTTTTTTTTAGCTAAGAGATTTATTCTTATCTTATTTTTATTTACTTTGTTAATAAATTAAAAATAATATCTCTTAGCTAAAACAAAATATTAAAGATTTCTTTTAGCTAAGAGATTTTACTTTTATTTTATTTTTATTTATCTATTTTTCATTGTTTTTTAATAAATTAAAAATAAAATCTTTTAGCTAAAACAAAATATTAAATATTTCTTTTAGCTAAGAGATTTTACTATTATTTTATTATTATTTATCTATTTTTTTTTTGTTTTTTAATAAATTAAAAATAATATCTCTTAGCTAAAACAAAATATTAAATATTTCTTTTAGCTAAGAGATTTTACTATTATTTTATTTTTATTTATCTATTTTTTTTTTTTGTTTTTTAATAAATTAAAAATAAATTCTTTTAGCTAAAACAAAATATTAAATATTTCTTTTAGCTAAGAGATTTTACTATTATTTTATTTTTATTTATCTATTTTTTTTTGTTTTTTAATAAATTAAAAATAAAATCTTTTAGCTAAAACAAAATATTAAATATTTCTTTTAGCTAAGAAATTTTACTATTATTTTATTTTTATTTATCTATTTTTTTTGTTTTTTAATAAATTAAAAATAATATCTCTTAGCTAAAACAAAATATTAAATATTTCTTTTATCTAAGAAATTTTACTATTATTTTATTTTTATTTATCTATTTTTTATTGTTTTTTAATAAATTAAAAATAAAATCTTTTAGCTAAAACAAAATATTAAATATTTCTTTTAGCTAAGAGATTTTACTATTATTTTATTTTTATTTATCTATTTTTTATTGTTTTTTAATAAATTAAAAATAAAATCTTTTAGCTAAAACAAAATATTAAATATTTCTTTTAGCTAAGATATTCATCGTAGTTACTAACTCTCTCATGCAAATAATTTCATATGTTTTCACAAAATTAATTTTTTTTTTTTTCATACAAACTATAAAGTGGCAAGATCTCCGTCCCCTTCGACAGGTTGATGTGACACAGGTGTCAGAAGGTGGGCTCTAAAAAGCCAGCATCCTAGAGTAAGATTTAGGAAGGATATATGCGTGCGTACACAAAACCCCTAATAAAATATTGAAACAGAAGCCCAAAATAATTAACCAACATCTCTTTTCAAAAGAAAACAACAAAAGGGTTTATTTCAAAACAAGCGGGATTGTGTCCGAAATGAAAGAAAGAAAAGGAATAGAAAGTTCTAAAATGTTCTAGAATGTTCTCGTGTTGGGAGGCAGAGACTTGAAGTGTCCTCAGGTTGTCCAGTGGAGGTTTTCAGTGAAGCAGTTGCATCCTAAGGGGAAATCAGTGAACATTGAGTGAGAGGAGAGAGGTCTGTCTTCTTTGCTGGTCATTCCCAGACAACCACAAACCCTAATTTAAGTGAACGTTTTAGTAAGTCTCATGCTAAACAGAAAACAAAAAATTTTCAAGAATCACTGTATCATTAAGTTTTTTGGTTCTTCTCCAGAATTTCCCCGCTATATTAAGTTGGTTGGTTGGTTGGTTGTTTTTGTTTTACGGCATATCAACCCTTTTTAGGTCATTTAATGCCAAATCCAGTGATTTTGAAGAAAAGGTTTTTAATAGAATATGTATATATTTTTTCTGTCAATTTTTTTTTAACCCATAGTTGGGACCCTAACAGGTACTACCACACCGGGTCAGAGTGGACCTGGGAGCAATGGCAATTAAAAGGTGGCTCCACACTCCCCAAAACCCACAAGCTGGGGCCTCACCATCGGATATAGTTTAAGGTCATATCCAGGACCAATCTATATTAAGAAATGAAATTCTATGATGTATGGACCATTAGGTAGATTTTATGGGTGACTGCACAAAACCCCTAATAAAAGATTCATTTTCAACACAGAAACACAGAATAATTAACCAACATCTCTTTTTAAAACAAAACAACGAAAGGGTTTATTTCGAAAGAAGCGGGATTGTGTCCGAGGTGAAAGAAAGGAAAGGAATAGAATGTTCTGGAATGTTCCCATATTGCCAGGAAGAAACTTGAAGTGTCCCTAGGTTGTCCAGTGGAGGTCTTCAGTGAAGACGTCATAGCCTGGACAGAGAGTGGGAGGAGAGAGATCTGCGTTCTTTGCTGATCTAGACTTCTCTGGTGGCTGCTGGCTAGTTCTTGACGGGTAATCTATATATATAAAAGCGAAAATGTGTGTATGTATGTATGTTTGTATGTGTGTTTGTGTGTCTGCAAAAACCTTTGACAGACACGACGAAAATTCACAAACTCGGTATCATATTGAAGCTCTATCCTTCGACCGAAAAATATAAAAAAATTGGCCAAAAACGTTAATTTTTTTCACCCCGAAATCGACAATTTTCGACAGGGGGGGGGGGGGGTCAACAAAAACGGTCCTCTCGTGACAACGGCCGGTTCTACGCATGCGTCAGATGATGTCATGACCTGATTTACTTTAAATAGTTGAAGAACTGACTAAATTTCATGTATGTCGCGTTAGCTCAGTTGGTTAGCGCATTGGCTCATTATCTAAACGTTTTGGATTTGAATCGTGGTGTGAGATGTCTTTTTTTTTCGATTTTTTAAATTTAAATTTAAATATTGAACCAGTGTTATTTAAGCCATTTTTCACGTAACATTCGTTTTTCTGTTTTTTTTTAATTTTGTACCCACCGATTTTTTAAATTTTGATATCAAAACAGGCTTATTTAAGCCATTTTTCATGTGTTTTTTTTGGGGGGGGGTTAACGTTTGTTTTTCTGTTTCCTTTTTTGTTTTTTCGATTTTTACATTTAACATCGTTCGTTTACCTTACGTTAGATTTTTTTTGTGTTTTTTTTCAATGTTTTGATTACCCCCCCCCCCCCCGCTTAAGTTTTAACGTTCCTTTTTATGTTTTCTTTTTTTACTTTGCTTATAACAAACAAACCTGGTCATTGACCTCATTTGGTGAATAGCTATTGCTTACATTGTCATCGTCGTCGTAACGCTCTATGACTTCCGTGCAGGCACCTGTCAATTTGGTTCTTACTTAAATAAATTAAAACATCTTTCAGTAACTCATTCTGGCTGGCCGAACGGTTCATATTTTTTTCACATTTTATTTTTAAACTTCGCATCAGAGCTTCGGGTTCGGTCCTACCAACTTCCCCCCCCCCCACTGGTTTCTTTTTTAGTTAACAGCACACACACCTCCAAACACCCGGGCAATGCCGGGTACCCCCACTAGTACTTTCATAAATCAGAGTCCATTTTCTGTAGGCTGTTTTTGAACCCAGTCAACGACGGGTACTTTTGCTAGTCTATAATATAAATCTCACCTGTGTTTTTAAATGTATGTATGTATGTATGTATCTCGCAAAAACTTTCAACAGAGGCGACGGATCCTGACAAGATTGGTATCATTTTAAAGCTTGACATCTCAGACGACAAATATTGAAAAATTGGGCAAAAACATTAATTCCTTCACCCTAAACGCGGCCGTTTTGTACAAGAAGGGGTCGATTTTTTTCAGTGACATTTTAGCAAGTCATCATCGCCGTCGGTTTAACTTTGATTAATTTCAACGCTTTTGACTTCCGGTTGTGTTATGGCAACATCGCCTAAGACGATAGATTTTCTTTCACTTTCTTTTTCTTTCTTCGCGGCACGGGTTCTAGCCTGCCTGCCTATTACCACTTTTTTTCTCTCTCTCTTCACCCTGGCTGCCTAACTCTAACCCTGGCTGCCTAACCCTAACCCTGGCTGCTTACAGTTGTTTTAATTCCCTCCCTACACTACTACAAATTTTTTTTAACACCTCTTTTCACGGGTTTGAGCCTGCCTGCCTACTACCACTATTTAAAAAATTTTTTTTTTTGTTCAACACACATCTCCAAACACCTGGGAAACGCCGGGCACCCGGGCTAATTAGTTCCTTAAGGGCCATATAGGATTAATGCGCCCTGTTAGCTGATTGGTCAGTGTGTGGCTGCATCAGTCAACGAGAGAGCATTAAACCACAAGAGAAAATAGTTTGTTATGGTGACTGCTACAAACAGCACTCTGGCCTGTGATAAGGACACATCAGACAATCTATATATCTATAAAAGTGAGAATGTGCGTGTGTGAGAGTGGACACTTCTAAACCTATATACTCAACGAATTTTTGATCTTCAGACTTGAAATAGAATAATCAGACATGTTGAAAACTTTTTAATTGGTTTTCATCACAAAAAAAAAGGACTGCTAAGGATCAAAATTGAAATATTGCTACGTGGAACTTATTGGATTTTTATCTGTTTGCTAACTGTTTCATGAATGCGCATGCGCGAATAGGTCACATGACAGATTACTTCCTAGAAATGCACAGGACCAGGAAGACACCTCAGTACAAGGAACAAGCAATCAAAATAATGACCTAGACTCTATGAAACGATATAAGCTTTGTAAAGGATGAAAATTACCCATGTAGTGCTGACAACGTTCAAGGAGGAAAGTATAAATTCTCATCTTAAAATTCCAAAATACTTGACATTTGTTTTGCTTTTTCCCTTATTTTTGTTGTTGTTGTTGTTGTTGTTGTTGTTGTTGTTTTTTTTTGTTTTTTTTCCTTATTTTTTTGGCATGTTAAAAGTTTCTATTAATGTCTGCTTACAAAAAATTTTTTTTTCTTCTCTTTCATCTTCTGCTTCCTTTTCTACCAGTTCGGGTAAGACAATAATCGCAAAGTGTTTTGTGATTATCTAAATATCTCTAGTTTGATTTGTTTTAGTTATTTTATTTTACGGCATATCAACCCCTTTTTTTAGGGTCATTATATATATATATATATATACTAGCAAAAGTACCCGGCGTTGATTGGGTTCAAAAACAGCCTACAGAAAATGGATTCTGATTTATGAAGGTATGCTAGGTTATGAAAAGGAAGGGTTGTAAAGAGATAACTTCGAATTTGGGGGTATCAAAACCAAAGCAAAATATGATGAAAGTAAAAATAAAATAGATAAACTCCATAATTTATTATACCATACCTGTTCACACTGAAACACTTATCACAATATTCTGTGGATCTATATAAAAAAACCTTGTTAAACTTTGTGACATATTTCCATTCTATAGAGGTCAGGTGCGAACGAACACCCCATAATTTTATTATACCATATTTCTTCAAACTGAAACATAATTATCAAAGTATACTTACACAGATAGATATGAAAAGTCTTTATTAAAGTTTGTGCCTATTTCCATTCTATGGAGGCCAGGCGCGAACGCAGACCCCACAATTTTATTATACCATCCCTATTTATATTAAAACATACTTATCAAAGTATTATTATGTATATCTATATCAAAAAACACTTGTAAACTTTTTTTTTTAATTTTTTATTTCCATACTTTGTGGACCAGGCGCGTACGCTGACCCCACAATTTTAATGAATCTGAATCATCATTATGCCAGATCAAACATACCCATTCCTGTGTCTCTATACATCTTCTATCATTATATGTTATCAGTTTTCTATAATAGTCAACCGTATAGGAGCCTATTCGTGACCAGACACACACACACAGACGTTCAGCTTTATATATATATATATATATATATATATATATATATATATATATATATGTATGGGGCGGGGCGGTATTCATATATGCTATCTGCAACCAGTCCAGTGAAGAGCTTGTAGGCCGTAGTGAGAGTAAATGGGTCTATATTTACTAGGGTGTTGTGTCTCTTTCAATTTAGGTATCATAGTGGCATCACCTTTTAATAGCTATGCTGGTGTGTCCCTCTCACCCCTTAACAGTCTAGTGAAGCAGCTACTATATTGATTATAGAGTGCTGTTAGCTGTTTAAGCGAGAGAAAGAAGGATAGATAAAGACCTGGTCAGCGATAGGGTTAGTTCGGAAGTTAATTTCTTAGAGCCATCCAACGCTGGCCAGAATGTAAAACGGGCACCATGATGATGATGATGATGATGACGATGATGATGCATGGAACTGCAACAAATAAATTTTGAACCCGTTTTTAAGTGTAAAAGAATATTCTGTTTTTCAGTGAGTGATATTACATTTATCAAACTGAAATCATAAAAACTGGGATTTTTTTTTTTGCTGTTAACTGATGAAATACAGTATTTTTTATGCTGGCTGCAGGTATGTTTACAAAGGCCCACATGCAGCTTGTGGACTGCGTGTTGACATACCTGTTCTAATCTTAGCTGGATAAAGTACATCACTGAAAGTTATACAAAAGTAGTAGTAGTAGTAGTAGTAGTAGTAGTAGTAGTACGTCTTTGGAAAGGGATGGGATTAATTTCCAGAGGATTTCCCTCAATCCCGGCTTCAAACCAGGAGCCTCAAAGACTAAGGGTTTTCCTAAGAATGTTGGTGGTACCTACAATAGCAGAGGTCTGAAGGTCACCTAAAACATTGGGGATTTGTAGTTTTTTCAATTGTCCTTCCAGACAGCTTGATACTCCTCCTAGTGTACCAACTACGACCGGGATTATTTGTGTTTTAACCCGGTGTATACGCCTTATCTCCAAGGCAAATGGAGCATAATTGCTCCAATTCTCATTCTCCTTCTCTCTCACATTCCTGTCCCAGGGTACTGAAAAGTCTACAATCTGCCAGTTTTTTGAGACTTGGTCAATGACAACCAAATCCGGACGATTATGTTCCAATTGCTTGGTCATTGTGACACTTTTGTCCTACCATACCTCTACCTTGCCATGCTTACTTGTTCTCATTTCATCAGGCACCTCCTCAAACCATTTTCCAGCACACTTCACCCCAACCCTCTTACACACCTCCCAATATATCCAGAGTCTTTTGCAGTACTCTCATATATTTGGGAGTGTTTTGATTTAGGCACAGATAAAGAGTAGGGAAAATTACTGACAGTGGTTTCAGCTAGACAGGTGTTTTTCGTGAAAGATTGACGAGAGGGACCAGAAATTGGAGCTCGGACGAGCACCTGCCATGGAAATAATGATAAACAAAGACAAGCTCGCAACGTCTCTTCTGTGGGAGAGAGGTTGCAGGGAAGAGAAAAGGGCATTCCCCACTAAGCTATGAAGTCTATTTTGTACTCTGTCAAGGCAGGATAGGCTGTTTTTAGCAGCTCCAGCCCAGATGTGGCAGCAGTACTCCATCCATGGACATACTTGGCTTTTATACAGATAGAGAATTGCATCAGTAGTGAGATATCTTCTGGAGCGGTAGAAGGATCCCACCAATTTCCCAGCGACCTTGGTAACAGACTTGATGTGCATGTTCCATTTCAGATCAGGAGTAAAGGTCAAATCCAGAAGCTTGTCAAAACATGAAGCTTCCCCAAGACGAGAGCCATCCATTTCAATTGATGCCAGATGGGGATCAGAGCGTTGATGATGTAAAGATAGGAGCTTGGTTTTAAATGCATTAAAAGTAACCAGCCACCTTTTCCTCCACTGTACCACGCGCTCACGATCAGAGGAGAGAGAATCAGAGAGAGAACTTTGTCATTTACGGCGTTTGATGTGTTGCCATAGATGATCGTGTTATCAGCATGTTATACTGATGTTATAATAATAATAATCATAATAATAATAATGAGGAGGAGGCAGTAATGCCTGAAAGGGTCGCCTCTCACATGAAAGTTATACTTATGTGATAAACAAAAAAGTTATACTTATGTGATAAACAAAAAATAATAAGAAAGAGGTAATACTTGGGAGAATGGCCTTTTAAAATAAAGTGTATTGCTGGAAATTAAACGAATGTAATAAAACAGCAATAAAGAAGAAACAAAAAAAAGAAATTTCTGAAACAACAAAAAAAAATTTGTTTGTTTGTTTGTTTGTTTTATTAATGTCAGAGTGCGATTTTATATATATATATATTTTTTGTCTTTTGCGTTTTTTTTGTGTTTTTTGTGTTTTTTTTGTGTGTTTTTTTGTTGTTTTTTTTGTGTGTTTTTTTTGTGTTTTTTTTTTGTGTTTTTTTTGTGTGTTTTTTTGTTTTTTTTTTTTTGTTTTTTTTTTTTGTTTTTTTTTTTTTTTGTTTTTTCTCTTCAAAGATACCCACGGAGACGTAGACATGCATAGATAACAATAAATCTTTTTATTCAAAAAAAAAAAAAAAAAAAAAAAAGAGAGAAAGAGAACAATCGACTTAAAAAAAACCAAAAAAAACCACTGACGTAATTTAAAAAAATCTATGACGTAAATTAAAACTGGTTTTACATGTTACATGACAACAATGGCTACGATATTGATTCGATGAAATGGAATATTTATTGCTTTTGCTACTCCTGCTCGCATATTTCTTATCAAATTAGTTAAAAATTGGACAGTTTACACTTGACATTATATAAACACGATGTCTGTAATATAAAGTTATCTTGTCGGCTCTTTCACATTGACCTTAATACCAAATCATCTAATTATATGATATTTGATTCGAACTAGCCATTTCTCTCTTTCTTATTCTGGCAGTATATTTTCTTCCAGTTTCTTTCAGGAAAAAAAAAAAATTCCAGTAAAAAAGAGTATTACAATTTAGACTATAAATATATAATGTACTATACGGTTCAAAATGTAAAGGATTGAAATTGTCTAGTATATAAAGTTCTCGTGTCGGATTTTCCCTGTTGGACCCAAATAACAATGCATCTGACAAATCGATATATTTGTTTCTGAGTAGCCATTTCATCTTTTTTTTTTAGGTATGTTCATTGCGTGAATATTATGTATTCAACTTCAGTTTCTCGAAAAAAAAATAAATAAATGTTTATTCTGGCCCAACAGCTTTGTAAAATAGAAAAATTTTCTGTTATACTCTAAAATTAAAATTTGGCTTGCATACCTATATTATTAATAAAAGAAATTCCATTGCGTTTATTTTTGTTGATCAGATAAACATGTTATATGTTTTTAAGTAGATATTAGCATATTTATTTCATAGAAGTTGTTTATCGTTCTAGTACGTGGACCTTTTTTACGTTAACTATTTACATTGTTTTTCTAATGGGATAATGTAAGCAGCAGTCATCAACTTTGATGCCATCCGCAAAATGTGTTGTATTCATGCCATTACTTTCTATCTTCTTTTTTACTCATTTATTACGACTGTTATTTAATCTTGCTTGAAAAACATACACACACAAAAATACTTCGGTTGCTTTTTAAAAATGAGGTTGTTTTGGGGTTTTTTTTTTACATAAATTTCAATAAATTAACAAGATAAAACTTTGACCAGATGAGTGACAGCAATCATTACTGCATTTTAGTATGTTAACCTTTTTCCTACATTAACTATCTACATTGTTTTTCTAATGAGATAACGTATATATATATATATATATATATATATATATATATATATATATATACTATGGCTTGGAATTTAGAAGACTATCACCATTTTACGATGGTTTATGGAGTTGAGTTTTTTTTTTTAAGATGTTATCCGAATTTCTATCGTTTATAAATTATAGGACAGACATGACATCTGAATGAATAATAAATCTTTCAGAATTGTTTGTCGATATTTTTTCCATCAATATTTGAATTGAGGTTCTTAAGATTTTAGAGATAAAGGAATGAGTTAATTTGATATTACTTATGCACCAAGGTGGTCTCTTCTCTTCACATATTATAAGGATCAGCCTCTTTTTTTTTTTTTCTTTTTTTTTTTTAAAGCTAATATCTGCTGCAGCTTGTTGATATTTTCATACCATATTTGTTGCCATTTCTCTATCACTTGATTTACTTCATGTTTTAGATTAGTGTATTTTATAGTTTTTATATTATTCCCTTATATTATGGCTTGGACTCTAGAAGACATCACTATTTTACGATGGTTTATGGATTTTTTTTTTTTTAAGGTGTTATTCAAATTTCTATTGTTTATAAATTTTAGGACAGACATGCCATCTGAATGAATAATAAATCTTTCAGAATTGTTTATCGATATTTAGTGCCAAATTTAATGCGCACGTTTCTGCAGTGAACATTGTTGCTTCTTTTGTAAAACATTTTGTCATAGTTCTACCAAGGGTGTAAATCATTGGTATGGCTAAAAAGACATTTCATTCTACTTGTTCTCATATATAAAATTGTCGGCTTGATGCTTGACCCAAATAGCATTGCATCTGACAAATCGATATATTTGATTCTGACTAGTCATTTTATCCTTTTTTTGTGACATGTTCTTTGCATGAATATTATGTATTTCACTTAAATTTGTCTTTAAAAAAAAAATGCTAATTCTGGCCTGCAGCTTTGTTAAATGGAGAACTTTTAAAAATCAAATTTTGTTCTGCGTATTTGAATTAGTAGTAATGTTGATACAGCTTCCTTTACGATTCTGAATTTTTTTTAGATGAGGATTGATTAATCACATTATTTGGCTTCTTTAGACTACTGTTCTCATCTTGAGTTAATAAAAAAAATATGTGAATAATAGTAGTAAATGAATATAAAAATTTAATAATTATAGCCTTGAAAAACTTGAGTCAAAACAATGAAAAGAATATGCTGTTGTCATAGCCCTTGTGATGACCCACTAAATCTAAAGAGTGCTTTTCCATTTGATGGTATTGGTATGTTCCATTTGAGGTTAATGTTCCCAGATGTTCGATCTATCAAACAGCATTTCTCCACAGACCTTCACTTTGTTGTTGTTGGACAGTGTAAAGGCCATCCGCCAATAGGATTTGGCATCCAGACATTAGGTCACTAGTGTTGTCAATCGTTGCATTAGTGATTTGTTTGTAGGCCAGCCGTTTTTTTTTGTTTTTGTTTTTTTTTTTTTTTAATCCATTTGTGAGTAAGCCTTGATCTTATCCAGTTATAATGAGTCTTTCCTCATATGGAAGTCTGCCATTCTTGAACCATTGGAGTGAAGTCTCACTGTTTATACTGTATATTGATTTTTTTCATCAATATTTGAATTGAGGTTCTTAAGATTTTAGAGATAAAGGAATGAGTTAATTTGATATTATTTATGCACCAGGGTGGTCTCTTCTCTTCATGTATTACAAGGATCAGCTTTCTTCTTTTTTTTTTTTTTTTTTTTAAAGCTAATATCTGCTGCAGCTTGTTGATATTTTCATACCATATTTGTTGCCATTTCTCTATCACTTGATTTACTTCATGTTTTAGATTAGTGTGTTTTATAGTTTTTATATTATTCCCTTATATTATGGCTTGGACTCTAGAAGACATCACTATTTTACGATGGTTTATGGATTTTTTTTTTTTTAAGGTGTTATTCAAATTTCTATTGTTTATAATTTTTAGGACAGACATGCCATCTGAATGAATAATAAATCTTTCAGAATTGTTTATCGATATTTAGTGCCAAATTTAATGCGCACGTTTCTGCAGTGAACATTGTTGCTTCTTTTGTAAAACATTTTGTCATAGTTCTACCAAGGGTGTAAATCATTGGTATGGCTAAAAAGACATTTCATTCTATGTATTCTCATATATAAAATTGTCGGCTTGATGCTTGACCCAAATAGCATTGCATCTGACAAATCGATATATTTGATTCTGACTAGTCATTTTATCCTTTTTTTTTTTGTGACATGTTCTTTGCATGAATATTATGTATTTCACTTAAATTTGTCTTTAAAAAAAAATGCTTATTCTGACCTGCAGCTTTGTTAAATGGAGAACTTTTAAAAATCAAAATTTGTTCTGCATATCTGCATACATAAAAGAAATTCATCATTGCTATTTTTTTTTTATTTCAGGTAAACAATTGCATGTTTTTAAGTAGATATTAGCATATTTATTTTGTAGGATTAGTGTATCATTCTAGTCTATGAACCCTTTTTTCTATATTAACTATTTAAATTGTTTTTCTAACGAGATAATGTAAGCAGCAATTAACTTTTCTGCCATCTGCAAAATGTATTTTATTCATGGTATGGCTGTCTTTTTTTTTTATTTCATTCATTTATTACAACTGTTATTCATTCTTACTTGCAAAACATATACTTTGGTTGCTTTTTGAAAATAAGGTTGTTTTGGGGTTTGTTTGTTTTTTTTACATAAATTTCAATAAATTAACAAGATAAAACTTTGACCAGATGAGTGACAGCAATCATTACTGCAGCCTGCTACAAATCCTGACATAAGGAAAATAAAACAAAAGCAATGTTGAAAAAGTCTTTCTCAAAATGCTCACAGAGATATTAAAAATATCATTGTCTGAATCTGCAGACAGTGAGAAATACATAATTAGAAATGAGTCATTTGGGCTAAGATCAGAGTGTAGTATCTGTATTGATGCTACACTTAATTTAATTTTCCCTTGCTATGTAGGAGAATCCCTTTTATACTAAGGCAATTTTTATTTTTGCTTACTTCCAGAGGGCTCCTTTTTGGAGAACTGGTTTTCTCCCCACATTAAAAACGACCTTGTGTCACATATTGCTCTCATTAATTAATTAGCAACTATTGCTTGTAACACAAAAAAGGGGGAAAATATAATAAAAAAAAGGCAAGAGAGCAAAGTGACTCAGTATCACGCAGCAACAATCTCCACGTCCATCCCCAAGGATTCTTGTAACCGCCTGTCTGCATTCTCTCTGCAGCCTCCTTTTAGGCAGTCAAGCAGTGAGATTTTGCACACAGGCAACAAGATTTTGTGTTACTTTGCGAGACCGCTTAGTTAAAAAAGTTGTGGGCACCACCATCTTGATTCTTTCTTTTCCCCACCCCTCCTCCCCCGACAGCTTGATTCCACATGATGCACACATGCGCGGACGTTTTAGCATTAAGCCATTTTCTTGGTTTCCACAATTTTCCCTACACGGCTAATAAGAATTAGAATAGGATCTTTTCAATCCCAGAACTAAAGAATATTTTTAGGATGTTGTCAGTTTGCATTATTAATTATTTGGCCATCATCAACTACCTGATGATGATGATGATGATGATGATGATGATTGAGAAGATGATGATTATTGTGGTGGTGGTGGTGGTGGTGGTGGTCATTGCGATGATGATGATGATGATGATGATGATGATGATTGTGCTGATGAAGATGAAGGTGGTAGACGTGATGATGATGATGATGATGATGATGATGATGATGATGATTGTGGTGGTGATGGTGGTTGTGGTGGTGATGGTGGTTGTGGTGGTCATTGCAATGATTGTGATGATGATGATGATGATGATTGTGCTGATGAAGATGAAGGTGGTAGAGGTGATGATGATGATGATGTATTCGAGTGTCACTACCGTCAGCAGATCTTTATTAATTGCTTAAATTTATTGCGTAACAGACTAATTATTACATTTTCTTAATTAAGATTTAAAAAATCGTGTGCTGTCATGCTTGGCCATCCAGCAACGTTTCAAATTAAATTCGCTTGGTAAAGAAAACAAGTCTCGTCCTGTTCACATTATATGCTACACTAATATTAGCGGGGCCTGTGGGAATTCCAAAGTGACATCTTTCATATGTAATATATCGCTGCTAGGTATATTGTGAATGTTCAGCGTTGAATGGAGGCCCCGCAACATTATTGCAGCCCTTTTATTGAAATTGTAAAACTATTTATCTAAGTAATGCGGTTAATGCAGTGTCAGAACATAGCTGCTTATTACGGTTTATCTTCAATATCCTTATAGGGGTCTGTGACATATTTCTATTGTATGAACGTCCAGCATGAACGGAAAACCCGTAATATCATTATACCATCTTTAGACAGAATAGATACTACCCTTGGAACCTAGCCAAAAAACCAAGAAGGTATATTTTAGTTTCATGTATGGCCCAAAAGCTACATCATTTTTTTTTTCATTTTAATTTTTTTTATTTTTTTATTTTTATTTTAATTTTTTTTTTTTTTTTTTTTTTTTAATTTTCTTTTTTTTACATTGCGTCTTTGGTGATCGGGAGATCCTATTTATTAAAAAGGAGGATAGAACGTGATTACATACTACGAACATTAAATTAGTGTATCTATTTACTAATTTAATGTTCGTAGTATGTTATCACTAAAGCTAGGACAACAGCATATTCTTTTCGTTGTTTTGACTCTCGAGTGTTTATCCATTGATATCTTATATGCTTTTATATAGAGTGATGTGGTTCTCGGTTGATTAATTGTGTCTATGTCGAATAAATTTTCGAGAGTCAAACCAATGGAAAGAATATGCTGTTGTCATAGCCCTAGTTATCACCTTCTATCCTCCTTTTTAATAAATAGGATCTCCTGATCGAATAATTTATAATCTGGAAACCATGACGCACGTACAGGTATGTCATTATTTAAAAATAACAATATTTCATACTAGCAGGCTGCCAGGCGTTGCCCGGTCGTAAAATATGCATAAAAAGTAAGTAAAATAAAAAACAATACTCAATCTGGGATCGAAGCCAAAACCTAAAGACAGTGAGTCAGCTAGGATAACCATTAAGCCAGCTTTACACGATCATTAAAAAGTCTTTTCAAACTACTTATTCTTGACATAAGAATTTTGTCATGTGAACAATTCACGTATGCGCATTTGTGAAACAGTTGACAAACAGATAAAAATCAGATGACCCTGCACGTGCCAATTTTTCAATTTTGGCCCCTTAACAGCCCTTTTTTTCCGGATGAAAACCAATTAGAAATTTTTCTGCATGTCTAAATATCCTATATAACAAATTTCATGTCTGTAGATCCAAAATTTGTTGAGTATATAGGTTGAGAATTGTCTTCACACATACACATTCTCACTTTTATAGATATGCAGATTAACGATCGTCTGGGTCAGACTAAGTAAAATTTTCTTTCAAATAAATTATAGCTAACCCTAACCCTATTATAACTATATTTACTTCTATTATTATTATTATTGTTGTTGTTGTTGTTTTTGTTATTTGTACTCACTAGTTATCGCCATTATCAGCGGTGTTCCCTGGAGTCTGGGTGACAGCAAGTCTCTCCAAATTTCTAGTTGTCAGCACCCAAAATCAACAGAGATCAGACCATTCCTGTAATGATCTGGTCTCTGTTAATTGTGGCGTAATACTAGTTCTCTGTAGTTCTAGGCGGTCCACCTTCCCAGGCTTTACTTTCTCTCCTTCAGAAGTGATTAGTTTATTGATAAGCGTCTGAGGTACTCTTACCGGGAATGCCATCGGGGCTGCTCAAGAACCTTTTGCAGGTCAGAGTGCTGGTTGCTCAATTTAACTTTCTGATCTTGGTGTCACAGTTCTTTCGATAACCTTTGTAAATGACTTTGCATTATCTCAACAGCTGTAACATGGCCATTACGTTCGTACAGTATTCGTTACACTTCAAACTTCTCTTGGACCCCCCCATGCTATCCGGCACTGTCGAAAAGGAACAAACAAACAAAAATAAATAAATCCACGTTGGCATTTTTTCCTTTTTTAACACTAATCTCCCGTCTCGACACAACTTGAAAAGTCTCTCGCTGCCACATGTCCATCTAACCTGGTCTGCGTTTCTCTTTCTTCCAGCCACAGCTGGCCCATTTTCACCTTTACTTTACAAGTCCGTCTCCTTCGGCGTCAACATTTTTCTCTCCCCGACCACATGATGTCTTTTTTTTTTTTTCTTCAGATGCAAGCCCGATCACACTTTCCAATTTGCATACGCGTTCAAACGCTGCTCCTGCTGCTAATACAATCGCTTGCCATCCAACCTTCGGCTGCTGCTGCTATTTTCATATGCACTCACATGCCCTCTCGTACACAGCCGCTTGCCCTTGATTTCTTGCTGACAGCGATCATTAGTCTTCAGTGTAATTTATGTGCCAATAAACCTCCCCAAGGTCTCTCATCCAGTGGAGGTCTGGTTGGTGATCTCCATACCCAGTCCTTTCCTCGTTTTGGATTTTCATGACTATTTTGTGTGGTATCAGTTGAGACTGGGAAGATGGTGCCGTGACTACAAAACAAATACTCTCTTCAAAAAGGAATAAGAACAGGTTATGCCTGTGAGGATGCTATCATGATGAACAAATATATATACTACACTACCCACCCAAAGGAGGAGATAATGCTTGGTAGGATGGTCTCATAACAGAACAGATACTACACTAGCCTTCCCTGAATTGGACATTAGTCTGAAATAGTATAGAAAACTGCAGTAAGCATTAAAAAAATAGTACAATACTACAATTAACAGAAGTAATAGTATAGTGTCGGCTTCAGACAGATGAATGCTAAATCTTTTCAAGTAATAAATTTATTTAATAGTTTTTATAAGTCATAAACAGTGACTGCTCACCGACAACAACTGGAATCTGAATGACAAGTTTCCTTGGATTTTCAATATTCACCGTTTATACCGATAATCGTTACAAAACATTTTGTGTTATTGCAACTGCCCTTTACCACTGATTTCTCGCTAGTAGTAACCAAAATTTAGGCGGCAATGAGCCTCCCCAGGGTTGTGGTACTCTCTGCTCCCTTCCAGTGGAGGTCTGGTTGGTTCTATTTCTACTTGGTCCTTCTATCCTTTTTGACTCTTCACGGTTATTTTGTGTGGCATGAGTCGAGGCTAATACCTTTTAAAGGAGAGGTTGGATTATCATGATTACTCACTAAGAGTTTTCACACAAACCTTCATCAAAATTTCTACTTGAGAACAACTAATGGCATTCCCTGGAGTCTGAGTGACAACAAGTCTCCCCAGATTTCCAGTACTCGCCACCTCTTTCAATAACCTTGGAAAATTAGTTTGCATTATCTCAATAGCCGTTTACATTGATTTTACGTTGGTAGTGATCATTGGTCTTACCTGGAATTTGGGTGGCAATAACCCTCCCCAAGGCCCCAATCCTCTTTGCACTCAACCAGTGGAGATCTGGCTAGTGCTTTCCCTCCTTGGTCTTTCGGTCTTTCCATCCTCCTTGACCCTCCACGATTATTTGGAGTAGCATCAGTTTTTTATGACTACAATTTTTTTTTTGGGGGGGGGGGTGAGAGGAGGGTAGGGGCACACAAGAGAGTGGGGATTAATTGACACTTTTACAGTTTCATGATTCCATGTTGTGCTTCTTTGTGTTTTATATCTGCAGCAGTTTCTATATGTCTAGCTTGTGCCTGTAGCTCATATGCATTAGTCCCCACATTCAAGGGTTTTCCATAATATTTCAGTCATTTTTTATTATTATTAACCGTTGTATCTTCTTGGGCATCCTTCTAATTCCAATTTCTCTCATTCTTTTTTCCAAAGTTGTAGGAGGACAGGATGGCCTGTTTATGTAATAGGGATCTCGTCCTCATGTGTAGTTTAATGGATTGAATGGTAGAATGATTGAAAAGCTAAAGGTCGCATAATGAGGATGAAAACATACCGATATATGCATTAGTGAAAGAATGCAGATTTATTTACATAAATATACGTGAGAAATAATAAGGATATAGATAGTAAGAATAAGAGTTCGTTGAGAAATGAGTAACGTTACTTGTGGTTAGTCAGGAGAGTTGGTTGGGTGGCCATGCCAACCAGGAGCGGGCTTTTTGTTACATGTTGACTGGTCGAGAGTTCAGAGTTAAAGGGCGACAATCGAGTTAGCCTGCGAGTACTGTTTTGTGTCTGTGTGTCCATTGGCTGTGAATTTAAATTCGCACAAAGTGCTCCCACTATTAGTGGTGTTATCTTGATTGTTTTCATCTTCCATATCTCTTTGAGCTCTCTGGCAAGTTCCATGTATTTGTTCTCCTTCTTTGCCTCCTTGATCTTCACTCTGTGAGCTGCTGGGATGGTGAAATCTACAATCTAGCAGGACTTTATTATTGGCTCACATGGAGCTTTCACACAAGTCAACAAACGATCTGATTGGAAACCTGTGGTATTCTCTGGAAGCTGAGTGACAACAAGTCTCCCCAGACGTCCAGCTCTCTCCACCTCCTTCGATAGCATTTGCAAATGAATTTGCATCATCGCAACAGCCGCTTACCATTGATTTCTCGCTGGTAGTGGCCATTGGTTTATACTGGAATTTGAGTGGCACTCAGCCTCCCCAAGGTCCCAGTTCTCTTTGCGCTTGTCCAGCCGAGGTCTGGTTGGCGCTCGCTTCTCTGTCTTTCAGTCCTTATTGACCCGTCTCGGCCCTTTGGTATCATTTTTTTTTTTGGGGGGGGGGGGGGGGGGATCGGTGATGAAACAATGAGGGGGATGCATGATGAGGGTGTGTAGAACTTGTAAATATGCAGTTTCGGTGTTCTTCATTCCCTGTAACGCTTATTCGTTATATTGTCTTGTATTATTCTCAGCATTCAAGGGTTTTCCTTAATATTTCAGTCGTTTTCATTATCGTTAGTCGTTGTACTTTTGCAGTTATTCCTCTGATTCCAATTTCTTCCATTTTCTTTTCCATGTACCTTCAGCGATCAAATGACCTCATATTTCAATATAAAAAAAAGATGAAGGCTAATAAGATATGTATGAACATTAAATTAAATAAATATACCTAATCTTCTACTATTATATAAAAGGAATTTTGTCTGTGAGGGACGTCTGTTCCCTATGTACTTCAAAACGGCTGGCCGATTTTTATGAAATTTCACACAAATCTATTTTATGCATCTGGCAGTGTTCTTAGATAGGTTTTGTATCGGAATGTCTTTATTAAGTATCGATAATCAAAACATCGGAAAAAAAACATAAAAAAAACTAACGTAAGGCAAAGGAACGATATTAAATGTAAAAATCGAAAAACAAAAACAAAAAACAAACCAGAAAAACGAATGTTAAAAAAAAAACACATGAAAAATGGCTTAAATAAGCCTGTTTCGATATTAAAATTTAAAAAATCGGTGGGTACCCGGGTGTTTTTGGGTGTGTGGTCGGGGGTGTTTATGAAAACCTAAGAATAAGTGAAGTAAAAAAAAAAAAAAACAGAAAAACGAACGTTACGTGAAAAATAGCTTAAATAACATTCATTCGATATTTAAATTTAGAAAAGCGAAAAAAAAAAAAAAGGCATCTCACACCACGATTCGAACCCAAAACGTTTAGATAATGAACCAATGCGCTAACCAACTGAGCTAACACGACGTACATGAAATTCAGTCAGTTCTTCAACTATTTAAAGTAAATCAGGTCATGACGTCATATGATGCATGCATAAAACCGGTTGTCGTCATGAGAGGACAGTTTTTGTTGACCCCGTCCCTGTCGAAAATTGTCGATTTAGGGGTGAAAAAATTAACGTTTTTGGCCAATTTTTTTATATTTTTCGGGCGAAGGATGGAGCTTCAATATGATACCGAGTTTGTGAATTTTTGTTCTGTCTGTCGAAAGTTTTTAGTGGACACACAAACACACATACATACATACAAGCATACATACATACATACATACACACATTTTCGCTTTTATATATATAGACTAGCGATGGTACTTGGCGTTGCCCAGGTGTTTGGAGGTATGTGTTGAGAAAAAAAAATGTTGTAGTTGGCAGGTAGGCTTGAACCCGAAGCTTTGATGTGGAGGTGGAAGAGAAAGTGAAAAAAAAAATTGACATCTTACTGCTTGGCTACGACGGGACAGGAAGTGAAAAGCATTCTAATTTAACAATTCCAAATTGACATGCAGAAAGTGAATGAGTTCATGCAGGAGAAATGAAATTACGCACTTGTTTGGCTGTAAGCAAGTTAAGCTTTCAGCTTTCCGCCGTCATGTCTTTGTGAATAGCAATGGTCTGATATGAAGGGTAATCAAAACAGTGATCAAAACTGATTGCCTTCAACACCTGCTGGCCACAAAGGCCGGCTAATCACTGCTAGTGCGAATCAGTTTCGGTTTTATACGGAAAACCAAACAAACAGGCGAGAAGACAGAATAGCGGGAATTTTATAGCATAAAAGTCGCTCAAATAAAAGATAGAGACAACCTCCTTTTGTAAATCGGAGGTATTATAATCTAGGGAGAATATAAAAAGTTCTAAGAGACAGTAACCTCCCCCCTGAGCCCCCCCCCTCCCAAGCGCTGCCAGAGCGCTCCCCGAGCACCCCCGAGCGCCTCCTCCCAAAAAGCCTTTGCTGGACATACAAAAAAAGCGACACACAAACACACACACACAAACACACACACACACACACACATACACACACACACACATACACACACATTTTCGCTTTTATATAATAGACTAGCGTGGGTGCCCGGCATTGCCCAGGTGTTTTGGAGGTATATATAAAAAAAAAAAAATTTTGGTCGGAAGGTAGGCTCGACCCCGAAGCCTTGACACGAAGGTGGAAAAGAAAGGAAAAAAAACTGACCACAACGGGAGAGGAAGTGAAAACCGTTTTAATTTAACGATTAAAAAGTTAAATGACGGGTGCATGAATTTAATGACGTCAAACATTATACCGTACGGGAATGAAATCAACTTTGGCTGCAAGACAGTTTCTGCGTTTCCCTTCAAGATGTTGGGGAAAATCAGCTCCCCATTTAAAGGGGAGTGTCCAAATGAATAGCAATTGTCTGATATAAGGGGTTTCCCCCGCATTAATCAAATCGCATTGCTTTTCTGGACCTCCGGCACAAGTGCCAGGGCGTATGCTTTTTCTACGGATTCAGTTTCACTTGTATACTGAAAAGCCAAACAAATACACGTAGATCAAGAAATATTGCAAAAATAGAAGTCGCCGAAAGTAAAGATGCATGCGGCCTTCTTTTCGTACATCGTAGATATTATAGTCTATTTAACTGTTTAAGCATTGCCTTAAGGAGAAGTGCTTTCCAACAACCTGGAAAACCTCATCAGTATGCCCTGTATTTAAGAATTCAGGTGAAAAGTCATCTCCCTCTCAGTACAGACCAATAAGTCTCCTGTGTGTCATGAGTAAGTTGTTGGAATCCATATTAAATAAAGAAGTAGTCAACCACCTCAACAGAAACAACCTTCTTAGTGACATGCAATATGGTTTCCGTTCTGCAAGATCTACAGCAGATGTGCTAACGGTTATATCTCATAGGATTAGTGAATCTCTTGAGAAAGGCTTCCTTTCCAGGGCAATTGTTCTTGACATATACCAAAAGCCTTCGATAAGGTATGGTATAAGGGCCTACTTCACAAGATTTCCAGCTACGGTATCACTGGAAATGTTTTGTCAATCATTAAATCTCCGATAGATTCATAAGAGTAGTGGTTAATGGGCAGAAATCAGAGGCCCACAGTATTAATGCTGGAGTCCCTCAGGGGTCTATCCTGGGCCCAACTCTCTTCCTGATCTACATCAATGATCTCCCAAAACACATACTTAAATCATTCGTTGACATCTATGCTGATGACACAACCATCTATGGCAACACATCAAACGCCGTAAATGACAAAGTTCTCTCTAATTCTGTCTCCTCTGATCTTGAGCATGTGATACAGTGGGGGAAGAGGTGGCTGGTCACTTTTAATGCATCTGAAACCAAGCTTCTATCTTTACATCATCAACGCTCTGATCCCCATCTGGCATCAATTGAAATGGATGACTCTCGTCTTGGGGAGGCTCCATGTTTTGACAAGCTTCTGGGTTTGACCTTTACTACTGATCTGAAATGGAACACGTACATCGGGTCTGTTGCCAAGGACACTGGAAAAATGGTGGGATCCTTCTACCGCTCCAGAAGATATCTCACTACTGATGCAATTCTCTATCTGCATAAAAGCCAAGTATGTCCAAGGATGGGGTACTGCTGTCACATCTGGGCAGGAGCTGCTAAAAACAGCATATCCTGCCTTGACAGAGTACAAAATAGACTTCGTGGCTTAGTGGGGAATGCCCTTTTCTCTTCCCTGCAGCCTCTCTCCCACAGAAGACATGTTGCAAGCCTGTCTTTGTTTATCATTATTTCCATGGCAAGTGCTCGTCTGAGCTCCAATCTCTCGTCCCCCTTGCCAATCTTTCACGAGAAACACCCGTCTGGTTGAAACTACTGTCAATAATTTCCCCCACTCTTTATCTGTGCCTAAATCCTAACGTAGATTCCATGAGCAGAGCTTCTTTCTCAAAAGTGCACGACTGTGGAACTCTCTTCCATTTGCCTGTTTCCCATTTGACTACAACCTGGATGTCTTCAAGTCCAACATAAACAAATTCCTGACAAACCGCCCCCTTAAGTAAGACACTCTATCAAAACCCCCAATACTAATGATTACTGCAATACTATCTCATTGATTACTGTACATGCAATAACCCTTATCCCTGAGTGGCCTCCGGGCCTTGATAAGTGGTGTAAAAAAAAAAAACATACACACACACAAATGCACATTTTCGCTTTTATATAATAGATAGATGGGTCATGTACCAACTGACACACAAAATTGCAACATGGTGTTATGCCAGGTTAGGTCTATTCCGCATCATGCTAAAAGTGTAACGTGGCTATTCCACTTTACTTAAAAATAAAACGAAAGAAATAAATAAAAAATTTTTCTTTTTTAACACAAGTATTTATTACACATTACTCTCCCATCTCAATACCACTTAAAAAGTCTTTCGCTGCCACATGTCCATCTAGCTTGGTTCACATTTCTCTTTCATCCGACCTCATGTCAGCCACAGCTGGCCTTTTTCTTTTTTACATATGCATAACCACTTATCAAGGCCCAGAGACCACTCGAGGATAAGGGTTACAGAGTGTACAGTAGTCAATTGGACAAGATAGTAATGGTTAGTAATGAAAATTCGGTAAATTTGTTAACTTAAGTGGAACGGCTCATCAAGAACTTGTTTACGTTAGACTTGAACACAACCATATTGTAGTCAGCTGGAAAGCAGGAAAACGGAAGACAATTCCACAGGCGTGCAGTTCTAAGAAAGAAGCTTTGTTCATGGAATCTACGTTTAGGTTTAGGCACAGATAAAGAGTGGGGAGAATTATTGCTAGTGTTTTCAGCTAGACGAGTGTTTCTCGTGAAAGTTTGGCAAGGGGGGGTGACTATAGATTGAAGCTCACTCGAACACTTTCCATGACAATAACGATAAAGCAGAGACAAACTCGCAACATCTCTTCTGTGAGATAGAGGTTACAGGGAAGAGAAAAGGATATTTCCTACGAGGCTACGAAGTCTATTTTGAACTCTATCAAGGCAGGACAAGTCCTTTCTAGCAGCTCCTGCCCAGATGTGGCAACAGTACTTCATCCTTGGACATACCTGGCTCTTATATACATAGAGAATTGCATCAGCAGTGAGATATCTACTGGATCAATAGAAGGATCCTACCATTTTTCCAGCGGCCTTGGCAACAGATTTGATGTGCGTGTTCCATTTAAGATCAGGAGTAAATGTCAAGCCCAGAAGCTTGTCAAAACATGAGGCCTCCCCAAGACGAGAGCCATTCATTCCAGTTGATGCCAGATGGACATCAGAACGTTGATGATGTAAAGATAGAAGCTTGGTTTTAGATGCATTAAAAGTAACAAGCCACTCCTTTCCCCAGTACCACGCGCTCAAGATCAGAGAGAGAGTTCTTGTCTTTGAACAACACTCTCATTTTCTTTGACGTGCGCTTTTCTTCTCTTTTTTTGAACACATGGTGTTCTTTTTCTTGTCACGCCAACTCACGCACACTTCCTAATTTGCATACACATTTTTTTTTTCAGCTATTACTGCTGCTTATCTCTTCGCAAGCCAGCTATCCTTTGCTGCTGCTGATATTTTCTTGCTCATATGCACTTTGTTAAAAATGTTGAGCAAGATTTGAGTATGGGAAAGTTTCAAATTTCGAAGCCGAACATTTTCGACTTACACGAGTGCTTGCAGTTTTTATGACAACTATATTACGTCAAGCAACGATGAGCCTGGCCAGTACCAGATGGGTGACCATTTGAGGCTTCCAGGTGCTGTATGTGCTCTCCGCTTATCTCGGCATTGCTTCCAGGACGACTGGACTTCTCCTTACCACTGAACTCAAACAGTGTCAATTCAGGAGAGGTGTGGTTAGAGATTACGCACCCTTTGCCTCACAATTACATGCGCAGCTTCCTCTACAGGGGGTATCCTTTGTCTTTCGAGACTGAACGGAGACATCGATCGTATATCACATAGACATGTTAACTTTCTAACACATCATTTGTACTACTACGACTACTACTACTACTACTACTACTACCACCACGAAGGTCAATTTCTTAATAAAACCAATTTGAATGATCTCGACACAATTTTCTAATTAACGCAAAAATGTTTTTGTTGAGAGGCGAACATGTTTTTGCGGTTGGATTAACATTAAAGGTCGTGACCTTCAAGGTTAGTCATATAAATCGTTTTGTCAAGGATTCATAGGATTTTAAAACATATATTTAGCCGACACCAAAAAGTGATGCGTAAGTTTATATCAAAGTTTGTTTATAGGTCACGTGAGTTCTTAGTAAGTTATTTATTTGTAGCATGCTTCAATGAATTTGATTAGTTTGATTGATGTTTTGAAACGTGTAGTCATGCTTGAATGAACTGAACAGTTTTTTGTTGTGTTTTTTTTTTTTTTTGGAAAAAGTTAGGTCACGTGGTACTCGGCCGACGGTGTCACAGCAGAAAATTAACCCTTCTGTTGTTCCAAGTCAACAACTCCGCACTACTTGATTCAAACTAGAAACAAGAAAAAAAAACGCCTTAAAATAAGTAAAAACACACACAAAACACGATACTTGTGCATCTACGTTACCGTGCTGAAATAATGACGTTATTATTTTGAAACGCATTCTTAAAATGGGAAGGGGGTTTTGTAACTATTCTGTACTTTCACCTAACACTTTAATAAACAAATATATCGTAAAAATTAAATTTAACTTGAAAATACTCTTTAATATTTAAATAAAAAAAAAGAAAAAAAAGGGTACTCATGCAGAGAGTGATCCGTGCTGAAATAATAAGGTTATTATTTAAAAAAGCCATTCTTAACATGGGGAGGGGAGGGTGTTTTGTACGTATTCTGTACTTTAACCTTACAATTGAATTAAAAAAAAAACATATAAAACTTTAATTAAACCTGGAAATACGATTTTTAAAAATGGTGCGGATCACTCTCTGCATTAGCACCAAAAAACAAAAAAACAGAAAAAAAAAAAACAATAGCGCAGTAACATAGACGCATAGGTACCTTAAAAACTAATCCAAATAGGTAGAAGAGTAACTTATCTTGCCTTTGGTAACATTTATTTTTATATGTTTGTTTCTTTGACAGTTTTTCAGTTTGTTGTCTGTAGTAATAATAACTCGAAAATTCTTTGAACAGTTTTTTTTTTCGGAGGGGGGGTAGAAGATAGCACCAGCACCATGATGTTCTCCCCTTTGGATTCCCCTCCCGCCGAGAATCACTCAAAAAATTGTAAATAAATAAATAAATAATGTCAGGAAAAAATTGAGGGGGTGCAATGGTGCATATTTTTAAACCTTTTATTGTGGATGGGGGGGGGGGCTGAACGATCGTGCAGATCAAAACAAAGGAGACTATGTTATTTGTTGTGACACCATAGACCGAATTCAACGTGACCTAACTTTTCCTAAGTGAAAACGAGGCTCGAATTTCAACCCTAATTGCACTATTTGCACCTCGATTTTATTCTAAAATATATATTTATCTAATGTAGGTCGCATTCGGCTGGTTAATCAGTTGCTATATTTGCTTAGATTACATCCGGCTAGACACATTTATTAATCAGGTGTTGTTAACTCTGGTTAAAATGAACTGCACACTGTTATGTTTTTGTTTTGTTTTTTTAATCCTTGGAGATAAAGCTTGATAATTTTTGCACTCATTATTTTTGCGGACTATTATCCTCATCTTCATAGTTGTTGTTTCATCACGTTTCGGCCAACTCAACCTCTGGCCTTCTTCAGGTGGTTAACCACAATGGGACATGAATGCTGAGTCTCTTAACATTCCCAGTAATTACTGCCTTCCATAGTTGTCTCGCCACATTTTGGCCAACTAATTCTCTGGCCTGCTTGGGTAGGCTCCCAGCGACTGTGATATTTGAGGTGTTTATTTTAGGCGCGGAGCTCTGCCATTGGTTGATAATTATTTTGTGGTTATCTTATTTTTTTTTTCTTCCCAAGCGGAAGCGATGCGTGGAGCCATGTGCAAACGACGATTTTTTATTTTGTCTCTCATGGTGGATGTGTTAACATCCGGTTGGCTGCAAGTTTTCATCATGTTCCCACAGGATTGAAGCCGATATCTTCAGACAATGTTCACCTGGACTCAACACCTTTATCCATTGTACCACGAGCCCATAAGGGCAATCAAGGTTGTATGCATCATAAATCCAATTTTGTGTTCTTATCTGGTCTTCTATTGTCGGTCCATACCGAATGGCATTATTATTGTTATAATTATTTTTTTTCTTTTTTAGAATCCTTTGAGATGAGGCTTCATAATTTGTGTATCCATTTTTTTTTTCTTCATAATTTGTGTATCCATTTTTTTTCACCTCGTATGAAGATGAGAGCAATCGGTCGCAAAAAAAGAATGAATGCACAGACTGCAAAACTGAACCGACAGTTTTCTGCACCTTACTACTTCCGTGCCGGCTCACGACAAATTGGAAGTGCGTGTTTTGTTTGTGATACCATCACTAGAATATTGTTCTACAGGACCAATGAGCTCCCTCTATCTATTTTTTTTATTTTTTTTTTTTTTGTGCTAGTGCACTTACTGCTCCGCGCTATTTTTTAAATCGTATTTCCAAGTTTAATTAAAGTTTTATGATGTTTTTTTTATTCAATTGTAAGGTTAAAGTACAGAATAGGTACAAAACACCCTCCTCTCCCCATGTTAAGAATGGCTTTTTAAATAATAACGTTATTATTTCAGCACGGATCAATAAGTGCAGTAGTACCTTTTTTTTTTTATTTATCAGAGCTCCCATTTCTTATATGTATTGCCATCACCTCGGCTGAGGACATGCACTTACATCCCCCCCCCCCTGTATGGTTTCAAAGGCGATTTTGAACTCTGTGAAAGCAGGAAAAGAATGCTCCGAACAACTTCTTCCCATATGTAGCAGCATTATTCCATTTTAGGGCGTATTTTGCTCTTAGACAGGTAGAAGATTGTGTTGGGATGGAGATATCTTCTGGAGCGGTAGAATGATGCAATCATTTTTCTAGCTGCATTGGCAACAGATTCGATGTAAGTCTTCCATTTCAGGTCAAGAGTGAAGCTCAGTTCCAGAAGCTTGCCAAAGCAAGGTGCTTCCTCAAGACAAGAGCTATTCGTATCAAATGGGGCTAAGTTGAAATCAGAGCGTTGGTGGTGAAAAGATAGAAGCTTGATTTTGGATGCATTAAAATTAACCAATCACTTTTTGCCCCATTGCACCATGTGCTCAAGGTCAGACAGATCTTGGTCGATGGTGGTCTTTGAAGTGTTACCATAGATGGCAGTATCGTCTGTGTATATGTCGATGAATGAACTTAGAATGTGATTTAGGAGATCATTGATGTAAAGATTAGGAAGAGAGTTGGATCCTTGAGGCACGCCAGTGTTGAGTTTTGGATTTCTTCCCATCAACGATTAGCCGACTTGTATAAATAAACGGAGAGAAAGAATGCGATAGTTGAGAAGATATTTTCAGATATTTCCAAACTGGAAATCTTGTAAAGTAAACCCTATTAAACCCCTTTTGATATGTAGAGAGTTGTTGCTCTGGAGATGAAACTCCCATTGATAGATTCACTGATCCTATGCGCAATTACAGTCAATATATCAGCAGTAGATCTCACGATACATAAACCATATTGCTTGCCACTGAGTAAGTTGTTTTCATTGAATTGCTTAACTATTTATCACGGATTCTAGCAACTTACTCATGACACACAGAAGCCTAGTTGGTTTGTACTGAGATGCAAATCAGTCTCCAATATTTTTAAATACAGTAGAACCCCGGGATATGACATTAATCCATTCTAGGGTTGAGATCATAAGGTGAAATCGCTATATGACGAGCTCTAAGCAAAATTTTATACAGTACATATTAAAAATTAGTACAAAATACAGTATATAATACACATGTATATAATCAAATAACATTTTAAATAACACCGTAAGGCAGAGCAAATACTGTAACCAGAGGCCAGAAAAACATTGTATTCCATATCATGACCTGAAAAAAACATATCCTAGTGTTACAAGAACAAGTCGCCTCTTCTTGTAAGTGAGTAAATATGAGATAGGATAGCTGAGGATTTGAACCTGCAAAACTAGGATTGGAATTGAGAATTCCGATCATAAGTTAAAATAAATAATACAGAATGTTATTGAAAATGGAATGTAGAATTACCATTGTTTAGTTCACATAAAATAGTTAGATATCTGTTGATTGAAAAAGGAATGTGATAATGCAATTTTGTTTCTGTTAATGAAATGAAATTAAAATAAGCAATCTAGATCCGAACAATAGAAAATGTTAAACATATTTGTAAAGTGGGTTAGGAAAATTAGGTTAGAGAGAAATCGGTTGTTGTAAAAACGTGAGGAATAATGCATGCTTAGAGACGGAGGCATGTCAGGCCACGAGTCCGAGATGCACATATTTGGTCACGCAATGACGTTGTGAGTTCTCAATATAGAGAGCTTTAAGTCAGTCAGTCAGGAGAGAAGAGAGAAGTCAGAGGTCGGACAGACAGAGCCAACATTCCGTCTTGGAAGCAAAGGTGGGAAGAAATTAATCATGTAGAGACTTTGAATTCCTTGATGCAAAGCCATTGATCGGTCGAAATGGAATAAACGAACATCACCATAATTTTGTATCTGCGTCTTCGTGTTATGTTATTTAACAGAAAGGTTTGTGAATTTATATTATAAGAACTTTGTGAAAATCATCATCTCCAAAATAGGTAAAGAAATATGTGTCAATGTTATAGAAACACTCCCATCAGCAGAACGGTCAAACAGTATAAATGTCAATCTATCTCAAGCTCTATCTATCCTCTTCTATCTATATAAATATCCTCCTCTCACTGTGTATTACATGTTCCCGGCTCTATTAAAACGTACCCTCTCTCTTTTTATATATACGCGATATATCTGCACACCACAATATGAACAACAACAAATATATAATTCGTCATCTTAATAAGACAATACACTAGGGTCACCGTATCCCGGAGTTCTACTGTACTGGGCAGACTGAAAGCCTAATTGGTTTATACTGAGATGCAGATCAGTCTCCAATATTTTTAAATACAGTAGAACCCTGGGATATGGCATTAATCCATTCTAGGGTTCAGATCATAAGGTGAAATCGCCATATGACGAGCTCTAAGCAAAATTTTATACAGTACATATTAAAAATTAGTACAAAATATAGTACAGTATATAATACACAAGTATATAATTAAATAACATTATAAATAACACTGTAAGGCAGGACAAATACTGTAACCAGAGGCTGGATAAACATTGTATTCCATATCATGACCTGAAAAAAAAACGTATCCTATGGTCACCATATCCCGGAGTTCTACTCTACTGGGCAGGCTGAAAAGGTTTTCCAATGTGTTGGGTAAGCATTTGACGTTTAAGCAGTTTTGGAAAAATGGGAGCTAGTTTTGGTTTATAGCTTTTTGAGTACTATGACTGGAATATTGTCAGGACCAGTTGATTTGCTGGCATCAAGGTTCTTGCTAAGCTTGGCAACATCACGGACAGATATGTGGATGTTGCTCAGATTATTTTGGGTCTTGGGAGGAAATTTGGTCCTGATCACACAGAGTTGAGGGATTGGCTTTGTTGGATGCTTAGTAAATAATCTCAGGCCTATTGATGACATGAATGATTGTAAATCCCTCTTGAGTTTTCATAACTGTAACTTCTTTGATAATAAAGAGAGTGATAACTTGAAAAACGTGTCTGTGACGATCTAAAGTTTCGATCAGTGGATTCAATGTTTTAAAAAAATCTGTCCTAAAGCAAAAACAGAAAAGAGATTTTCACTACCTTGCATTTTGATATTTTCTGTCCCCCTCCCCCCTTTTTCAAAATTTCTGTATGTGTGGGCTCAGGATAATCTTGCAATGGGCCACATGCAGCCCATGGATCATATGTTTGACATTCCTGCTCTCTACACTAAAGTTGATCCCATGTGACTGGTATATTACTCACTGTATAGTGTGGATCACATTCATTCGGTAGGTCACCCGCCTTTATCATCTTTAGTCATTGTTACGTGAAACCGTCCTGCTCGTGTATCTCTGCCATCTTTAAAATATCTCAGCACCTGCTCACAGTCAAACATCATCGCAACAGCACAAGAGTCTTCTACTGTTACATAATGTTATAGTTTTAAATTACCTTTGTTTACTTGCTTCTCTTGCATTATCTCTTCCAAATTACCCCTAGCGGTAATAAAATTCTATAGGTTATTCCCCTTGGCTGGAAGAAGCCATTCCGCCATGATAACATTGTATGAGAACCACAGCACATGTATTCTTTGTTAGTTAATAAAACCTATATTTATGGTATACCAGTCTCTTCTGCATTTTCAAATACCTTTTCACTTACTACACATAACGAAAACTCCTTTTTTCTTATAAAAGACTGACTGACACCTAGGTGTCAGAAGTGAACTCCAAACAGAAGTCACTGAAACCGTGTGACTTGCAGATGGATATTTTCTACCTTTTCTGGCAACAGAGGAGATGTTCCAAGACACCATCTCCAATCAGGAGTTGGGCGCGCAAGATGTAACTAGGTTTAGCGAGACATGCTATTTGACCGTCTGTTTGTCTGCTCAAATTCAAACGCAGGGAACTCGTCGGTCTGATCTTTTTTCCTGTGACTGTTATTTATTTAACAAACTCTTTGGTTATAGTAAAGTTTGTCTGCTCTTTTTTACTTCCGGTTTCTGCTCCACAGACGATAGAGACAAGCAAAATATGGTCTCTTCTGGTTAATGATTATTTTCCTCTCAAATAGGATGAAAGCCTTTCTGTGCGTTAAGAATGGCTTTCTTGTCTGCTTTACCAAGTCTAATTATCTAGACAGCTGAAACCAGAATCAAAAAGGGCAAACAGTCTCAACTATAACTATAATTTTTTTTTTAAATTGCGCGAGCCTTTTCTAGTCTCACACAAAAACACACGTTCACATCTCAAGCTATATTACTTGTCATATACATACGCGCACACAAACATATGCGCCCACGTCCACACACGTACATATATTCACATATATACACTCACATTTCTGTATACACACACACACACACACTAACATACGCACATACACGCATGCATGGAAATCCACACATGTGCAAAGGCCCACCGGAAACACCTATAAAAGCAAGAGCAATAAGCGGCTTCTTCCTTTCCCAACCTGCCTTCCGAGGTGGTTGGTCGGAGCACCAACCACCGCCGTTTTAGCAGGCGCACGCGCATACCTCACACCACTTGCTACTATGTGGGACAAAAAGCCACCAGACAGTACGTATACTTTATACGCTTTCTATCTCCATAACCTGGATTGAATTTCTCACTCTATCTCCCCTTCGGTTTTGGCCCATCAACACAGACATGTGCGCTCTTTCTACAGGCCAGCTTGCCACTTTGCATTTCTCTATTGCATTCCTCTTTCCTTCCACGCGCGTAGTCGTCAATGGACGAATGGACACGTGTACACCCAAGACTTTCATTTCTCAACAGAAAATAAACGACATGTTTATTTTATTCCAGCATTTGAGTTCTTTGTTTCCTTCATTCAATTCCTTTCATTATTTTTTCTTGTAGCGAGTTAGGGTATTTCATATCCTGGTCTGCAACAAAATTAACATTTGTGTCTGAGTAGTTTTGCCAGCAGATGCATCCCCAATGCGTATATAATGGTTGGCACAAGGTCAATAAGTGAAAGTGTATCACTACCACTCGTCTTAATTCTCACAGACATAAGACATTTTTTAACCCTGCAAAAAAAAAAAAAAAAAAACTTCATAGCGATAAATACATGCATGGACCAGATATAAAATTTACATAAAAATTTAAATGGTAGATATCTTATCTTAATATTTTATTTTTCATTTTTTTTTTTTGGGGGGGGGGCAAGGGGAGCGGTTATTCAGACTATTGTTTTCATTTTGAGTGTCATTTTCTCAAC